>NC_060142.1:87760527-88065943 GCF_021461385.2 Schistocerca piceifrons
TCTGTAGGGTCGTTGGATGACGGTTGTGGACACAACTTCCTCTCCTTAATTTGTTTCTCAAGACGACCTCTACAAGCCTTCGAAGTTTGTCGCAACAGTTCTGGGACACTCCGTACATACAGTATGTAATGCGTGTAAGTGCACGTATGTTTACATGCAGTGCCTTAATATGTACACGCATCACTATGTTGCTAGTTTTTTTTCTATGCATCAACAATCTTCAAAGGAAGAAGTCACAAACGTTACTACGAGCTGATGTTTTCTATATGGCTGTAACTGCACCACTAACCGGACTACACCTGTCAGTATAAACTAACTGTTTTGCTCCCATGCGTCCACACTTCAATGCCTGACCTACGGGCCACGAGAAAATAAGCATTAATGGCTTACTCTTGCCCCTTGTAGGCCTCCATGGAGGTACTATCCAACCGAAAAACATTCTACTCCTAATGACTATAATTATTAGTATTAAATGAAGTAAATACCGGTGTCATGTTGTTCTGTAAACTGTCCTCAGTCACCAGTAGAAATGTTTGCTCTTAAACCCATTACACATTGTATATGTTACCTTTTTTGGATTCGTGTCCCTAGTTCTTGTAAACAACGAATTTCCAGCGCCATAATACCGTAGCATTCTGCTAGAGGATCGAAAACGAAAGGGTCCAGCGCATTGCTAAAGTGAAGACGGTCTCCTTGGATTTTAATGTGTACCAGAACTGCAAATATGTCCCTGAAGTGAACAAAAAAGTCACTCATGTGAATTTATTTCTAAGGTAATAATTACTGTGAAGGACCGCACATACGGGACACAAACTGGATGCACGTGATTTCGACAACTACTGACGAGCAAGAGTTGAAATAGAGATGTACTTCAGTTCCACGATACATACGTCCATCGTGAAGACGACAACGGTGGGAAAGGTGTTTAACTTGCACACACGAATTAATGAAAACATTTGGTACAATCGTGGACGCTATTATCTGTGACATTTTCGCCGGTACATAGCAATATTAACAGACTCAAATGTTAATCGGAGCTTAAACTTCGAGCGCTACAGATGAAAATACGATCTACAGCGACTCATTTGCCTTTCGGCATCTCTGCAGCGAAACATGTTATCTGAATTGATTTGCGTACAATACGATATAAAGCACTTTTTCAGCAGTGCTCGAAGTTTGGTAAATGTATTTTTTGCAAATAAGAGATGAATTCATATATTTCGCTTTTGATTTTCTTACCTTAAAAACATGGAGAGTTACAAAAGTTTCATTTCTTTTAATTTTGTATCGGAAGGAAATTCGACTCTGCGTAAGATAGTAATGGCGGCGGTTTACAAGGAAACTTTCATCTCTGACTGTTTTCCGAGGGACAAAGCTGGCCAGAAGCATTAATGGGAAGGAGGGTTTCTCTCCGTGCGGAAAAAGTTGAGATCTGGATCTTTACCTAGGACTGGGAGAATGCAATTCTGTTTTTTTTTTTTTTTTATCTGGCAGATTCTAGTTGTTACTATGTGATGTTGTAATCATAGCATACTGCTTTTCTCTGCTTTGTGGAGTGTATAATATAGCTTCGATGAGTACTTAAAGCAAGTTATTAATCTTTGTACAACTTTGAATGCTTATCAAGATCTGATCAGCTATTTTTCGATCTTTTGCTTTCAGACAGCTCTTCATAATGAACAAAATCAGCATTTTCAAACGTTTGAGCCTAATATTAGTATTATCTACCAGGTCAGTAATACACGACATGAACGGTGACGGCACCAACCCACTTCGGTGTCTGTAGCTCTGGGTTACAACGGTATGGTTTGGATCATCAAGGAAGATACGAACCTTTGTATGCCCAGCCAGTATAATGACTCCCTTCACCAGAACCCACCTATCATAAAGCTGATCTCATTCCATTATATTTCTTCAAGTATATCAGCTAATAGTTTTTCGCTAAGCGAAAAAACTGGTTACTGAAGCGGGGTTCGAAGGTGCAGTATTAATATAGACTGTCGTTCTGTTTCATTTTTTCTTATAGAACTAAAGTTTTAACTAAATAACTCATAACATCTAATCATCAAAATATGTACTAGTGTCTCCGACGGGTAACATACATTCAGTGGGATCACATCATGAGACTATGGTTTTCTCCTGTTTGCATTATGTATGGGTGGCCCCACTTTAATCCGAGGTAAACGTGACCCACTAGAGGACAACTGCACTTGATGCAAAACGAGATAAATCACTTCATGCGGTTTTACAGAGATTATTGACCTGTCATACTATCATCGGTATGTAGGAGACCGAGAATTCTTCCGGGTTGTATGGCCGTGGTCCATGGAACTCAGCGATACATAGACAGTGGAGCTACAGAATCGGCGAGAAGTTTTTATCTTCGACGTACTACGATCGACGGTTATAGTTTATCCTAGACGAGATTTATCTCTGCCATCGCGTGAAATCCAGACCACGCCCATTTTCCACGGTATTTGGGCCGTTCCTCGACGTCCGACTCGTCAGTCGGCAAGACTGATAACAACCGGGAGCACCTCCGAAGATGTCCAACGTAGCTTTGGACGAAATGTCAGGGATAGAAGAGTTCCATGGACCACGGCCATACAACCCGGAAGAATTCTCGGCAGCTGAAACATTCTGTCGTGAAAGCCTTCATTGTATGATGTAGGAGACCTTTTTCTATTTAACGGGCGTGCGGTAGCAGTATTCCTATGCCGTATCACGTGTGGTGACCTGAGGTGCACGTTTTGGACGGTGTGCTCTGTTACCTTTACCGAGGTGTTGACTTTGGATGGCATGCCTGTTCACTGGTTATTGCGTATTTCACTAAGTTGCTGCGGAATTTACTGCATTGCACCACCGTAGTTTTCACAGAGACATCCTTGTATGTAACCTGCTCGGTGTTCAGAGAGCGCTACATCCGAGTTAAAACTCGAGCGTTTGAAGGTTGGAGAAGCGGCAGTAGTTTTGTACTCTTTGCCACAGGGAGCTTCGCTCCTGAGTACACTTGTTTAGAGCCGTATTTAGAGGATGGTAAAAGTGAGAAGGTGAGACCCACTGTTGGCACGTAGCCTACTTGTCGCGGAAACGAACAAGCTTCACATCCACATGTAACGGGTGGGTCATCCTCGACAGTGTCAAATGCTATCATCTCATGGGCCGCTATGAAGAGGTTTGGATTTCAATCCAGAACATTGACACGAAGACTCTCCGTCCCAAGTGGCAGTGAAAATGACACCCACCGTCATGACTGGTACTTTTCGAGTGTCACTGTACAACCGTGCGTTAGCGACCTCGATTACTGTTTCCTGCCCCCCCCCCCCCACCCGCCCACTTACCTCCTATCCAGTGTCCATCCCTACAGCCTCTCCAACTACTAAGGCGGGCAAAAGTCTCTCTAATAGCCAGTATATTGGTTGACAACTTGGCAGTAGAAAGTATTCCACTCTCCATGGTAATATTTTCTCCATCATAGCAGTTCCTTTAATTTAATTACTTATAACTAAAGATTTAAGCTAATGTAACACGCTTGGAGACCTAGCAGACGCCACAACTACACTCCTGATGTTGCTCAAGATATAATGCCACTGACATCAAAGATCGCCACACGTGATATCATTTCATAGTTGATTCGTTGAATATGCCGATGACACTTGACAGTTCTTCATAAACGACAAGCCTCTGAAACCAGTGAGTTGAGGATTTGTTTAACAATTTTATTAAAACGTTACCTTACAGATACTCAAACGCAGTAACAACAAATGCAGTTTTTCTGTTTTACAGTGACATCATGTGTAAATAAGAGATTTCGTGTCCTGTAAACTCTGGTCTACGAGGGATATTCGGAAAGTAAGTTCCGATCAGTCAAGAAATGGAAACCACTGTGAAAATCTAATAACTCTTTGCAAATATGTATTCGACAGTGTCTCTAGTACGCCTGTCGGTTGCACGACTTCGCTTTTTTCAGTTCTGAGCGCATGGTGAGCGCACAAACATGCGCAGACAATAGTGTCTACCGCCAAGTATGAGGTCCTGGTGAGAGATTTCGCCTGATGTTATGCAGCCCACATTACAGAACTGTCATACGGTTCCTACTTCGTGACAATTCTCGGTCGCAATCTGCAGGAGAAATGAAAATGCTCCTGCAGCATTTTCGATGGGAAGTGTTTGATCACTCGCACTATATCGCACAATTGGCTCCCTCTGTGTTTCATCTCTGCTCGCATCAACTACTGGCTATGGGGACAACATTTTCGCACAGACAACGAGCTATAGATGAGTGCAAAGAATTGGCAGGATGCGCAGGTGGCTGCTTTCTATGACGAGAATACTGGAAAGTTGGTACAACGCTACGACAAATGTCTAAGTCTGAATGGTGACTATATAGAGCAGTGGCTGGAAGTTGTAGCTAACTGTTGCAGATAGAATATTTCTGATTACCACAGTGGTTTCCATTTCGCGATCAATCGTAACTTACTTTCCGAATAGCCCAAGCGTCATCGTGATGGGAGTAAAAAGTTGATTACTTTTTGTGCAAAAATAACATGATATGTCACCATGAGGAAATAGAAAAATACGAAATTAATTTTAGATTTAAAGCTGACGTATGCTCTGCTTCATAAAACCCGAGATCTGTTATCAAGCAGTAATACGTCTCAGTCACCACATAGTACAGTACTATTACACAATAACGTCTAATTCTGTTCAAGTCCCATTACATGTTATTATATATTATTAAGTTCTCTGTTGGCCTTTCTAAATGGGCTGCTAATTTTAAACTGAATCACATTGATGAAAAATAGAAAAATATTAAAGGAATGTCCATCCTTTACTTTTTCAGTTGGAAGTTCCACGGATATTCTATGTGCTTGCATCGGGTGTTACGTGCTCTTTTATTACTACCGCACAGCAATTTCAATTTAGACATCGTCCCACACTTTGGGCATATCAGTGTTTAGCTAAGCTACTGTTGTAAAGCAAATGGTATCTTTGAAATACGAGAAAATTACTTAGTTACTGAGAAACGTTGGTAAGGTACTTCGAAAAAATATCTTACGAAACATTTCTGCATCCCATCCCCCCCCCCTCCCCCTCTACCGTCGCCACCAAGGAGCGCCTCTCTTTTGTTACAACACCTCCTGTCACTCATTTTCGTTCCACTGTCGCCTCCAGAATTGAATACGTCGCCATACCCACAGGTAGAGACAACGTTATGGTTGAGAATCACTGGACAACTTACAGTAGGAGACCTGCGGTTTCAGCAGATAAAACTTCAGACTGGTTGCGGACACCGTCCACAGACATTAAGGTGCATGTGTGACGTCCTAGCCTTCATGTTGTTAGCTGTGTTGAATACTTCAGTGACGCCATCAAGCGACATGTGTAAACTTTGGATTTTTCTCTTCCCAGTCTCAGTGAGTTGAGGGCTTTTATGGATCTGGACAGCACTCCTACGCTGTCGGTGTCTCGTAGAATACATGCCCGATCGCGGGAGTGCTGTATTGAGATTGACAGGGAGATTGTGTGAATAGCTTTTTCAAAAGGGATTGTATTTCCAATGACATATCAACGTTACACATATTCATCAGTTTTCGAAAAACTGAAAGTAGTCACGCCCACTCTGATATAACACACTCCTGGCTCTTAGCTGGTTGTACGGTGGCTCCGTTGTCTTGTTCGGGGTACGATTGTTGTCCTGTATCTTTGCTGTACTGAGAAATCTAGAACTTCCAAAAATCGTAGTAGTAAAAGAGTTCTCTTTCACTATTAAGTACTATGTAAGTTCATTCATTTTCGCTTCTGCATTTTTTGAACAGTCACACATCTGGTTCACAGTAGTTGTTCACCTCCCAACGTAATATAAATTCCAAATGCTAACATAAGCTACAAAACTGCAGCTAGTCATCCCAACTGCACATACTCGTAAATATCTGCTTTTTTATGGTCTCTTCCCGCCAAACGAGACAGATCAGTGAGGTTAAAATAACAACCCAAGAATCAAATCATTTACACTGCTGGCAACGAAAGTATTGAAACTGAATTCACAGATCCTTTCATAACAAAATTAAGTGAAAACATCTTGGTAAATAGCTTTATATGTCAAGATAGTTATGTCTCTTATTAATTAACTTCGAAATTATTATATTCACATCGAATGAAAGCACTATTACACAAAGTACATCGCCTACAGAGAAATCGATTTACACAGAGGTACAGTTTTTCATAAAATAGTGATCGGTACCCTCTGGTATCTAATGTTCCCTGACAGGCGTCAAGCTTGATTACATTATAAGTAGTACACGTTATTGGCGCGTAAACAAAAGTATACGGACACCTGGCTGAAAATGACTTACAAATGGTTCAAATGGCTCTGAGAACTATGGGACTCAACTGCTGTGGTCATTAGTCCCCTAGAACTTAGAACTACTTAAACCTAACTAACCTAAGGACATCACAAACATCCATGCCCGAGGCAGGATTCGAACCTGCGACCGTAGCAGTCGCACGGTTCCGGACTGCGCGCCTAGAACCGCGAGACCACCGCGGCCGGCAAAATGACTTACAAGCTCGTGGCGCCCTCCATCGGTGATACTGGAATTCAGTATGGTGTTGGCCCAGCCTTAGCCTCGATGACAGCTTCCACTCTGGCACGCATACGTTCAATTAGGTGCTGGAAGGTTTCTTGGGGAATGGCAGCCCATTCTTCACGGAGTGCTGCACTGAGGAGAGGTTTCGATGTCGGTCGGTGAGGCCTGGCACGAAGTTGACGTTCCAAAACATCCCGAAGGTGTTCTATAGGATTCAGGTCAGGACTCTGGTCAGTCCAGTCCATTAGAGAGATATTATTGCCGTATAACCACTCCACCGCAGGCCGTCCATTAAGAACAGGTGCTCGATCGTGTTGAAACAATCAATCGCCATCCTCGAATTGTTCTTCTACAGTAGGAACCAAGAAGGTACTTAAAACATCAATGTAGGCCTGTGCTGTGATAGTGCGACGCAAGACAACAAGGGGTGCAAGTCCCCTCCATGAAAAACACGACCACACCATAACAACACCTCTTCCAATTTTACTGTTGGCGGTACACGCGCTGGCGATGACGTTCACCGGGAATTTGCCATACCCACACCTTGCCATCGGATCACCATATTATGTACCGTGATTTTTCACTCCACACAACGTTTTCCACTGTTAAATCGTCCAATGTTGACGCTCCTTACAGCAACGAGACGTCGTTTGGCATTTACCGGCGTGATGTGTGTCTTGTGAACAGCCGCTCAACCGTAAAATCCAAGTTTCTTCACCTCCCGTCTAACTGTCATAGTACTTCCAGTGGATCCTGTTGCAGTTTGGAATTCCTATTACACATTACTACCCTCTTCAACTGCCGGCGGTCTCTGTCAGTCAACAGAAGGTGTCGGCCTGTAAGCTTTTTGTACTGTACGTGTCCCTTCACTTTTCCACTTCACTATCACATTGGAAACAGTGGACCTAGGGATGTTTAGGAGTATAGAAAATTCTAGTACAGACGTGTGACACAAGTGACACCCAATCAGCTGACCACGTTCGAAGTCCGTCAGTTCCGTGGAGCTCCCCATTCTGCTCTCTCAAGGTGTCTCATGAGTACAGAGGTCGGTGATATTGAGTATGGCAGCACAATGCACCTAATATGGAAAACGTATGTATTTGGGGTTGTCCGGATACTTTTGATCACATAGTGTATATTGTCCACAATTCTGTATCGTCCAGTCAAGTGGTGCTCAGAAAAGTCAGACAGTGTAAAATTTTGTAAAACTTTTCGTGACAGACTTTATAGTACTTTGTTTAATTTTTCGCTTATAACTAGGGTGCGAAATGTTCACTATTTACCAAAATAAAATGGATAAAATGTCCCACTAAATAGGTTTCAGTAACTTTTTTCATCACACCAGGGGTAATGCGTGCAGCGCGTGTTGAAGTTAGGGCGGTTTCAAAGCCAAGGAGATGGGCCATCTCAGGATCTTCGTCGCTGCGCTCCTACCGTACTTCGTTGCACATCCATTGCACTGGTGTCATGATGTAATTGGAGTGATTGGTAATTGATACACGCCGTGGTGAAGAGGTAAGATGCTTTTGACATATCATTTACCTGTTGCATCGAGTTGTTTGACACAGTGGATGGTCATTTTCAAATATCTCTGACAGCTGTTTCTTTCATTCAAGCGAAATACAGTTAAAGATCTGCTGTAGATATAGATGGTCACTCTGACGAGCTGGAAATCAGCATCAAGGAGAACAAGCGAGCGAGATGGTCCCATAAATACAGCTCTGTAGAAATAATCTTCAACGAAGCGATGGTAACACATGTCGCTCAGGAAAACTTGCTCTCTAATTCGAAGAGCAAGACCCGCTGAATTTCAGTGTTAACCGACAAATTGACAAAATCCGGCGTAGACTGCAAGAAAGCGGTGTAAGATACTGATACCTTCATTATCGACACTGCAATATCTTTGGTTCCCACACACTCAGCCGTCGTAGTTCTGAGGAAGGTGTGGACCTTCTCGCCATTCTAACAGGCCTCAATCAAAAAATTAATGTATTATTGGTAAACAAGGGAAATCGAAAATTCGACATAGTTTTATTCTCTTCAGGGAACTGACTATTCCACTTGCGAGAATATCCTGTTTCTGCATGCAATTAGTGGCTGCGACACTACTTCTGCTCTTTACAATCAGGGCAAAGTGAACTGCATCCTTACATTGAAGAAATACCCTGAAATGACACAGGACATATATAAATAAAAATGCGGGCCAGGAGGCCGTAGTGGAGTGTGGATAGTTGTGTAATCGGAGAGTCTCTGAACCACCTCAGATACAGAAGCCATATGAAATCTTCGTTTACAACAACAGCCAACATGGCTTCTCTGCAACCAACTGAGGATACAGCTTGCCAGCACGTGCTTCGAGTGTACCATCAGGTACAACAATAACTGAGCAAAAATAAGAATTTAGAAGAAGGGGGTTGAACGAGCTCAGAGGATCTACGGTTCCAACCACTATTTTTAAATCCCTGGTATCCGATGTTATTCTGACCTACATCGCACGTAGCTGCAAAACTGGTGTCGTGTCTACATTGTAATTGACGAGAAGAAGGCCTCCACTGCTCCAAGCTCTGCGTCGAGCTGCGAAGTGGTTGGCGAGAATGTCAGCAACTTCGATTTGTAAGACACAGAAGAACCCGCATTAGAAACAGAGGAGACTGAAATGCTGACTGCCATAGAAGAAGGTAAGACATATTTCACATTGTTATCATCATAATATCCCTTTGTGGAATCTCATCGCCTCATTATTGTAACAAACGCAGTACACTGGTTTCAAACCCAAATAGTTTCCCAGTACCTGCTATGAACTCCAATTAATCATTGTTATCTTACTTAGGTGAAACATACCGAAAGATATTCTCATTTTTCAGAGGAATCAAATAAAGTTGAGGTCAGTGGTGAATGATATGTGAAGCGGATAAAACTTATTTGAATTTATAAAGATTATTACATTATTAACAATATAATATTATGGCTATTATTATTGTTATTATTATTATTATTATTATTATTGCAAACAGCGCAATACAGCATAATTATTATGTCACTTAGTTAAGTTGTTTAAACTCCTTTTAGATGTAGGAGCGATGAGAGCTTTCATTTTGTCGTTTGAACGAACATCATTACATATTAATGCGTGAGTGGTTTGGTTTCGCTGGTGGTGCCCGAAATTTACGGAAACAAACATACGCTACAGACCATACGGTTCATCTGACAAGGAAATTCGCTGGGATCTATTGAGGGGGAAATTTCATCCTCTTTATTTTCATCAATAGTCAAATTTGCCGAAAACTGCGTCTTTTCAGCGTTACTATCGAAAAACCCAAAGCATCTTATTTTCGTATTTTTTCCATTTTTGAGCCGTATCCGGTTAGAAGCTTTGGTGGCACTTTGAAAATTCGTATTCAGCACCCTCGAAAATACAAAAAAAGCTTATCAAAAAAATTTCTTCAAAATTTTCCACTAGTAATTACCATTTTACTGGACTCCTTTAGGCAATTTTATACAGCTCCGACCAATTTTAATATTGCTAATTAAGATTTACCTGGACTTTCGTAGAATTCCACAACCTGTCTAGTTAATCTGGTTGGTGCCATTATTTTAATATGCCCATAGATTTTTAGGCCGCGATCTTTTATAACTGAAAAATGTTTGCAATATTCTCAATTTATTTATTTTGCTCGTAGTCTGTGTGTGCCTTCTTCAGTATAATTTGGACCTAAAATTTTTCTGGTCTTTTTCATTCTCTCATTTTAATTGATTCAGTGTCTCCGATTCTGCCTCATACGAGTGTTTCGGTCTCATACAGACTCCTAGGTTTGATGACTGTGTTGCAGTATAACAGTTTTGTGCATTTTGAGATGCGTTTTTTATTCTACAGTTTTTTATAAACAAGAAAAAACACGTTTAATTATGAGCTTTTTAGTCAGCCGTTTGTTACTGCAGTTTCAATTTAACAAAAATAAAAGCGGTAAAGCGCAGACCTGGAAACCGAGACAGCGCGGGTTCGAATCTCGGTTGGAACTCGGATTTCACAGTCTTCGATTTAACCTAACCTAACCGCCGGCCGGAGTGGCCGAGTGGTTCTAGGTGCTACAGTCTGGAAACGCGCAACCGCTGAGGTCGCAGATTCGAATCCTACTTCGGGCATGGATGTGTATGATATCCTTAGGTTAGGTAGGTTTAAGTAGTTCTAAGTCCTAGGGGACTGATGACTTCAGATGTTAAGTCCCATAGTGCTCAGAGCCATTTTTTTTAACCTAACGTTCTCCTCTTATGATGTGACGAGTAGCCAGAAACAACACGTGTTTCAGACTTCACGTTAAACTGTAGATTCCCTTACCCCACTTGGATAACTGGTGTGGGCTAGGGAAACGGAAGTTGCCGAAGTGGCGTCCAACAGAAGAACTTGCATCAACCCATTCAACGACACAAAATAATCACTATGATTACGATTATTATTATTTTATCTTTATTGTTATTTATATACATAATTAAGTTCGTATGGAACCCTAAGAGCGATAGTTCTACTCGAAACTGTCGGTTTATTTAATGATTTTCGGAAGTATAATTTTCCTGTTGTACTTCTACGAATCTTTATTTGTTCTTTGCTGTTTGAATGTCTTGACATACACTCATGCTCATAATTTATGTATAATGCTGATACATGGTGAAACAACGCTCTGGTACGCGGTTTGCGGGTTTAAATAACCCTCGGGGTATGGCCATGCGATGCATTTGAACTGCGGTCGTCGCACGGTGGCGCTAGCAGCAGTCCACATACGCAGAGGTGTGTTGGTGCATGTCAGAGTACGGTGCAGCGAGTAAGTGTGCAGACGTTTTCTGACGTGCTAATGGCTACTGTGTGTTGAAAATGGCTCAAAGAACACATATTGATGATTGTGTAAGGGGTAGAACACTAGGACGACCGGAGGCTGGTCAAACACAGCAGGTCGTAACACGGGCCCACCGTGTGCCACAAAGTGTGTTCTCAAGATTATGGCAACGATTCCAGCAGGCAGGAAACGTATACAGGCGCTGCAGTACGGGACGTCCACAGTGTACAACACTGCAAGAAGACCGATATCTCACCATCAGTGCCCGCAGACAGCCACGGAGTACTGCAGGTAGCATTGCTCGGGACCTTACCGCAGCCAGTGGAACAATTGTCTCTAGACAAACAGTCTACAGACGACTGAACAGACGTGATTTATTCGCCCCGAGACCTGCAAGGTGCATTCCACTGACCCCTGGTCACAGGAGAGCCCGTAAAGCCTGGTGTCAAGAACACAGTTCATGGTCATTGGAACAGTGGTCTCAGGTTATGTTCACAGACGAGTCCAGGTATAGTCTGGACAGTGATTCTCGCTGGGTTTTCGTCTAGGGTGAACCAGGAACCAGATACCAATGTCCTTGAAAGGGACCTGTATGGAGGTCGTGGTTTGTTCGTGTGGGGTGGGATTATGGTTGGTGCACGTACACCCCGGAATGTCTTTGACAGAGAAACTTGAACAGATCAGGTGTATCAGGACGTCATTTTGCACCAGTATGTCCGCATTTTCAGGGTTGCAGTGGGTTCCACCTTCCTGCTGATAGATGATAACGGACAGCCTCACCGAGCTGCTATCGTGGAGGAGTACCATGAAACAGAAGATATCAGGCGAATGGAGTGCCCTGCCTGTTCTCCAGACCTAAACGTCATGGAGCACGTCTGGAATACTCTTTGCCGACGTATTGCTGCACGTCTTCAAATCCTTAGGACACTTCAGGAGCTCCGACAGGCATTGGTGCAAGAATGGGAGGCTATACACCAACAGCTGCTCGACCACCTGATCCAGAGTATGTGTTGTGCGGCCTGTGTACGTGTGTGTGGTGATCATATCCCATATTGATGTCGGGGTATATGCGCAGGAAACAGAGGCGTTTGTGTTCCCTATGTGCCTATGCTGTTAGCTCTAGTTTTGTGTAGTGCCACGTTGTGTAACACCACATTCTGCAATTACCCTTAAATTATGAGCATGAGTGTAGAATCGCCATGTCGTCTGCAAAAGCTAAACGTTCATTCCTAATGTCTGTACTTCCAAATTTAACAGTAATTTTTGCTTTCGACTGTTGACAATTTCTAATTATTTGCATGATAAACATTCGCTCAAGGCAAAAAATTCAATTCAGCTACAAAAATAATGAAGCACTTATCTTTTCAAGGATAACATATATTTAGTTAATAGTGCAGATATTTTCTGTGCCTCTGAATCCTAGACAATGAAATTTTCACACCGTTCACTGTTTAATTTGATCGTTTCCAACTCTAACACCCCTTAATGAAGGATATGTCGAATCGTTGGTGTTCCGGTGTAACGACAAAAGCCGCCATGAAGCTGAAGAACGCAAGAGCAGAGAAGGCTGTGACACGACGTCAGCCAGCAGTACGCTGACTAGGACCGCACCACGACAGGAGCGGCCTCTCTCCGAAGAGAATATAAGAGCCGCTCCTGCCAGCCTCGGCCAGACAGTAGAAAGTGGATACTAGTGGAGCTGTTACTTGTGATCCATATCCATTACTTGCATAGACATTCTATATTCCGAAAGACATGGATTATTTGCATGTTACCAATAGTTTGCGACACGATATTGTATACGAAAGTCAAGCATTGTAAATCTAGTTCATTATAGTAATAACAATTAATGTGATTTGCTTGAATTGTTGTATAGCTATCCAAGAAAGCAGGATCCTGTAGGCATCCTATAAGAGACGAGGGGGCAGGACTCCACCACTGGCAAATCGTTCTGCAAACTACTTCGTTCTATTGAGCCAAGCTAGACAGTCGCGTTAGTTCTATAACGTAGCCTTCCCACTTTTTTACGACGCACGGATGCTATTGTGGCAACTAATTCTCGATAGTAAGTCGCAGACTGTTGGCAGTATCAGCTGATTAAGGACCCCTCACATTCTTGGTTACCCGAGGTAATCCCTATTGTTTGAAGCAGACGCATGTTTTATGTATAAATTCCTCCTGGCCCACAAATATTCAACTGTCTTGTTGCATCCTTCATATTTCTATGCGCGAATGTTTAGGGTTAAATAATTCGCCTCGCTATGGCTACACAAACAATAAAATATACTCTTGATCGACCCCGTTACAACTGACTGAGAATTCAGCACACTGTTAGTAAAACTCTTGAAGTTAATGGTTTGTGAATATTGAGTTCTTCCTTTTTTGTTTCATGTTGAACAACTCATTGCTTTCTCAATCCTGGCTCATTTACTATTTGTTCTTTATTCATCGATCTTTGAAAGGCGCTGGAAAAATTGCCGTTTGACGGTAGCTACAAAAACTGTATTGTTACATTACGCCTGGGGCATTTTTGCCCTATAAAACAACTACAGCACCAATGGCTCCTTGTCTCAGCTGATTAATTCGTACTCTCGGACTCACTCTGTGCAAACACTTTTCGCTCTTCGTCTGATCTCAATGTAAGGTGCCACTCCTTTTGAAACTACACAACAGTGTTCAGACAAGACTATGAATATAGTTTATGTACTGAAGTAGAACCCCGGCCAGTAAATACGAACCATTGATAACGTGATCTCACGTTTTCAATGACAACGGTGGGAGATGGAAAAGCTTACGTAAAGCTCAGCGCGAAATGAGGAAGGTACTCGGAAGTAAATTAATTAAACATTGAACATGTGCATGAACTGCAATTCACAGACTACAGAACTTCAAAGGAAATCATATTCACGAGGGAGAGAATATATTTGTAACTCACTTGAATTTCCATCCATAGCATAGCTACAGATTCGCATCACTATGAGTAATGAACGGATGGAAAATGAGAACAAAGGCCCAGAATGCTGCACGTGAAATCCTCACGCGAAACACAATGCGAAAGAGACACGATTCTACGTAACATGAATGTTCTCGCAGATTCCTTTCATATGAATGCAGCGGAAATACTCGTAGCTTGCCATAATCTCAGCATTACGCTGAATGTTGCTGGTTGAATGCATCTATATCAGACAAATGACAGATGTACGAAATACCACTTGCTGCTGACGACGAGGGCGGGAAGCATGATAGAACTGAAACTAACTCTACCACCCAACGCGCTCATTGGCCAGTCCCAGTTAAAGCTTTTGCGTTGTGGTACGATAAATGAGCAGATCCATGTTTTTAACTGTGAGAAGCGACACTGGACTGGCTGCGATGGAAGAGTGACTTACACCGAGTGCAGAGTCGTTCTGCCATCTGTGAAAGACGCTCACCATGACACAGTCGCCTTCAACAAGTAAATTTTTCATACTGACAAGTATTCCTGTTCCTATAAACACTCTTCTGTGCCTCCTGTGGACTTCCATATTCCTCCAGGACTTTTTATATCGTATCTGATTCGTAATTTCTTGGATACTGACCCGAATGCTCAAGAATGTTGCTCACAGCTGCCAAATAATAGCTTGTAGAAGGCTGCTATGAAAGCCTACACTAACACCCACTATAGTTCTTAGTTCTTGCATTAGAATCAAAAACGTTGTGCAGTGAGTCACTGAAATCAGAAGTTGCCTGGGTATCGATGAAAATAAAATCAGAATAATGGTTAACTTCAACAACCTGAAAGGAGTTATCAGCCCAGTTGATGTTAATCTTTATACGAATCGCAATCGTCGACGGTATTCAGCATCGGCGATTATGAAGGCGAGAACATGCGTCGTACCGTACTTCATGAAACGTGTGTTCGGCAATGTTTTTAGCTCGTGCTACAACATTGGATAAAGATAGAATCCATTATGATAATGGAAGCATCGCTTACCGGAAGAAATACTCCTGTAGCTCTTCAGTTAAATGTCGAAATGAGGACACTTCCCTAACGCAGAGAGAGATTTGATACTAACACACTTCTTACAACCAGAGAATGGCGTACTTAACCAACTGGATACCATAGCACTAGGTTAACAAGTTGTGAAGAAAAAAACATTGAGCGTATGAAGAATGCTTTTCGTTTACGTCCAAAAATATTTGAGGATGATGATGATGCTGCTCTTGCTGATGATGACGATGACACATTGATTTAGGCACTCGATAGCATAGTCCTTAGCGTTCTTACTATAATCTTCTGTGAGATAAATGTTGTTAAAAGTGGTAAAAGAGTAAAAATTTAACAAAAATTAAAACACCCAGATATCTTAACACCGCGACTGCTCAGAGGTATGCACACACACACACACACACACACACACACACACACACACACACACAGACGTACACACATTACAGGAAAAAAATTTGTACACCTGAAAAGACAACGTCGATTTTGATCCGATGGTGGCATATGCCACCAGTGCGATAGCAGATATACTGATAGTGGTATCAGCGTTGTCCATCAACAGATAGCTGTGTCTGTCCTTTAATAGGGAATGCTCACAGCCAGAAGGTTCAGTGTGGTGTAAACGTGTGAAGCAAGCAGGCAACTACTCCAGGAAGACGTACTCGCACGTCCTACAGCCAATGGGGCGAGTTTCAAAGACGTCAAACTGCGGCCTCCCGAATAGCGGAATGGTCCTGTCGGAGAACTGCCACACACATAAGACGTGCAGCGTCAATTGTGCACAGGTGCTGGTATCAGTGATGGTGTAAACATTCTGACACCCGCAGGCGGGTTCTAGACGTCCACGCAATACAGACGCTCTCCAGGATTGCCCAATTTTAAGGGAATCAATGGTAGATCGTACTGCTACCACAGCACAGTTAAGATAACTTATGAGCTCAGACGTATCAACAGGAACCGTTGCGAACCGGTTGTTAGGAGTGGACTTCTGGTACGCTCAACTCTAGCTCGTCGTCCACAAACTCCACAGCATCGACACGCACAGCACGGCTGTTTCAGGGGATCACTTGGAAGATGGAATGGCGCACCGTGGTCTTCAGTGATGAAAGCAAATTCACCGTACACACAACTCATGGTCGTTTGCGCGTACTATGTAGACGTGATGAGCGCTGTCTCGTAGAGTGTGTTCGTCCAATACACACTGACCCCATCCCAGGCCTTATGGTTAGGTGTGCGATGAGCTACAACTCTCATTCAGCTTTGTATTTCTAGAGGGGACGCTAACCAGCAATCCGTACATGAAGGATGATATTAGATCCGTTTTTTGCCGTTGTTGCTTGAGAAGGTGATGTGTAGTTCCAACAGAATAAATCTTGCTTTCACACTGCCCGTGAAATTCAACGTACTCTACAAGATGTGCAGCAACTTCCCTGGCCAACACTATCTCCGGACCTGTCTCCAATCGAGCACGTGTGGGATATGATGGGACGAGAAGTGACTCGTGCGACTCACCAACAAACAGTTCTTATAGAACTACGTGAACAGGTCGAGAAGGCGTGGCATAACGTATCCCACGACAGTACTCGCCAGGAGTGCCAGGGTCAGCGACTGTACTACCACCCGCGAAGGCTACACCAGGTACCAATGTAATATATATACGATGGTCAGAACTTAAATAGTGGCAACCATTTATTCACAACCGATACAAAAGTGTTACAATTTTGCACCTGTTGCTGTCCTTCAAAGCAGTCACCAGCGTTGTGTAGAACCCGTTGCCAGCGCTACGGAAGGCACAGTATACCGTTAGCACAGCCTGTTCTGTTTGATGGTGCGAATGGAGAGCTGTCTACTGCCTGTCGAATATCTGGAACAGTTTTGAAGTGAATGCCACGAAGTGGTTCCTTCATCTTCGGAATCAAATCAAAGTCACAAGGACCTAAGTCCGGGGAGTATGGTGGATGGTACAGCACTTCCCAGTCCCATCGACCGAACAGAGCAGCCACAGATTGCGCTGTATGCGCCCGCGCATTGTCGTGCAAAATGATGGGTGGATTGCTTAGAAAGTGTCGCCGCTTCTTTCGAAAAGCTGGTCGCAGGCGATACTCCAAAAAAGAACAGTAATATTGTGCACCGCCGGTGTGCCGTGAAGGAGCGTAATGCGATAACACCATCACAGTTCTACACTAGAATCACCATAACTTTAGACCGCTCCATTCGCACCATCAACAGAACAGGCTCTGCTAACGGTATACTACGCTTTTCACATCACTGGCAACGGGTTCTACACAACACTGGTGACTACTTTGAAGGACAGTAACAGGTGAAATCATGTAACTCTTTTGTATTGGTTGTTAATAAGTATTTGCCACTATTTAGGTTCCGGCCCTCGTATATTCTGTCACCTGTCCTTTCTCCCGTCTGTCCTTTCTCCCGTCTGTTCTTTCTGTTCCTTCCCCCGAGCCCTATTTGTTCATCTCCTCCCTCTGTCCATCTCTTCCTCCCACCCTCCTACCCCTACCCCCCCCCCCCCCGGCCCACTCTGTGAATCTCCTCCTGCCCTCTGACTGTCCACGTCTTCATATCCCCTCTCTTTGGTCATCTCCTAATCTTTCGTATGTTCATTTCCTCCTCTCCCTCTTCGTCCATCTCTTCCTTTCCCCTTTTCTGCCTATTTCCCTCTCCCCTTCTCTGTCCATGTCATCCCACCTCTTGTCTGTGTCCATCAGCTCTTTCCCCGTGTCTGTATGTCTACTTCCTGCCACTTCTTTCTCTCTCCGAGCTACCTCCTCCCCTACCGCAATAGGAGATTGCTGCTTCTTATTCCCACACTATTTATTCCAGATACTAAGCAACGCGTGTACCATGTTTGGTTGAAATTGATCCAGAGGTTTAGGAGTAGTCTTCTACCTGTGGCTTTGCCTGCGTAGGCACATATCAAATGTGGGTACACGTTACATACCTTTAACGTCTTTCAGACATTTTTCTACACATTTTTCCCCTGTACCTCAAGCAAATTTCGCCGTGCAGTTTCACTTCCACGCAGCTCAATGCTTATGACGTCATATCTCCTGAACTATGTGTCATACAGTGGTGAAATATTTGGATACCGTCTCTGAAATGTGTTGCGAATACAGTTAATGGCAAAGAAGTAATTCATTTCGATGCCACGCACGTTGCGGAAGTCTCTCACGCGACTCAGTGTTAATGACGTCATATCTCCTGAGCTACATAACTTAGAATCTCATATTGTTACAAGTACATTCAGTGGTATATGAATACGTCTGAGAAGTTAATATTAACCAAGCAATAAAATAAAAGATAGATCCTGATATGGTGGGTTTACTGCATGAACAGCGAAAATGTAGTGCACCTCTCTCATTTCGTGGGAGAAAACATCTTGTAAAGGTTTGAAACTACGTGTACAGCTGGTTGAAAGTCACTAAGTACTCTCTTTCTCAAACAATAGATGAATATATTGGGGATATTTTGGTGTCATGACTGCGCTTCCTCTTCAGTCTCAAAACTCTGAAACGTTTTATCCCCACAGGTATTCTTCCCAGACAGTAAGTGAAATGTATCCCAAGTCTGGTTGAAATCGATCTGTGGTTTAGGAGATGTGGACCCAAGATGCATACACATACATACATGCATAATACGATTTTATAACATGTAAGGATATATAGAAACACTAGAATCATGTTTATAGTTATTTACTAAGAATTACTATGAAACAGAGAAAACCTGGAATAGCACAACATTCAGACGTGACGTTTTGATCAATTGATGAATGGGCCAGCCACACTGCCACACACCACAACATCCAGCCGATAGCATACGTTCTAGTCCAGATACCTCAGCAAATATTAAAAATTTCGCCAACATACATCTCGTCGTCAGCTAAAATGCACACATCAAAATAAGTTTTGCTTCACCCTAGTTCCCAGAGCTCCTCAGGACAGACGTTGTTTGTGGATATTGTATCACAGACACAGTCCCTTTGACTGTTCAGAGATGTCACTAAACCCGACCAAAGATGTAAACAACAATGCATTAGCAGCGCCTATTAGACGGAGAGGTTGCGACAGCCGATCAGTTCCAATCATTTCACCAGGAAGGAGATACACGGCTCGAGTTGTCTGTAGTTCAAACATGCCTAGAGGGTCAATACCGCGGTTCGATCGCGCCCGGAGTGTTACTCTGTGCCAGGAAGGGCTCTCAATAAGGGAAGTGTCCAGGCGTTTCGGAGTGAACCAAAGCGACGTTGTTTGGAAATAGGAGATTCAGAGAGACAGGAAATGTCGATAACAGGCCTCCCTCAGGCCGCCCAAGGGCTACTACGGCAGTGGATGACCGCTACCTACGGATTATGGTTCGGAGGAACACTAACAGAAACTCCATCATGTTGAATAATGCTTTTCGTGCAATCACAGGACGTTGTGTTACGACTCAAACTGTACGCAATAGGCTGTATGATGCGCAACTTCACTCCCGACGTCCATGCTGAAGTCCATCTTTGCAATCACGACACCATGCAGCGTGATACAGATGGGCCCAACAACACGCCAAATGGACCGCTCAGGATTGGCATCACGTTCTCTTCACCGATGAGTGTCGCACATGCCTTCAACCAGACAATCGTCAGAGACGTGTTTGGAGGCAACATGGTCAGGCTGAACGCCTTAGACGCACTGTACAGCGAATGCAGCGAGATAGAGGTTCCCTGCTGTCTTGGGGTGGCATTATGTGAGGCCGAGGTACGCCGCTGGTGGTCGTGGAAGGCGCCGTAACGGCTGTACGATACGTAAATGCCATCTTCCGACCGGTAGCGCAACCATATCGGCAGTATATTGGGGAGGCATTCGTATTCATGGGTGACAATTCGCGCACCCATCGTGCACATCTTGTGAATGACTATCTTCAGAATATAGGCATCGCTCGACTAGAGTGGCCAGCATGTCCTCCAGGCATGAACCCTATCGAACATGCCTGGGATAGATTCAAAATGTCTGTTTGTGGTCGACGTGACCCACCAACCACTCTGAGGGATCTACGCCGAACCGTTGAGGAGTGGGACAATCTGGACCAACAGTGACTTGATGAACTTGTAGATAGTACGACACCACAAATACAGCCATGCATCAATCCAGGAGTAGGTACTACTGGGTATTAGAGGTACCGGTGTGTATAGCGATCTGGACCACCACCTCTGAAGGTGAGGCTGTATGGGTGCAACATGCAATGTGTGGTTCCCATGTGCAATAAAAAGGTCAGAAATGATGTTTATGTTGATCTCTATTCCATTTTTCTGTACAGGTTCCGGAACTCTTGGAACGGAGGTGATGTAAGACTTTTTTGATGCGTGTAGAAGGAGGCCCCTGATTAAATATTTTTTCTATTCACTTGTAACATAAAATGCGCTCGTTCAAATGGGATTTAGAGTGTTTGCACATGCAAGCATCACAGGCTGGTCGGTGTATCTGGTGTGAGTTTCGCTTCATCAACTGCAGTTTACCGTCTTCACACTGGCAGCCACTCCTCCTCCCACAGTTCTGAGTGAACAGAACTATAAGAGCGTGTATAGGAAATGGCGAATTGGGTACATTTGTGTTTCCTAGAGGCTGCATGGGCTGCCTGGTGGAATTGTTCGTTTACCCATATTCGTGTGTGCTCTGCTACCCAGCAGCACGATAACGGCTTTGTCTGCTATTCAGATGATGTCTTTATCATATTACACCTGCTTCAATACTTGTAGGGCAGTAAGGGAACAGTAAAAGAGGAGAAACTGTTTAACTTCAAAGATGTCCAATTTTCTCTAGTAACCACATGTGGTTCTGTGCTAAATACGGTCCACTGATGGCGAAGATCAGTCTTGAAGACATGGCCGGAGAAGACACTGAACATCTAAAATAAAATATCCTAGCCTTACCCTAATGGTGTATACTTTTCTAAAATCACGTGAGCCATTTAAAATCTTGTGAAATATGGACTTACAAGCTAAACTGGGGAAGTATTTTATCTTAATAGCACAGACTTCCACAAAAGAAAAGTCAGGCCAATGTTGGAATGAAGTTCCCAAGCCACAAAAACGTTTACATGTACTACAACTGGCCAGTCAAACGGCATTTGTTTCTGTACATGCTTTTCTCTTTCTTGTTTTTCTTGGCATCCCCTCTGTTTCCCCTTTTACCTCGATACGTCACATCTCCATGACTAGTCAGCTACAATTTTGTATTCACTAAGAATCATTCACCGAACTACTATCCAGTATTTTACCTTGTACACGAGTCCATAGCTCTTACATATCAGTTAAAAGACCTCGTGTTTCAGCTGAGACTGTCCTTTGAAAATCGAATGTTTTATGTGTCACTGTTATTCAATTTCGACCTGATGACATAACAAGGGCGTTCAATAAGTAATGCAAAACATTTTTTATCGGGCAGTTTGGGTTGAAGAAATGCGAAATAATACAATATTCCCACTTCAGCCCCTAAAGTTTCGCGAAGTTCCAATAGGTAGCGGCGGTATACGTATCGTTCAAAATGGCGTCTGTAACGGAGATACGTTCCAAACAGAGAGGTGTCACTGAGCTTCTTTTGTCGGAATACCAGGCGCTGGTAGCATGTCGACGGAGATATCGCAGTGAACAAAAGCATGGTGAATCGTTGGGCGCGGCGTCTATCACCATCGCAAAAAGACCTCGTGAAGCTGTCTAATCTCCGATGTACCTGCCGGCCGCACAAAGCTGCTACTCTTACAATGGTGGAACGTGCGGACACTCTCATTCGAGGTGATCGACGAATCACAATAAAACACCTCGATGCAGAACTGGATGTCTATGTCGGCAGTGCCCACAAACTTCATTGAGTTTTTCCTCATCCACCCTACATTCTAGATCTCATACCTAACGACTTCAATCTGTTTGGTCTGGTGATGGACGCAGTACATGGGAATCAGTACGTGGATAATGATGAGGTAATTGATGCAGAAAGACGTTGACCAGTGTAGTGGTACCATGTGGGCATATAGGCCCTCTCAGAAAGTTGGCATAAAGTCGTCACGTTGAACGGAGATTATGTTGAAAAACAGGATTTTTTAGCCAAAAGAGTGGGAAATAATATGATTTTTGGAATCACAATTAATACTGAACCGCTTGAAGAAAGAAGATGCTCCTCCTGTCTTCTTGTATTGCTTTCTGGGCTCCGAAATTGGAATCTAATTTTCACTGAAGAGAGAGAGTGACAAAGGGTAATCTCGAAATATATATCAGCATTTACATTTATACCCGGCAAACCTCTCTAAAGTGAATGACGATGGTTACTGAGCATGGTTAGCGATTTTACCGTTCTAAACACGTGTGGAACTGGAGGTCCGACTGCTTAGATGCCTCTGTGCGTGTTGTAATTGTTCTCGACCTTACCATGTGAGTTTACGATGTTTCGATGAGTGTCGCTCTCATAGTCGAGAGTGTCGATATAGCATGCGAGTTCCACACACAAGGGCATGCCTCCCAATTTGTTTACATGAACACTCAGCCGTGTGGCTCCCTCAGTGATATTCCCGCCGCCGGTATGCGTCATCTTTCCGATGGTGTGCGCAGAACGCGCGTTGGCGCCACCTACCGGGCCGATCGGGGAGCGAGGGGTAAGCTCTAGCAAGTAACAAGGATTTTGCTTTGGGACGCCTAGCAGTAACATCGTTTGCCAAGTCTGGCGGACAGTACAGGTGCCGTGCAAGGCAGAAGGGAGAGCACATCTAAGAGGGGCTGTTTACCCGGGTGACGGCGCCGTAGGAAATATCGCTGGCGTGGATGCAGTCACGTAACTGGGAAGCCGTTGGTGTATTTCGCTTCCTGTATGTCACCTGGCAGCAGGATCTGCGGCGGCTGGCTTCGTCGAACAAGCAAGCAGGTAAGGGCCTTGCTTGTGGCCGGAATCGACTACTGGGTTCAGTGCTGTTGATTTCCTTTTCTTGGCCGTACGTTGCTCCTTCTACTGAGTCTGTCATTGAATGTGTTTAACTTCAATTTGCTTAGTACGCAATGTTCTATTGAGAGCTGTTTGTGATGCGATGATTAACATTTACTGGGTCCTGAAGTTCTGATGCATTCTGTTAGTACGGGAGGACGACGGTTGAATCCCGCGTCCGGCCATCCTGATTTAGGTTTTCCGCGATTTCCCTAAATCGCTCCAGGCAAATTCCGGGATGGTTCCTTTCAAAGGGCACGGCCGACTTCCTTCCCCATCCTTCCCTAATCCGATGAGACCGATGACCTCGCTGTCTGGTGTCCTTCCCCAAAACAACCCAACCCATTCTGTTAGTAGATTGCTAGTGTCAGTGTTTAACAGTCACTGAAGTCCGCCCCCCCCCCCCCCCCCGGTAGCTAAGTGGTCAGCGTTACAGAATGTCAATCCCAAGGGCCCGGGTTCGATTCCCGGCTGGGTCGGGGATTTTCTCCGCTCAGGAACTGTGTGTTCTGTTGTCCTAATCATCATTATTTCATCGCCATCGACGCCCAAGTCGCCGAAGTGGCGTCAAGTCTAAAGACCTGCACCAGGTGAACGGTTTACCCGACGGGAGGCCCTAGCCACACGACATTTTTACCGTCATTGAAAATAATTGGCTGATCCATGTGTAAGTGCCACCTGGTTGTTGTATTTATATCACACGACGGTGATAAGCTGGCCAATTGCTATAGATATACGAGCATAACATTTTCCCGTTATACATTTTGCCGTGAATTGCAATAACATTACTGTTACGTTTCTATCTGAAGTGATAAGTGTTTCTGAGAGACACGTGTCTAATTCTAAATGAGTAGTTTCACAAATTCGTACGAGCTACTGAGAGGCCAGTTGTTCTTGCGTGTTTAAATAGTTTGAAACTTATTCTATTAATGAAGGTACAAGAATTCCTTCAATGACGGTATGTGTATATTGTAATTAATTCTGATTTAATCACAAATTTAAGTGTGGCTGTTTATTGTACGGTGCTTGTTTTTGCGTCGGGAGGGGGAACTCGATATCCGTTAGCGTGCACACTCGTTACTTGCATTTTGATTTAGTTTTATCGGGTTGCGACCTGCTTGTGCTGTTATGTATTTTTCGCTCCGTTTGCCCGCGCGTGCCGGCCGGCCGTGTATCTAGTTCGCCCGCACCTTAATGTATAATTGACCTTACGCACATAAGATAATAGACTGGTACTGCTTAGCTGATGTTCATTAATAGGTTGATTAATTCTACAGATGATGTGCTGTAACGAATTCTCGTGTTTCTAGTTACTTAGGCAGATGTCAGTATGTTGTTGATACCGACTAGTTCACGGATTTTCCGTGTATATTCGTGACCGTTGCTGCTCCAGTTTGGGGCTCTATGCCTAGCCTGTATTGGAAACATCTGATTAAGCGGCGTAATTTGTTGAATCCCACGATGTTGCTTGTTCACATGAAATTTTATATTTTATATCCTGCATTGTAGGGTGCCTGCCATTTAAGTAACGTGGTTGTGTGGCATGGTATGATTTGTTGTTGCCTGTACTCTGAATACCAGTCACTGCCGTAACGAAAGACTACAGTTCCTCGTTAAATATTAGTAAATTGTTCTTAGGGTTGATCATAGTTTTTGAGTAAATTTTTAACTCATTTCACTAAATGTGTAACATGCCGTAAGTGCCGTATTTTATGAATGTTTAAATTTTGAAGTAACTTGCTCTCACGTAAATTGTAATTTTAAAAATGTTGATTGTTTCATTTGTTATTTCTCTTGTTTAAATATGCCCAATAAATGTTCAGTGCAACTGTGGATGGTGATGGCCTGATGTGTCACTTGGTCCAGTCCTACCAACCGTCAACCTGTTGTGCTGAGTTTGTGTCGTTGTGTAAAAATTTAATTCCGAGTTGTGCTGACACACACTCTCAAAGCTTTCCAAATATATTAACATTATTAACACTGTCTCTATTCTTCATATCTAGATATTTAATTCTCAACATAGTCACCCAGACGACGGACACATTCCTCCCAAAGAGGGACCAGTTTCTTGATACCGTCAGTGTTTGACCTTAAAGGATCCACTGCCTCACCTCTATTTGCAACACTTTATCACTATCAAACTGACCTCACGGAAGTTTGTCTTTAAGGTTAGAAAAGTTTCAAATTCTATAGGCCCAAGTCGGAACTGCATGGAGGCTGATCGACGACAGTGAAGCGAAGGCGTCGAATTGTTGCAGATGCCACAGCGCTCTATGTGCGGGCGAACGTTCCGAATCCGTGCCTTTAGTTTTCCGAGGGTCTGTCAGTACCTTGCACAGATTTTGGTGGTTCCTTTAGACAAGAATTCGAAATGCACCATACCTTCATATTCCAAAAAACCGTCAACATGGCTTTGTCAGGTGATGATATTGTCTTTAACATTTTTGGTGTACGTCATTCTTTGTGGTGGAATTGCATGCATGCTAGCTTGTTCCAGGGTCAAAATGGATAAACACCTTTCAATACATATCACACTGTTGTTAAGGAACTCATCACCTTCACTCTTCAAACGCAGAAGAAACTGTTGGTAGATGCACAATCTCCACTGTTTCATGTGAGGAATGAGCGACCGGGGCACCCACTGTGCACATGGTTTTCCGTACCGCAGTTGTGCAATGACAACCTGCACACGATCTCGTGAGAAGCCACATTTACCTGAGAACTGTGTCTGTGTTAGCCGAAGATTTACTGTGATAAGGTCATCAACCCGATTCCGATGAATCTCGTTGATTGCCGTATGTGGTCGTTCACTTCGAACTCTCACACACTGAGCTTAGCACCACTGTGTCCTTCATTACGGTCACGAACAACCAAACGTCGCGCAATACTGATATCGATACAGTCATCACCGTACACAGCGTTCATTCTTCTATGGACTTAAATCCAGGACATGTTTGCAGCGGTTAGGAACTCCATTACATCACACTGTTTCTCCCGCAACGACGGTGTTACGTTACATACAGCCATGTAATACACTACAATTTGGAGCCTTATAGCGGTATAGAGTTGCAACTTCCGTCAGAATTGAGCGGAAGTCGACATGTAATACCTCAACCAAGATCTTAACCTAAAAAAAGCAAGCAAAGCACTCAGTCATCAGCTGGCCAGAGTGGTCGTGCGGTTCTAGGAGCTAGTCTGGAGCCGAGGGACCGCTACGGTCGCAGGTTCGAATCCTGCCTCGGGCATGGATGTGTGTGATGCCCTTAGGTTAGTTAGGTTTAATTAGTTCTAAGTTCTAGGCGACTGATGACCTCAGAAGTTAAGTCGCATAGTGCTCAGAGCCATTTGAACCACTCAGTCATCAGGCCACAAGTGGCCCATCGGGACCATCCCACCGCAGTGTCATCCCCAACTAAGGATACCGATGGGGGGAGGTGGGGGGGGTGGGGTGGTCAGCACATCGCTCTCCCGGTCGTTACGATATACTGTAGTTTTCTGTGACCGGAGCCGCTACTATTCGGTCGAGTAGTTCCTCAATTGGCATCAGGGACTGAGTGCATCCCGAAAGAAAAATGGCAACAGCGCATGGCGGCCTGGATGGTCACCCATCAAAGTGCCGGCCACGCCCGACAGCTCTTAACTTCGGTGATCTGACGGGAACCGGTGTATCCACTGCGGCAAGGCCGTTGCCCATTATCGTTCAGTACCCCTTTGTAAATACCTGAGCAGCGGGCTTAATTCCAACTCCATTCCCCAGGTGTAGGGTCCAGCGCATTGTGGTGGGGGTCGCAGACCACCATTCGACTCTCGATGCATTCAGTCTTGCCCACACTTGCAAAGCGTCAACTGCTGGTTGCGTTTTTAACGTTTATTTGCCACTAATGTACAGGCCGCCCAGCATGCAGGTCGACAAATTATGCAGACACTACTGCAATAGAACCGACCCATCATACAGGGAAGCCTAGATGCCGGAGCCTGGAAAACTTTCTCCCGACATGCTCACTGTTTTGAAAAGCAGGTTTTTGTGGCATGGAAATGGTGTTCACTTTCAATACCCCAGCTGTGCAGAGCAGCCTCTACACCAGGGGCTGGAAGAAACAGACTTTTGCCTGTATCTACATTTGTATTGGAGCCATGACGTTATAAGGTCCACAGCGCTCATACTCATGAGGTCTGCTGTTTCTGTGGGAAATAGAAAACAGAACACATTGACACCGGTGTGTCAGACCCACCATACTTGCTCCGGACACTGCGAGAGGGCTGTACAAGCAATGATCACACGCACGGCACAGCGGACACACCAGGAACCGCGGTGTTGGCCGTCGAATGGCGCTAGCTGCGCAGCATTTGTGCACCGCCGCCGTCAGTGTCAGCCAGTTTGCCGTGGCATACGGAGCTCCAACGCAGTCTTTAACACTGGTAGCATGCCGCGACAGCGTGGACGTGAACCGTATGTGCAGTTGACGGACTTTGAGCGAGGGCGTATAGTGGGCATGCGGGAGGCCGGGTGGACGTACCGCCGAATTGCTCAACACGTGGGGCGTGAGGTCTCCACAGTACATCGATGTTGTCGCCAGTGGTCGGCGGAAGGTGCACGTGCCCGTCGACCTGGGACCGGACCGCAGCGACGCACGGATGCACGCCAAGACCGTAGGATCCTACGCAGTGCCGTAGGGGACCGCACCGCCACTTCCCAGCAAATTAGGGACACTGTTGCTCCTGGGGTATCGGCGAGGACCATTTGCAACCGTCTCCATGAAGCTGGGCTACGGTCCCGCACACCGTTAGGCCGTCTTCCGCTCACGCCCCAACATCGTGCAGCCCGCCTTCAGTGGTGTCGCGACAGGCGTGAATGGAGGGACGAATGGAGACGTGTCGTCTTCAGCGATGAGAGTCAATTCTACCTTGGTGCCAATGATGGTCGTATGCGTGTTTGGCGCCGTGCAGGTGAGCGCCACAATCAGGAGTGCATACGTCCGAGGCACACAGGGCCAACACCCGGCACCATGGTGTGGGGAGCGATCTCCTACACTGGCTGTACACCACTGGTGATCGTCGAGGGGACACTGAATAGTGCACGGTACATCCAAACCGTCATCGAACCCATCGTTCTACCATTCCTAGACCGGCAAGGGAACTTGCTGTTCCAACAGGACAATGCATGTCCGCATGTATCCCGTGCCACCCAACGTGCTCTAGAACGTGTAAGTCAACTACCCTGGCCAGCAAGATCTCCGGATCTGTCCCCCATTGAGCATGTTTGGGACTGGATGAAGCGTCGTCTCACGCGGTCTGCACGTCCAGCACGAACGCTGGTCCAACTGAGGCGCCAGGTGGAAATGGCATGGCAAGCCGTTCCACAGGACTACATCCAGCATCTCTACGATCGTCTCCATGGGAGAATAGCAGCCTGCATTGCTGCGAAAGGTGGATATACACTGTACTAGTGCCGACATTGTGCATGCTCTGTTGCCTGTGTCTATGTGCCTGTGGTTCTGTCAGTGTGATCATGTGATGTATCTGACCCCAGGAATGTGTCAATAAAGTTTCCCCTTCCTGGGACAATGAATTCACGGTGTTCTTATTTCAATTTCCAGGAGTGTATATATATAGATAGATATGTAACAGATGAAAGATTAGTAGCAGAACATGGATTCACTGAGGGGCATTATAGAAAACAAAAAACTTGTGCAGAACTAGTGGTTTGCGGGAGAGTATCGTCAAAGAATGTATGGAGATAAGGCTCCATGACTTTCTCTTCAGCAAGGATGAGGGCTATCAGCTAACTTCGTTATGTAACCCTGCATTGGCGGCTATATGCCAGGAAGACACCCAGCAGTTGATGCTAGGTGAGTCTTGGCAAGACAGTGCATCATGCGTCGAATGGCAGTCCGCACCTCCCACCACAGGTCGCCAGACCCCACATCTCAGGGAAGAGAGTGGTAGAGGCAGCAGCTGATCATGTATATATATATGGCACGTCTGGGCAATCTCGACACGTCACCAGGCGATTGTGAGATTGGAACTCATCCAAACGTCGTGGAATTTCGACGCAGGCACCCTGGATAGAAGCCCAAGAAGGTTTAATCAGCAGTATTCATTGGCAGACTACATTTGCGTGTAGACCGATTTTCTCCTCATGGTAGCTACATGAATATTACATATTAGCCGAACAACATCTCTATATTTTTCCCTTAATGCTGATTCTTGAAATTTTAAGTAGGCTTTCGTCGTAGAATTTGTGGGTATCACCCTGAGCCTCCCAATACAGTTTTCTCAAAATTTCTGTGAAACTGTCATATAGGCCGGCGATATGGAGGTGCATTGGTATTTTCTGTTTATTCGTGATTTCATTTAAAATTACTGTTAACACATACAGCGATCTGCCAAAGTATTATGGTAAATGCCCTCGAAGAGACTGCATGCCACCTGCTGCCGTTGTGAAAAAGTGATTTAGTACGGAAAACATACGACCTGAGCAACTATGGGTGGAAAATAATTCTAGCGACTATCTGGTCTCAAATGATGAAATTTCTTTACTTAATAGATTCTGAGAAATGTCACATTGTTATGGCTTGCTGCCTGGGAATGAGCACCTTGGGAACGGCGGAATTAGCCAGCTGTTCCGGCACTTCAGGCGTGAGCATCTATGGAAAGTTGATGAAGGACCGTGAATACACCAGCAGGCAACGAAATCTTGGGCGTCAACACTTCATCACAGAATGTGGATGTCGGAGTTTTTCTAGCACTGTAAAGCACGGTACGTGGCAATCTGTGGCAGATATGATGACGGAGTGCAGTTCTGATGCAGGTACAAGCGTTTCAGAGCACTCCAATCGGCTCACATTGTTGGACGGAAAGCTCCACAGCAGACCACCCGTATGTGTTCATATGTTAACACAATGACTTAATGAGATGATTGCAATGAGCACCCGATCATCAATATTACGTAATGGATCATTGGAAAAGTGTCACTTGGTCTGTTGAATCATGGAGATTTTAGTGCAGAAGAGTCGACGCTTCTAGTGAAAACGAACCAGCTACAGGGAAAGTTGACAAGATCACATCAGTAGAATATTAAGAAGACACGGCATTGACACAATGCTCGAAAGTAACGAGAATGATGCGCGAGTATTTGATCAGTACATAGTCACTCTTACCATAGCAGGCGTATATAAAATTCCTTGCACATGACGCCACATGTATATAGTAGCTAGAAACTGAAGCATCAACACTCAGCTTTAGGAATACGAGAGCATTTGTAGTCATGAAAACGAGAAAAATCGGATGTGACTGACTGTGCAATGGTACAAGAGAAATATAAATATTCTTTTTCAAAGATGCAACATTACTATACTACGATTTACAGAAAGGCCATCGAAATACAAAAGCAGAAAAACAGCTTTAACAGAATAGAAGCAGGACTGGAATTAGACAAATTGTAAGCCTTGGTACCGAACGCAGTAAACGGTTCCTAGTTTTTCCCAATGCAGAAAGTGTAATACATGTCGGTGCGACTCCGCGTTCGTAGCTAGAGGTCTGATGACCTTTGCGACGAATACCTGTAAACAATCCAGTTTTCAGGACTTGTTTACGTTTTAAACTACTATCTGAATCCTTCTAGCCATTGCTGATGTGTTTAGCATTAGAAGACGAAATGTTAGACATATCAATAGGCCTTGGACTTCGGCCTAATGTCCGTAAAACAGAATTCGCGAAAACGCAAATAAGGGATGGTAAAGCCTACATTGTTTTCAGAGTTTCTGGTGGTAAAGTTATCGATCTTCACCGTATGTTAAGGTCATGGCATAATGTGTCTCAAGAAGTTCTGTCTCCAGAAATGGATGGAAGACTTTTTCAGATTCAAGTATCGGAGGATTATGTGGCACAGAGGCTCACAGTCGTGTATCGTACCTGCATCTAACTACGTTCCGGGTTCCTTAAAAAAGATATTCTCATAGTTAAAATTCCGGAACGGATACTATTATAGATTATTATGAACTTTGGAAAAAAATTGGAAATTTGTGGTAAGTTCTTATGGGACCAAACTGCTGAGGTCATTATGCTTCATTCTGCTCCATGTTACATTATTATAAGGAAAATTGGTCATTAAACCGATTGTTCCAATGTATACTTACATTTAGGGGTTTTTATTAATGTGTGAAGGGCTACGCTCAGCTGAAGTCGATAAAACATAATATTCATCTAATTGTCGGTTATTATGCAGATGAAAGATATAGCAATAATGGTACTGAAATAACAGGTCATCATCGAGAGGTCTGCGGCTATCATTCTGTTCAAAGATCAGTGAGGCAGAAATTATGTGGGTGTAACTCAGGGCACCGAGAATTAGTTATAGAAGACCTTGCATTAGTTTAATGTTATTTGAAATCATGAATAAAGTTCGCTGGAAGTCGCTATTTTTTTTCCTTTATTGAGTTACAATAACCCCCGAAGGGGGCGGGCCGGCAGCAGCTTTGTACGCTGCTCTACAGCCTACAGACTTTTTTTTAAATAAAGGAAGAAAAAAGAAACAAGGAAAAACAGGCGATAAAATGGTGATTTAAAGTGCAAAATGGCGTAAAATTGCGGAAAGTTGAAACAGAAAGCAAAAGGGGGTTGGCAATGTAGATAAAAGACAGGAATCAGACAAGTAACATAGTAGACACACAATTAAAAAACATGGCGACAGTCTGGCTTCTGTTCGCAAGAGATAAAAGGCACACCCAGCGACAGTATGATGGCCGTTCGCAACAAGTCCCAAAAAACACAACACGGAACATGCACTGTAGAACACTCACTGTAGAACACTGCACGAAAGTGGCAGCACAAAGACGACACTCCTGATCCAAAGGCAGATGGGGGGGGGGCACCTGCAGGAGGGGAAAAACAAGGAGGGAGGAGAGGAAAATACGAAAAGGGGGGGAACCAAGGAGGGAGAGGACTAATAAAGGGGGAGAAGGGCAGACACGAGAGGGAATGAGAGGAGGCAGAGGAGGGAAATGGAAAAGGACGCAGGGGAGAGAAGGGGGCAAAGAGAGGGGAGGTGGGGAAGAAAGAGGATGGGAGGGGGGGAGAGGGAGCCCGGGCAAAGGACAGAGGAAAGGAGGGAGAGTGAGGATCAGAGTTGATAGGAGGGATAAATGGAGGGAGAGAGGGCATCATCCAGGAGCGGGAGTTGATGGAAGCCACCTTGGGAATGTAGATGTATGGTGTAGAGATGGAGGGTAGGGGGGACACAACGGTGAAGATGGGAGAGGGGGCGGGCTGGAATTTTTTTTTTCTTTATTGTGATTTCATGCCCCTGCCCCATATGGGCAGGGGAGGGCTGTCAGCAGCACAATCCGCTGCTCTTCAGCCGAGTGACATGACACCTAAAACAAGAATAAAATAATACATACATAAGGAGGTAAAAAGGGGAACATAAAACAGAGTAAGGGGAGAAAATGGAGGTAAAAATACACTGACATGTAGACGTTCATTGGGGACAGCTAAAAAAGTCACCAGAAAGTTAAAAAACACAGTTGGCGGTTCTTAAAACACAGAGAAGACACTGGATGCGTATGCACGGGTTAAAAGTTGGCCGCAGTATTAAAAACACTCCGAAATAACACGCTTAAAACCCACTTGGAGCACACACGACGAAGAATAAAACTACCAGGCGGGACCTGCCGAGGGAAAGGTCAGAGAGGATGGAAAAGGAGGGGAGAGCATGGGGCAGCTGGGGAAGCGGCGGGATGAAGAGAGGAGGGGCAACCGTGGGTTCACGAAGAGGCAGGAGACACATGGGGCGGGAGAGGAAAAGGGAAGACAGGGCAGGAGGGAGTGCAGAGACACTGAAAGAAGGCACAAGAGATGGACGGGGAGTAGGAGGGGAAATCCGCTCAGAAGGAGGGAGGGGGAGGAGAGGGAGCCCTGAGGAGGAGGCAGGAAGAGGGGGTTAGAGTTGGTAGGAAGGGTAGATGTCAGGGCAAAGCTCATCATCCGAGAGTGGTAGACGGTGGAAGTTGTGTTGGGAAAGGAGATGGAGGGTGTGGAGATGGAGAGAGGGAGGGACACAACGGTAAAGGCGCGGCAACTGGTTGGGAGTGGAGAGGAAGGGAGACACCAGGGGGTGAGGGGGATCAAGGCGGCGGACAATATATAGTGTGCGGATGTGTTCAAGGAAAAGGAAAAGGTGGGGGAAGGGGATGAGGTCATAGAGGATGCGTGTGGGGGATGGAAGGCAGATGAGGAAGGCGAGGCGGAATGCATGGCGTTCGAGGATTTGGAGGGCTTTATAGAACCGGGGAGGGGCAGAAATCCAAGCGCTGCTGGCATAACAAAGGATGGAGCGGATCATGGATTTGTAGGTGTGAAGGATGGTAGAAGGATGCAGACCCCACATCCGGCCGGACAGGAGTTTCAGGAGGCGGAGGCGGTTGTGAGCTTTGTTTTGGATGGTAAGGAGATGGGGAGTCCAGGTGAGGTGGCGGTCGAGTGTGAGGCCAAGGTATTTGAGGGTAGGAGTGAGGTGGATAGGACGGCCGTAAATGGTGAGGTAGAAATCATGGAGATGGAAGGAGTGGGTGGTGCAGCCTATGATGATCGCCTGGGTCTTGGAGGGATTAACACGGAGGAACCACTGGTTGCACCAAGCGGTGAATTGGTCAAGGTGGGTTTGGAGGGTACGTTGGGACCGTTGAAGGGTAGGATAAAGGGCTAGGAAGGCGGTGTCATCAGCGAACTGGAGAAGATGAAGGGGGAGGTTTTGGCATACCAGCAGTGTACAGGAGATAGAGGAGAGGGGAAAGGACAGAACCTTGGGGCACGCCGGCAGAGGGGTAGAAAGTATGGGAGTTGGAATTGTGGATAGTCACATAGGAGGGACGATGGGAGAGGAAGGAAGCAACGAGACGGACGAAGTTGATGGGGAGAGCATAGGTCTGGAGTTTGAAAAGGAGCTCGGGATGCCAGACACGGTCATAGGCGTTCTGGAGATCAAGGGAAACAAAGATAGCAGAGCGACGGGAGTTAAGTTGGAGGGAAAGAAGATGGGTAAGGTTAAGGAGCTGGTCGTCAGCAGAGAAGGAAGGCCGGAAGCCACATTGGGTAAGAGGAAGGAGGCGGTGCTGGTTAAAGTGGCGGTGGATACGGCGAGAGAGGGTGGCCTCAAAGACCTTACTGAACACGGAGGTGAGGCAGATGGGACGATAGGAAGAGGTAGCAAAGGGGGGTTTGTTAGGCTTAGGGAACAGCAGGACATGGGAAGTCTTCCACAGGTCAGGGTAAAATCCAGTGGAGAGGAGGACATTGTACAGGGTAGCAAGGACAGACAGGAAGGATGGAGGGGATTCCTTGAGGTGACGGTAGGTAATGCCATCATGACCAGGGGCGGTGTTGCATTTGGAGCGGAGGACGAGTGTGATGTCTCGCATGGTGATGGGAGTGTTGATGTCGGAGGGGGGTAGCCGATCCAAGTACTGGAAGCTAGGGGCGAGCGGGGGGACAGAGGTGTCAGTGCGGTCAAGGACAGTGGGGAAGAGGGAGTAATCAAAATGGGGATCGTCAGGAATGGAGAAGACCTCGGACAGGTGGGAAGCAAAATGGTTAGCCTTGCTGAGGTTGTCATGGAGGATGGGGTAATGCGGGGTGGGATGGCTACCAGTAAGGCGGCGGAAGGCTGACCAGTACTTCGAGGAGTTGACAGGGAGGGTGGAGTTGAGGCATGTGCATGTCTGACGCCAGTCCCGGCGTTTCTTTGCTGTAAGGAGGTTCCGGATATGTCGCTGTGATTGCCGGTGGCGGGTGAGAGTATCCCGGTCACGAGTGCAGAGGAAGAAGCGGTAGAGCCTGCGGGATTCACGCAGAAGAAGGACGGCCTGTGGAGGAAGCGTAGGGCGGTGTGGGTGGATGAGTTTGGTAGGGACATGAGCCTCCACAGCGTCAGTGATGGTCTTCTGAAGGAAGGAAGAGGCATGGGTGATGTCACCAGGGTGGTGGAAAGTGAGGGGGTGGCTTTCGACCTGTAAGGCAATGGATTCCCAGTAGGCATCCCAATTGGCACGGTGGTAGTCATGGACAGATTTTGGAGGGGCAGGTGGGCGGGTGGCTGCAGTGGCAGGACAGGTAGAGGAGATGGTGAGAAGGACAGGGAGATGGTCACTACCGATGAGATCAAGGACATCAACGGCAGTGCGACCAAGGAGGTTGGGGGAAGCGAGGATAACATCGGGGGTGGAGTTACTTTCAGGACGGGTGTGCTGTGGGAGAGGAACAAGGTCACCATGGAGGGTGGCAAGGAACTGATGCCACAGCCGAATGGTGGCAGGGTCACGGCTATGGATGTTGAGGTCAGCGGCGATCACATAGGTGGAGAAGGTACGGTCAACATGGGAAATGAAGTCAAAGGGGAGAGGAGCTGCAGGGCGAATATAGATAGTGGCACAGGTGACGGTGAAGGAGGGAAAAAAGAGGCTGAGGAGAAGGTGTTCGGTTGGGTCATTGAGAAGGGGTTGTGGCCGGACAGGGAGATGCCTGAGGTGGCCGATAGCGACCCCGCCTCGAGCTAGGGGAAGGGGATTGTCAGTGCGGTGAAAGAGATAAGGGGAGATGCGGACCACATGGTGGGGTTGGAGGAAGGTTTCATTAAGGATGAAGGAATCAACCTGGTGCTGGGAGAGGATATGCATGAAGAGGTATTTGTTTGCAGGGAGGGAGCGAATGTTGAGGTAGAGGAGATGATACTGTTGACGAGCCATGGGGTTGGGTGTGGGAAGGGGAGAGAGGGGCTTAAACGAGAGTGTCTAGGCAGGTGAAGGTAAAGTGGGCCTGGTTGTGGGAGTATGTGGCGTAGGTGTTTAAGTGGAAAACAGAGCGGGCAGCGAGGGAAATCTGCTGGAGTGTGTGGGGGCGCTGGAAGGGGTGGATGTTCTGCAGGACGATGGTGAGGAACCGGATGATGTCTTCGCTGTAGGGGGAGGGTGGAGGGAATTGTTAGGGTGGATAGGTGCGTCAATGGGGCGAACGGGGACAGTGAGTTCAGGGTTGGTGGGAGGGGGCTTGGCTTTGCATTTGGAGGAATAGGTGGGGTGAGGTTCATTGCAGGTGTTGCAGGATGGGGGGGAGGCGAGGTTGGGACACAGTTTGAGGAAGTGGGAGGCTTTACAATGGGGGCAGGTGGGTGGGTTCTTGCAGTTTTGGGTGAGGTGGTCATTGTACAGAAGACAATGGTGGCAGCATGTAGGATTGAGGAGGGGAACAGAACGGGTCAACAGGGTGGCGGCGGTTGAAAATCAGGGCTCCCTGTGTGAGGAGGTGGTCGATGGAGGAGGCGGACTGTAAAGATACGCATGAGGAAAGTAGGGCCAGAGGAGTTGTAAATACAGTGGGCAGAGCGGACTTCCAGGAAGGGGTGGGCATTCAGTTCCGCCAACACCTCAGCCCCCGTGACCACAGGGTTGAGTTTTGTGATGACGGCAGTGAGGGTCGGCGGACGACGAGGCGATTGGGGTTGACGAGGAGAGGAGGATGTAAGGAATGGGGTGAGGGATGCGTGGGGCCAAAAGGTGATGCGGGGAAGGCGCCGGAGGAGATCAGTATGGAAGGACGGAGAGGGAGACTTGATGAGGACAGAGTCTCTGCGAGGGATAAGTTGGGTGATGGGTGCACTGGGGATGTACTTTCGGATTTCAAGGGTGAGGGTGCGGGCATCCAGGAATTTCGGATCAGGGTTGGCTAGGACAAAGGTATACAGGGAGGGGGCTGGAGAGGAGGGAGGTGGGGTGGTATCCATAGCGGGGTCAGTGGGAGGTGGGGCGGGCAGTGGCTCCTTGGAGGAAGAAGTAGAGGAGAGGTCGCCACTGGGCCGTTTGGAAGATTTTTTGGCGGGTGTTGCCTGGGAGGAGGGATGAGGGACTGGATGGATGGGGAGGTGGTGGGAGGCAGGGCCCTCCTGTGAGGCAGTAGCACCGGATGAGAGGGTAGGGCGCTCTGTGGCGGCGACTGTGGCGCGGCGGGCGGAGACTGTGGCAGGGGAAGCAGCGGTAGTCGCAGGGGGGAGAGGGGGAAAGTCGTCTCGGCGGGCGACAGGAGGGGGAGGGGGGTTGTGAGCAGGGACAGAGGCAGGAGTGGGAGAAGCAGCAGGGGCAGTAGCAGGGATAGGAGCAGGAGTGACGTACAGGTGGGGATACATCGACGGAGAGGAGATAGATGGGGAGGAGACTGTGAGTAGGGGAGGTGCATGAGACAGGTGAATCCCAGAGGAAGCACTCCATGACGTTACAGTGGGGGCAGGTGAAGGAGAGGTGTAGATGATGGTGGTAGTTGGGGCGTCCATGATCGCAGGCGGCAGCGAACACCGAGAGACGGCGGCAGCGGCGAGCACCGAGAGACGGCGGCAGAAGAAGCGGCGAGCACCAAGAGACGGCGACAGCGGCGGCGGCGGCGGCTGAAGAAGCGGCGACCAGGTGGCGGCGGCAGAAGAGGAAGCGGCGAGCACCGACAGACGGCGACCAAGCGGCGGCTGCGGTGGCGAACAGACGGCGGCGGAAAGCGGCGGCGGCGGCGGCGGCGGGCAGCAGTGACGGCGTGCAGACGGGCAACAATGCGAAAAGCACGGTTGGGGCTCTTCCACGTCGAAGATACACCCTTAGAGTAGCCCAGGCAGTGCGAGCCCTCGATGACGAAGTGAAGGAATCCAACCCTCGAATGTGGCGGGCTGGAAGTCGCTCTCTTTCTTAAATACTAGCTCAAAAACATTACACGTATTTACGTGCCGTCAGTCAAGCTGCCTTAATAAAAACCCACGGTTGTTAACTGTATTGCTGGTCTTACTGGGTTAAACTGTTAACATAAGAGTAGACGTCTCAATGAGCAGTGACAGTAATGTTTAATAAGCGAAATACCTTCCCATAGTTGGCTTGCAAGCTGTGGAAAGAGCACTAGAATTCGCCGGTACAGAGTATCCCAGCAAGTGGATAAAGCGACATCTGTGAATAGAAACATGCACTACATTAACGCTGTGACCCGTAAGTTGCACATGTGCAGGAGCACCGCACACGTGCAGAATTTCTGGCCAGCCCTGCCCTAACCAAACGTAATGGAGCTGAACGTGGCAAGAATAATACACTGAAGAGCCAAACAAACTGGTACACCTGCGTAATATCGTGTACGAGAGCATGCAAAAGTGCCGCAACGTGACGTGACATGGACTCGACTAATGCCTGAGGTAGTGCTGGAGGGAACTGGCAGCATGAATCTTACAGGGCTGTCCATTAATCCATACGACTGCGAAGTGGTTGATCTCTCTTCTGATCAGCACATTGCAAGGCATCCCAGAATGCTTAATAATGTGTGTCTGGAGAGTTTGGTGGCCAGCGGAAGTGTTCAAACTCAGAAGAGTGTTCCTGAAACCACTCTGTAGCAATTCCGGACGTGTGGGATGTCGCATTGTCCCGCAGGAATTGCCCAAGTCCGTTGGAATACACAATTGACATGAACTGTTGCAGGTGATGAGACAGGATGCTTACATACATGTCAGCTGACAGATTCGTATCTAGACGCATCTGGGGTCCCATATCACCCCAACTTCTGACATGCAGGGTCCACGGATTCAAGAGGTTGTCTCCATACCCGTACACGTCCATCAGCTTGATACAATTCGAAACGCTCTTCCGATGAGGCAACATGTTTCCACTCATCAATAGTCTATTATCGGTGTTGACGGGACCAGGCGAGACGTAAATCTTAGTATCATGCAGTCATTAAGCGTACACGAGTGGGCCTTCGGCTTCGAAAGACCATATCGATGTTTCGTTGAATGGTTCGCAAGCTGATACTTGTTGATGCCCTGGTATTGAAATCTGCAGCAATTTGCGGATGGGTTGCTCTTCTGTCACGTTGAACGATTCTCTTCAGTCGTCGTTGGTCCCGTTCTTGCAGGATCTTTTTTTGGCCGCAGCGATACCCGAGATTTGTTTTCCCGTGAAATGGTTGTACGGGAAAATCCCCACTTCATCTCTATCTCGGAGATGCTGTCTCACTCGTGCGCCAACTATGACGCAACGTTCAAATTCACTTAAATCTTGATAACGTCCTTTGTAGAAGAAGTAATCGATCTGAAAACTGTCCTATATAGGCGTTGCGGACCACAGTACCCTATCTGCCTGCATACGTATCTCTATGTTTGTATATGCATGCCTATACCAGTTTTTTGGCGCTTCTATGTAGTTGGTATTATTCTATGGGACCATTGGGAGACGGGAGGGTACACATTAAAAAAAAGTTTGAGATCTAATACATGCAGTGATGCGAAACAATTCGCTACCACGACGAGCAAATTTTCTTTAAAATCGCAGGATGAGAGGTCTTTCAGTTACGCAAAACATTTTTTCAAGTACCCAAACATGTTTCAGCATCACTGTGCCATCATCAGTGGGTTTCCGTGTTATTTAATGTGTAATGTGGACTTTTTACTATGCGGATTTTTACTTCAAACAATAGTTCGGTTCTTTTTGTTTATACCTTTACAATTTGGTGTGCAAGATTTTTCAGGACCACTTGTGTGTTATTTATTATAGGTAACTTTATTAAAAGCTGAGCAATGAAAACGATTGTATGTCCATTTCTGTGTTCATAATATATAACTGCAAATGTTCTGCAGAAGACCTTCTGTATTCGTTGTATGACGATTAAGATGCCAGATACTGTACCACGCAGACTGCTTTTAGCATACAGAAACAAATTAGCCTCGAACCCTCGACCTCGAGCATGCTAACCGAAAACGATATCGACTGCACCAACTTCACCGTACTACTTTTTACTCTTACAGATGTAGCAACTTTACACGTAATTACGGTGTTGCCAGATTGCCAATCATTAACGTCTATTTATTGCCGGAAATTCGCGCAAGACAAAATTGTGGTGTCACCGCCAGACACCACACTTGCTAGGTGGTAGCTTAAATCGGCCGCGGTCCATTTAGTACATGTCGGACACGCATGTCACCACTCTGTGATCGCAGACCTAGCGCCACCACAAGGCAGGTCTCGAGATACGGACGAGCACTCGCCCCAGTTGTACGACGACATTGCTAGCGACAATACGGACGAAGCCTTCCTCTCAATTGCCGAGAGACAGAATAGCCTTCTGCTAAGTCCATGGCTACGACCTAGCAAGGCGCCAATTGTAACAGTGCATGTATCTTACGAGTCGCATTTGTATAGTCAAGAGAGATGTATCACAAGGAGTCATTAAAGTTAAGTATAAAGCAGCTACGTACTTTTCTTGCTACCATTCAATAGTTATCCCGTTCCAGACTTGACACCAGTCGGCGTGTGTGTACGCGTGCCTTTCTTTCGGCTACTTCGGTGTGGCGTAACAGTCTTGTTACGTCACAACAGATTGGCGACGATTTAAAGTGTTCTTTCTGATTGCTTACATTTACTTGTGTCATGGCTTCGCCAGATGTACTGTCCGAATTTTATCGCTTGCAGAATCAGCAGACGCAGGCGTTATTGGATGCCCTTGGACAGCTCGTCCAGGGTCAACGTGCCATTCAAACCGATGCGGCAGCCGCCGCTTCACCGCTACCGCAGCCACAACATGCCGTTGCACCGCCTTTTAGGCACTACGACCCGGCGCACGAGTCGTGGACCGAGTGGTCCCGACAGTTCGGCTTCCATCTAGCCGCCTACAGAATTCAAGGTAATGAGCGGCAGCCGTTTTTGCTTTCTTGTGTCGGTGTGTCCACATACCGTGTGATAGTGAAATTGTTTCCCCGACGCGACGTAGCAACTCTGTCCTACGAGGAAATTTTGTCTGATTTAGATGCCTATTTCAAAGAAACAGTTAATGTGGTTGCAAAACGGTATACGTTTTTTCGTACAAAACGTACGGCCGGTCAAACTACTAGGGAGTGGGTAGCAACATTGCAAGGACTTACTAGGGACTGTGCCTTTGACTGTGACTGTGGCCTTTCTTATTCAGATACAATGGTACGTGATGCAATTGCACAGAACGTTTCTGATGTTCACATACGGGAGCACATTTTGAAACTAGTTAATCCCTCCCTTCAACAAGTGATAGACATATTGGATAGACAAGACACACTTGACTGTGCTCAGGAATCTTTTGAAACTTCGCCAGCAGTGTGTAACATTAACCGGCCCGCCGGGCGAGCTGCGCGGCCCGGTCAACTGCCCTCGCGCAAACAAACGCAGCTGCCGCCGCGCTCTAAACCAGGTGTGCCGCGCCAGCCCACAAATGCAGTGAAATCATGCCCGCGGTGTGCTACTAGACATTCGCGTGAACATTGCCCGTCACGCCAAGCTATTTGCTTTTTCTGTAATAGGAAAGGACATGTTCAAAGTGTTTGCCAGAAAAAGCTCCGATCAGACAATCACAATCATTCCAGGCCCTTTGCTTCGCGCCGGAATCGACCCACGGACACTCAGGATCGTGGACCTTCGCCCATGGACATTCATGTAGTTAATTCCGATTCGTCCAGTGCCACTTTCTCTAACAGTGACTGTGTTCATCCCACAAAAACTGTGCGTCGACGTCGCCGGAAATCACGTCAATTAGCAAGTGATTCTGTACCAGTGTCTATTCAAATTGCACAAAACAGTCGCTCTTGTCGTCAGCAGGACAATAAACTTTTTGTGGACTTAAACTTTGAAGGCAAAGTGATACCATTCCAGCTCGATACTGGAGCTGCAGTTTCATTGCTCAATCACGACACGTACAAACAACTGGGCGCACCTCCGTTGCGTGCCGCAAAAGTTAAGCTAACTACATATTCCGGACAGACAATTCCTGTGTTAGGACAGTGCACTCTTCTTGCAACACATAAGGAACAAACAAAACGTGTCGTTTTACGTTCTTCGTTCTTCTTCTGCAGTGAACTTGTTTGGTTTAGATTTATTTCAGTTGTTTAACATGTCTATTGTAAATCAGGTCCTATCAGTGAATCAAACTGTGCCTTCAGACAGTGTTTCTAGTGTATGTGAAGAATTTGCAGACATTTTTGCACCGGGCGTAGGTTGCGCTAAAAACTATGAAGCACATTTGGAACTGAAAGTAAACGCGCAACCGAAATTTTTCAGAGCGCGCAATGTTCCCCACGCATTGCGTCATGAGGTCGCAAGAACATTCCACGATCTAGAATCACAGGGTGTAATTGAACGTGTGCAAGCTTCTCTCTGGGCCTCACCCTTAGTAATTTTGCCAAAACCTTCTGGAAAATTGAGACTTTGCGTGGACTTCAAGGCCACAGTGAATCCACAACTAGTGACTGCTACTTTTCCTTTGCCCCGCCCAGAAGATCTTTTTGCTAAACTGTGCCCGGGAAAATATTTTTCGAAGTTGGATCTAGCCGATGCGTACTTGCAAATACCTGTGGACGACGAATCCCAGCGCGTATTGGTGATTAACACGCATCTTGGATTGTACAGGTTCAAACGACTGCCGTTCGGGTGTGCATCCGCCCCTGCATTGTTTCAGCAATATTTACAAACTATTTGTGCGTCGGTCCCTACTGCAGCAAACTATCTGGACGATATAGTGATCTCCGGACAGACAGAAGAAGATCATCTTGCGAACCTACGAACGTTATTTCAGGTCTTGCGACAAAATGGTCTTCGCTTGAGGAAGGACAAATGTGTGTTTTTTGCTCGTGACTTACCATACCTGGGCCATGTCATCAATGCCCAAGGCATACATCCGAGTCCAGAGCACCTCCGTGCCATACAAGATTTGCCTTCCCCTCGCAATGTGAAACAGCTGCAGAGTGTGTTGGGTAAAATTACCTACTATCATCGCTTTCTTCACAATGCCTCTTCCATTTCAGCTCCGCTTCATCGCTTACGCCGTAAGGGTGTTCCGTTTCTCTGGACGACGGAATGCGAACGCGCCTTTCGCCAGTTGAAATCGGCGTTGCTTTCTAATACTTGCCTCACGCCATTCGATCCCCAGAAACCCCTTTTGTTGATGGTCGATGCATCGGATTTCGGGATCGGTGCTGTGCTTGCGCACAAAGTTGGCTCACATGATCGCCCTATTGCCTTTGCGTCCAAATTGCTCTCGTCTGCGCAAAGAAATTATTCCCAGATCGAGAAAGAAGCTTTGGCTCTCGTGTTTGGTGTTACCAAGTTCCATGATTTCTTGTATGGTCGTCACTTTACCATCATCACAGACCACAAACCTTTGACATCGCTTTTTCATCCGAACAAGCCTGTACCTCCGCGTACAGCGCAGAAATTCATTCGCTGGTCTATTTTCCTCTCGCAGTACCGCTACGATATCTTGTATCGGTCCACTGCTAAGCATGGAAACGCCGATGCGTTGTCCCGTTTGCCTGTTGCTGAGGATAAAGCATTCGATTCTTCCGAACTTGCTTGCATGTTCATTGATTCGGAAACGGATGAAGTGGTCGAATCGTTTCCGATTGATTTTCGTCGTGTAGCTACAGCCACAGCTGCTGACCCTGTCCTTGCTACTGTTTTACGTTTTGTTGCTACGCAATGGCCTTTGTCAAAGTCTCGGATTGAGGATCCGTTGGTTCGCAGATTTTTTGCTCACAAGGAGAGACTTTTTGTTCGACGTGGTGTTTTGTTGTTGCGTTCTGATAATGATCAGTCCAGAGTAGTGGTCCCACGTTCGTTACAGTCCACTGTTTTACGGCTTATTCACCACGGACATTGGGGTATAGTGCGAACGAAACAACTTGCTCGTCAGCACTGCACTTGGTTCGGAATCGATGCTGCGATTACGAATATGTGTTCTTCTTGCATGGCGTGTGCCGAACAACAATCCGCACTGCCGCGGAAAGTCTTTGCATGGCCGAAAGCCACTTCCCCTTGACAGCGCTTACACATTGATTTTGCTGGTCCATTCTGGAATGCTCGATGGTTGGTTCTGGTCGACGCCTTCAGTAATTTTCCTTTTGTTGTCCGGATGTCTTCCACGACGTCCTCCGCCACCATCCAAGCGTTGTCTGCTATCTTTTGCATTGAAGGTCTTCCGCAGACTATTGTTTCCGACAATGGCCCACAATTCATGTCCGCCGAATTTCAGTCATTCTGCCAGGCCGATGGTATTCAACATCTGACATCCGCGCCGTTTTCGCCTCAGTCAAACGGTGCCGCTGAACGATTGGTCCGGACTTTCAAGTCACAAATGTTGAAATTGAAAGAGTCGCAGTCTCGGGAGTACGCATTGTTGCTCTTTTTGTCTTCGTATCGCTCTCAGCCCCGAGATGGTCGCTCGTCGGCTGAGTTGCTCCATGGTCGTCCTCATCGCACCTTGATGTCTTTGCTTCATCCGCCGCATCAGGTTCCTGTGCAGCGGCAGACTCCTGCTTTTGCTCCAGGCGACGTTGTATTTTATCGCAACTATCGAGGTTCACGGCGTTGGCTCGCAGGGTGCATTCTTCGCTGCCTCGGACGCGCGATGTATTTGGTTTTGGGGGCCTCTGGTGAGGTGCGTCGGCATCTCAATCAGCTGCGCCTCTGTCGTCGCACGGGTTCTGCCGCTCCCCGTCTGCTTTCAGCGACGGTGCCGTCCGGTCAGCGCCCTGGGGACCCATCTACTGGCTCGCCTCATCCCCAGGTGTTACCGACGATGCCTTCCATTTTGCCCCATGGCGACGCGCCGCCGCAGCAGCCGCCGCCGCCACCGCCGCCGCCGCCTGTTCTCCTGCCGGCGCCGCCCGCATTCGCCTCTTCGCTGCAGCCGCCATGCGCCTCCCAGGGTCACGCGCCGCCGGTCGCTTCCCGTGACCAGCTGTCCTCCGCCATGGAACTCCCGCCCGCTCCGGACCACATGGCGTCTTCGCGCGTCGGATGCCCCGACGCAATGGAGGTCGACCCTTCGGCCCCTCCTGTTTCTTTACGGGCGCATACACCGCATGTTGACGTGCACCCTGGACTAGGTTTTCAGGCGTTTCCTAGCTCCCCTCGGACCGAATGGCCGGGTGCGGGTGGCACAGCCTCGCCTGTTGTTAGGCTCCCCACTTCATCGCATACGTCAACATGGGGTCCTCCCCACGGCGGGCGGAAGCCTTATCTCACGACCGTTCGCCGATTTGCGGGGGAGGAATGTGGTGTCACCGCCAGACACCACACTTGCTAGGTGGTAGCTTAAATCGGCTGCGGTCCATTTAGTACATGTCGGACCCGCGTGTCACCACTGTGTGATCGCAGACCTAGCGCCACCACAAGGCAGGTCTCGAGATACGGACGAGCACTTGGCCCAGTTGTACGACGACATTGCTAGCGACAATACGGACGAAGCCTTCCTCTCAATTGCCGAGAGACAGTTAGAATAGCCTTCTGCTAAGTCCATGGCTACGACCTAGCAAGGCGCCAATTGTAACAGTGCATGTATCTTACGAGTCGCATTTGTATAGTCAAGAGAGATGTATCACAAGGAGTCATTAAAGTTAAGTATAAAGCAGCTACGTACTTTTCTTGCTACCATTCAATAGTTATCCTGTTCCAGACTTGACGCCAGTCGGCGTGTGTGTACGCGTGCCTTTCTTTCGGCTACTTCGGTGTGGCGTAACAGTCTTGTTACGTCACAACAAAAATTCTTAGACATTTTTGTGTTGCTACGATGTGAGGAATCTCGCTGCGAACTCAGAGTGCGTGAATTTTTCTTCACCTTGTATATCCCAATATGAAACGCCTGTGAATGGAGTCATTAGCGAGCATATTTGTTTCTATGACGTCCTACGCTGTGACAAATGACGAATAGTCTCAGTTCATAGTGATATAACACATATCAGTGCTTATTCATGCCGCAGAACAGACTCGTAATGTTCAAATTTGGTATCACACACAGGCATTGTTTTGGCAACGATCCACCGACATGCATCCTGTCTTCACGTTTGTGCGTATCAATCTAAATGTTTTACCGTATTTTGACAGAGGCAAACTAACTCAGAAGTCATGCCACCACGTCAAAAATCAGTGTCCCCTCGCCCCAGCTTCTCGATTGTTTAGTTTGTATAGTCTACGCGCTACATTCTGGAACCGCACGACAGCTACGGTCGCAGGTTATAATCCTGCCTCGGTCATGGATGTGTGTGATGTCCTTAGGTTAGTTAGGTTTAAGTAGTGCTAGGTTCTAAGGGACTGATTACCTCAGAAGTTAAGTCCCATAGAGCTCAAAGCCTTTTGAACCATTTTCTATAGTCTAAAACACCGCACTGATGGAAAAGATACCTTTAAACATTTATCTTTAGATAGGTGTGTTTCTGTACCTGACTGTAAGTCTATTTATTTCCAAATAGACTGACGTGGCAAAAGTCATGGCATACCTCCTAATATCGTGTCGCACATTCCTTTGCTCGGCGTAGTGCAGCAGCCTGACGTGGCATGGACTCAACAAGTCGTTGGAAGTACCCTGCAGAAATACAGTCATGCTGGCTCTATAGCCTTCGGTAATTGCGGAAGTGTTACCGGTGTATGATTTTGTGCAAGTACTGACCTCTCGATTATTCCCCACATATTTTCGATTGGATATATTACAGGCGATTTGGATCGCCAAATCATTCGCTGGAATTGTCCAGAATGTTTTTCAAACGAGTCACGAACAGTTGTGGCCCAGTGGCATGGTGCATTGTCATCCATAAAAATCCCATCGTTCTTCCGGTACATGAAGTACATGAATGGCTGCAAACGATCTCCAAGTGGCGGAACATAACCATTTCCAGTCAATGATCGCTTCAATTGGACCAGAGGACCCTCTTCATTGCATGTAAACACAGACCACACCATCATGGAGCCGCCACCAACTTATCAGTGCCTTATTGATAACTTGGGTCTAGGGATTCATGAGGTCTGCTCCATACTCGAATCCTACCATCAGCTGTTACCAAGTGAAATCGGGACCCATCTGATCAATCGTCTAGGCTTCAACCGAAATATCACGAGCCTAGGAGAGGTGCAGCAGGCAACGTCGTGCTGTTACCAAAGGCACTCGCATAGGTTGTCCTCTGCCACAGCCCATTAACGCCAAATTTTGCCGCACTGTCCTAACAGGTACGTTCGATGAGTCCTCCATTGATTTCTGCGGCTATTTCAAGCATCGTAGCGTTTCTGTTTTGACTGACAACTTTTAATATTTTTTGTGGTATCTGAAATTTAAAAACCTCTCTCACACCGGCCTGATTTAGCTTCACTGATCAGGATTGTGAAAAACATGCGCATATTAAGGAAATTTTCATTCACAAAGCAGGCTTATCACATTCACACAGTTCAGTACTGTTCTATCCTGATTAAATTGAGCTTAACTTAAATTCCATAAGGCAGTGAAGCAATTTCGAAGTCTGGGTGCGACGAAAATTGTCAGTCGAGCTCCTGAAAACATTTGTAATGATTATTAACTTTCGGTGATCACATGGGGAAGACCGGAGATCTGCTGGTAAGACCGTGTTAGCCCATTTATTGAAAGTAATAAACTGGATATCTTGAGCGTGCAAAACGGCAGGTTCGTCCAGTGTAAGTCAGACGTTCATCACTGATCCCGTGCAACACAGCGCAGTAAACAGACACTGTCAATTATAATCAGTTACATAATACGCGAACACACTTACTTTACTTTAGTTCGTGTATTAAATCTCAAGATGGCGACTAGCTCAACAATACATACATATACATCTTCGTTCTTTCACGGCTAATCTGCAAGATCTGAATCAATCTTTCCATAAGAGAAAACACAGATAGCAGAGAAGCTATTCCATGGAGTAAATGCACGCTCCAAGGAATAACAGGGCTTGAAACTACTTTGCATTGATAATCATCGTATATTAAAGTTTGAGAATCGGTAACATAAGAAGAGATATTTCGAGATACGTACTGAATTATATAATTTATAAAATTTCTGAAAATATCGCGGAGAGACCACTGCAAGAGACATTAAAAACTCTACGCAAACGCTGTTTCTCTTAGTCGTTAAGTGAAAACCGTCGGGCACTGCGTTGTCCATGGTGAGGGGTAATACCTGCAGTGTGTGGTTCTTCGCGCACTCGTGACCCTGTGCGTCTCGTAATATTGAATTCCCTAACGACTTACGAAATGGAATGTCCCAAGCGTCTAGCTTCAACTACCATTCCGCGTTCAGAGTCCGTTATTTCCAGTCATGTATCCACAATCACATCGGAAACTTTTCCACATGAATCACCTGAGTAAAAATGACAGTTCCAGCGCCGGCCGGTGTGGCCGTGCGGTTAAAGGCGCTTCAGTCTGGAACCGCGTGACCGCTACGGTCGCAGGTTCGAATCCTGCCTCGGGCATGGATGTGTGTGATGTCCTTAGGTTAGTTAGGTTCAATTAGTTCTAAGTTCTGGGCGACTGATGACCTCAGAAGTTAAGTCGCATAGTGCTCAGAGCCATTTTGACAGTTCCAACAGTGCACTGCTGTACCTTGTGTATGCGATACTGCCATCTGTACATATCTATATCCCACGAATTTTGTCACCTCAGTGTAAAATAAACAATACAAAATCATGCTCTCTATCTTCTTCAGGATTTGTTTTCTGCTGTAGAAATATTTCAGTTCGTACTGGGTACACACGGTCTTATAGAGCAGTAGCGGATATGTATTAAAATGGGGGAGTAAAGTGAAGGTTGTGCTCTGAAATACGGAACTCACTTCACGCAGTACGGTCAGTACCCACAGAAACACTACCGTATTTAAAACACAGATGTCCAATTGGACGCCCTTGTCGTGCAGTATCGGTTCGCCTGGAAGCATGCGCCAGCCGTGTATACTACCCGCGCTGCACACATCCCGCTGCTACGCAGTGCAGCGTCACATATTGTGCGTAAGGGGCGACTCTGCCGCCACCCAACCGCTCGCCATTGGCTAATAAATTTGACGTCGCCGTAAACCAGACCCGGCCGATAATAACTTGGCGTCTGGGCCAGGTGCTACACGGCAGCACACAACGCTGCCCGTGTTTGCGATGCGCAGCGTACGTTGATTAGGCGCTTCACATTAGCCACGTGGCCGTGCTGTGCGTGATTTGATGCAGCGGAGACTGTCCTGTGCTCACAGGGTATCTACTCAATGCAGTTAATTACAGATGGCGGTGTTGGTGCCGGTGCGATATCACCACTATTGATTTACAGAAGATAAACATCCACATTCCTTGTTTAAGAGGTTATTTTGAATGATGTTCCACACTCCCATTGCCCCGAAATTTAACTTTTTTTGTTACAACCAATGGCTTCCAGTAGCTCCAGATCAGTGAATCTTTGTTTGCAGGTCACAGAATATCAACTGAAGTACGACAGTCCTGTTTGTGCTAGTGCTTTTACTAGTCCACCAAGATTTCATTTCCGTTTTTAAAACTAGCCTTCAGTTCACAGCGAAAGTTTGTCTTTTACGTCTAGAGAATGATCAGAGGAATTCAGTTAACTTATAGCTAATCAGAGGAAACAAAAAAAATCCCGAGTTTCAGAGTCATAGCGGTTATTTATTGATTATCCAGGAAATCCAAAGTATTCTGTGTTAATATCATGGCATAGGTTACATATTACTTTCAAATTACAAACAACTGTTCACGAGATAATTGAAAGGTAAACTGTGGAACTATGTAATTTACCGAAAGTATCAGAACTAATATTCATCTACAACAGATATTTTAATGTGGAATGTAGCGGCGGTAAACTGTGTACACTACATCTGTATCTGCAATTTGCAGATGCACATTTTAGCTGAAGACTTATTTCAGTTACTATGATTCCTCTACCACATATACTCTACTCTGGCCCATCTAAAGCTGCATTTGTGAGAATTTAGTAAGCACTGTGAATTACATGTATAATACGTTCATAGATTCTTTTTTTGACATTTCCACGCCTAACGTATATTATTAAGACAGAACTAAGAATATGTGTGCATATAATAGTTGTAACAAGACCCATTCAACACGAAAACACATAAACTGTGGGTTACAGATGAAGTATTTTATACTCTGTATTTACTTGGCCACGTATTTGCCCTTATCACCAAAATTAACAATAGCTCCCGCGCTTGCTTTTTCAGCGTCAAGACTAATAAAAAAATGTGCTTGAAAATTATTGATAAAATTCATATCGGACCTCAAAACTTCTCGGTAGCTGACTACTGTTATTGTGAAACTTCATGCATACTAAAGTCGCGTTTTTACTTAGAATTACTCCATTAACGGCAGTTTTCTTCGCTACTGCTTCACTTTAGTTGTTTACGAATTTGTTTCTTGCAATCTGATTTTGCGCATGCCTTTCACACTATACTACTACTGAACGATTTCAGATGGTATGTGATAGGCCACTGTATATTGCACTGTTTACAATGTTACCAGAGAGGGACAGTGACCGTTCATGTCATGATTTATTTTAGGGCGATTTTGTAAAGGAAAACGTCTTATTAAGTTATGTGGAAAACGAGGTATAAAGACTATATCGCTCTATTGCATCGGTGTTTCTTGTGGTCCACAGTAATGACCTTTCGTTTCATTTTTCATAGATGAAATCCTTTTGATAGGTTCGTGTCGAAATTGTTCCTTACACTATGTGACTACGCTTTCCGTAACAGAAACATCATGCGTTAATCGCAAGCAGTATGGGAATCATGTCGGTTTTGGTGACTGTAAGAAGTCTTATTTGGACGAACTGATTTATTTAATAAAGTGGTTCATAACCTGAGAGTGGTTACTGCCTTAAAGGTACTATGAAATTTTCAGGGGGAGGGGGGGGGGGTGAAAACAGGAGGGATTCCATTATGATTCAGTCACGAAATTAAATTATGTTACTTCTCAAATTAAAATCCCTTTTTAGCAATTCATACTAATCGTACACGGATGAATGAGGTTCACTAAAACTATTTTTAGGCGATTTTCCACTAAAATTATTCGTTGAAATTATTAATGTAAAAGAGACTTAAAATTGTCATAGGAAAAAGGGCATCATGAATGCCCAGATTCATCTCTAAATTTTAGGAAGCTAATTTATTAATCACGAGTAATTAAGTCTCTTATCATATTATATTATTAAAAATACCATTTAATTTGCGGAATAGTTTTCTAACTGAAACTTGCCTGTTAATTGCTTCGTCAACGTGATTATCTTGTCCTTAGCTTGTGTAATACGCGTGGTTATTGATTCATGTACTGACGTGCAAGACTTCACTTGAGTCGCAACAATTTCGGACATGGCGTTTAACTGTTTGATTTCACCCTGAATGTTTATTACTTCCTTGGTCGATTTTTCCTGTTGTACATTTAGTTCTGAAATCCTTTTAATACTGCTACATACAAAAGAGGTGACTGTACTATTAGCAGTATCATATCTTTTTGTATGTCTGCTCGTAGTGCGATCGTATGATTTTGTATATTTTTGATCATATTATTTTACCGTTATGTCATACGTGCGTCACTGTCTGTTTTATTTTCGGACATTTCTCGGTTTATAATATTGGGCATATTAGCAATATTTGTCGACTGGAACTGCCCCCGCCATGCGTTTTGACATGACGTCACGGTCAAGAATTTTTCCAAACTACCCTTTAGTAATTGGCTAGTGGTTCGGACGTTAACAAAATTACCGTCACTGGGCATTTCAGCTGTTGATTGCTCATTAATGAGTGTGTTAACATTACAGTTACTGCCAAAATTCTGTTCGATGTCCATGTCAGATTCTTTTTGTGTGTGATGTCTATCGTGCTCTATTTCCTTGAACAGTTTGTGTGCTATTACACGGCAATACGCAATTTATTGTGAAAGGAAAAATCTTTAAAGTCGTGAGAAATTAAATTCCTGAAAATTCATTTCGTAAAATTTAGTATAGCAACAATAACGGTTTTGCTGAGCAGGAATAGCACTTGATCGAAAAAACTTAGCTGTAATGGTTGCTCGCCATTTTACGTTGAACAAGATATAATTCGGCCATTTTGTAAAATAGTGGAATCTACTGTTGTAATGGACTGTTCGCCAAAATAAACTACAATTCGCGATTTTGAGCAAATGTGATTGCTACAATTTCGGAAACTTTTAGGAAGTTACGAAGCACACTAGAATTATGTAAAGCGCTTAAAGTAACATGCTGAAGTAAAAAGTGTGATATATTACATTGGAACCTGTTTTTCAATGGAGATTCCAGGTTTCATCATAATTTCCATTAAACTTCTCTCGAGTTTGGTTGTTTTAATGGTAATGGCTCCTCATGTGTGTTCGCATCGTCCATTGAGACAAAGAAACACAACATAGTATATACAATAATAGGTCACCAGTAAGATTTTCTGTTATTATCAATTCAAACGGGATCGTGCGTGAATAAATGATAGGGAGTGAGCCAACTTATTAAAAATTTAAGTAATTTCGTGAATAGATAATGTCTGTAAATTACTTTTGTTAGGCGCGCTTGACAATGGCTTTCTGTGTACGGTCCGTTCTGATTCCTTACTCCACTGTAGTTATTTCTTCAAATGAAAAATCCTTTTATCGGACTTCGAAAATTTTTACTCACCAAACAAATTATTCGTACTAGACTCCTTACGCGCCTTTAATGGACACAGAACCTTTAGCTATGTCAAGACTCAGGGTAACTGAGGATTACTTTTAACATAAAATGAAACAGTATGAAGTAGTATCATTACCGTTCAATTATCAGACATAAACAATAAATTTACATTGAGACTTACACAATCGGTTGCTGTGTGCAACAACATGTTAGTGCGTTTACTGTGATTGCGCCTCATATAAATGATAATGGAGGTGTGTCGCATAAATCTGTCGTTATCAAACAAAAGCGTCCGCTCGCATCCAAAACAAAAAGGTGGCGTCCCCATAACAGTGGCTTCTTGCAGCGGAGTGCCGCAGGGTACGACGGGCCCTGTGGCGGTCACGTTCCTACAACCACTTCCCGCCTATGCGGAATTCTGGCGTTAGCGCAAAGAGAGGACGCTGATTATGTGCAGCTCTGTTTTCTTTCATTGTGGCTTCTTTAGCGATTTGTTTTATGGTTGTTTAATATTATCCGGTGCGCTGTCAAAGGTGTTTATTACTTATGGCATTATCTAGAATATTGGCACTAGAGCGTATGTCAACTACTGTTTCTTAACTCTTCCTCTTTGTAACAATCTTACTTTTGTCGTGTTCTTTTTCATTGCTTTTTATTACTGTAATTCGTGTAACACGTTATAAGCTCATTACAGACTTCAACTATTGTATCCCGCTTTATTTTCGCTCGTCAATTAATTATTGAAAAGTAGTGTATCCTGACATTAGCGACATCTGGTGAACTTAAAACACAAAATCCAGTGGCTACTCTACGGCAGCTTGTTTTGAACAGTAGTACTACTGACATGACTCGTGCAAGTGATGTTATTTATATATATTTGACGATGCTGGTGCTGATTCTGCATTTAACATTTGACGATGGCACTGTGGCTGCAGTACATTAGAACTTTGTTTTTACAAAACGGGTATGCCTCTTCAAACTTAAAGCGCACAAATGAATATATTTGTCAATAGTACTTTTCATTATGGTCTATGTATGGTTTTTAAGCTTTAGACAATCTGAGAGTGTAATTGTTCTTCCATTTTCTGCTGCAGATCTGATGATCATTGCAGACCGAAACCGGTAATCTGTTAATAAAAAGGTTGTGACCACAGACGTAAATTAAAGGAAACTTGTTGTATATACGGGTCACTGTTTTATTCGCGACGATGTCGCAGCTTGTGAAAATAGAGATGTAATTATACATTTTGTTTCTGCGGTTGTATCCCACAGTAGATACAATCGTTCATAGTAGTTAATTTTAACTGATACTTTATTTATTTGTTACCCTTCAAATATTTTGTATGTAAATTACGCTCTTCCCCTCAGATATGCCTTTAAAATACCACGGATAAACAGTGAAGGGTAAGCAGTGGTGACCAAAAGATTCTGCCGAGCTCAAAATGTTGTGCAGACCGCTAAACGTCGCATCGCAATGCTAAATGAAATGTCGCACTGTCCCGGGCACTTCCGACAAGGGCCGAGCGAAGTCGACTGAAAGGGCGGGCTTTGGCCTGCATACAGTCCGTACACTATGCGCGCGTTAAGTTTTTCACGCCTTGGTTTGCCCTGCCGTATAGTGTGAATTCATCATTCTGGCCGTGACACCGGTTATTGATGTTCCAGCATTTCACATTTGCAGTGGCTTATCTCGAGCTTACCTTAACGTGTGATCTTGCAATGTTAATCGCTTAAATACGAGGGCAGTTCAATAAGTAATGCAACACTTTTTTTTTCTGAAACAGGGGTTGTTTTATTCAGCATTGAAATACACCAGGTTATTCCCCAATCTTTTAGCTACACAACACTATTTTTCAACGTAATCTCCATTCAATGCTACGGCCTTACGCCACCTTGAAATGAGGGCCTGTATGCCTGCACGGTACCATTCCACTGGTCGATGTCGGAGCCAACGTCGTACTGCATCAATAACTTCTTCACCATCCGCGTAGTGCCTCCCACGGATTGCGTCCTTCATTGGGCCAAACATATGGAAATCCGACGGTGCGAGATCGGGGATGTAGGGTGCATGAGGAAGAACAGTCCACTGAAGTTTTATGAGCTCCTCTCGGGTGCGAAGACTTGTGTGAGGTCTTGCGTTGTCATGAAGAAGGAGAAGTTCGTTCAGATTTTTGTGCCTACGAACACGCTGAAGTCGTTTCTTCAATTTCTGAAGAGTAGCACAATACACTTCAGAGTTGATCGTTTGACCATGGGGAAGGACATCGAACAGAATAACCCCTTCAGCGTCCCAGAAGACTGTAACCATGACTTTACCGGCTGAGGGTATGGCTTTAAACTTTTTCTTGGTAGGGGAGTGGGTGTGGCGCCACTCCATTGATTGCCGTTTTGTTTCAGGTTCGAAGTGATGAACCCATGTTTCATCGCCTGTAACAATCTTTGACAAGAAATTGTCACCCTCAGCCACACGACGAGCAAGCAATTCCGCACAGATGGTTCTCCTTTGCTCTTTATGGTGTTCGGTTAGACAACGAGGGACCCAGCGGGAACAAACCTTTGAATATCCCAACTGGTGAACAATTGTGACAGCACTACCAACAGAGATGTCAAGTTGAGCACTGAGTTGTTTGATGGTGATCCGTCGATCATCTCGAACGAGTGTGTTCGCACGCTCCGCCATTGCAGGAGTCACAGCTGTGCACGGCCGGCCCGCACGCGGGAGATCAGACAGTCTTGCTTGACCTTGCGGCAATGATGACACACGCTTTGCCCAACGACTCACCGTGCTTTTGTCCACTGCCAGATCACCGTAGACATTCTGCAAACGCCTATGAATATCTGAGATGCCCTGGTTTTCCGCCAAAAGAAACTCGATCACTGCCCGTTGTTTGCAACGCACATCCGTGACAGACGCCATTTTAACAGCTCCGTACAGCGCTGCCACCTGTCGGAAGTCAATGAAACTATACGAGACGAAGCGGGAATGTTTGAAAATATTCCACAAGAAATTTCCGGTTTTTTCAACCAAAATTGGCCGAGAAAAAAAATGTGTTGCATTACTTATTGAACTGCCCTCGTATGTCACCTAGACAAATTACTCTAATTATTTCCTGGTGTTGCGATTTTTTCGCCAGTGTACGTATATACTTCAGAGTCCTGAAGGTGCTACATAATAAACTGAGGCGACTCGCGTATGACAAGAGATAAACTGCATTAGTTCGGTTGTAAACAAATATAACTCTGAACTCAGTAATACAGTAAACATTTGTTGCATTACATCTTTCACAAGAATTTTCTCAAAAACAGCACTATGGAGGGCTTCTTGCTCTTATCACTCGTACTTAAGGCTACGTTCCCTTCTCACAGGGTCAGAGCCAAGTGACAAAAGTCCATATTCAGAAATTTTTCCGCAATATGACTTTAACATGATGACTGATAAAGATAATGAAAGGATACAGTTTGTTCTGAGTAGTAAAATGCTGGGAAAGGCTCTGAATATTTTACACCCTAAGAAGCTGCGCTGGGAAGTTGACACGTGGACTCATTAGCTTACTCCAAGTTGGGTTGAAACATCACACCGGTCGCTTTTTGATTCGCTGAAACCAAGCAACCACATGCAGCCCGAGAGGGTCTCATGAAGACTTGCTATAAGCTACAATGGAACGAGTTTTGCAATGCAACGTGTCAGAATTAAAAAGATGTCTCTAACAAGACCAGTAGTCGTATCGGGGGTACAAGCTGGCATATTTTAGACACGGTACTCAGTGAAATAAGATCAAACCATTTCTTTTCTCTGCGGTTTTATCAGTCGATCGGCGTTGCATGTTGTTCCCAGCTTGTTGCCTGTTCGATGCATGAAAATACCTGTAAGAAGAAAACTTCTTCTCAGAATCGTTAGGCAATACTACAAGTAGCGAACATGTTTCCCAGACAGTGAAGAATTTTGTTGAGGAAAATGTTGGTCATCAGAGCTCGTTCGGAAAGATACAGGTATTCATTCTTTCCGTGCTCTATACGAGAATGGAATAATAGAGAATTGTGAAGGTGGTTCGATGAACCCTCTGCCAGGCACTTAAATGTGATTTGCAGAGTATCCATGTAGATGTAGAATGTTGGTTCGTGTATGTGTAGAACAAGCACTTTCCATATTAGCCATTCTGTCTGGGTTCCACGCACTGGCGACTGAAATTGCTCCAGATATAGCGTTCAGCCACTGTATTATACACCGTGCTGCTTTGGCGGTGAAAACACTTTCGCCTGATTTGTTGAATGTAGTCACTCCGGTAGTGAATGTTCTAAACTACACTGTGACGAAACGTATCACCACACATGCCTGAAAATGACTTAAAAGTTAGTGGCGCCCTCCAGCGGTAATTTTGGAATTCAGTATGGTGTTGGTCAAACCTTAGCCTTGATGACAGCTTCCACTCTCGCAGGCATACGTTCATTCAGGTGCTGGAAGGTTTCTTGGGGAATAGCAGCCCATTTTTCACGGAGTGCTGCACTGAGCAGAGGTATTGATGTCGGTGAGGCCTGGCATGAAGTCAGCGTTGCAAAACATCCCAAAGGTGTTCTATAGGATTCAGGTCATGGCTCTCTGCAGGCCAGACCATTACAGGGGTGTTACTGTCGTGTAACCACTCCGCCACAGGTGTTCGGTCGTGTTGGAACATGCAATAGCCATACCGAAATGCTCTTCAACAGTGCGACCCAAGAAGGTGCTTAAAACATCAGTGTAAGCCTGTGCTGTGATAGTGCCACGCAAAGCAAGGGGTGCAAGCCCCCTCCATGAAAAACACGCACACCATAACACCATAGCCTCCGAATTTTATTGTTGGCACTACAGCGCTGGCAGATGAAGTTCACCAGGCATCCGCCATACCCACACCCTGACTTCGCATCACCACATTGTATACCGTGATTTGTCACTCCACACAACGGTTTTCCAGTGTTCAATCGTATATTGTTCACGCTCCCTACACCAAGCGAGGCGTCGTTTGGCATTTACCGGCGTGACACGTGGTTTACGAGCAGCCGCTCTACCATGATATCAAAGTTTTGTACCTCTCACCTGTCATAGTACTGGCAGTGGATCCTGATGCAGTTTGGAATTCCTGTGTGATGGTTTGGATAGATGTCTGCGCCTATCACGCATTACGACCCTCTTCAACTGTCGGCGATCTGTCAGTCAACAGATGAGGTCGGCCTGTACGCTTCTGCACTGTACATGTCCCTTCATGTTTCCACTTTACTATCATATCGGAATCAATGGACCAGGGGATGTTCAGGAGTGTGGAAATGTCGTGTACAGACGTATAACATAAGTGACCCCCATCACCTGACCACGTTCGAGGACCGTGAGTACCGCGGAGCGCCCCATTCTGCTCTGTCACGATGTCCAATGACCACCTGGCAGTAGGTAGCAGCCCAATGCACCTAATATGAAAAACGTGTGTTTTTGGGGGTGTCCGGATACTTTTGATCACAATGTGTATCCGTTATTGAAAAAACACAGTAGTTCTCAAAGAGTTGTGCAAAGAGGTTAGAGTTAAATTCAATGTGCTCTTGCTCCACAATTGGTATTACGCGGCAAGGTGTTGCATACAGTACTAGAGCTTCTTCAAAAAGAAGTTGCCTTGTTTCTGGAAAGGAAGAGTGCGGGAAGGAAGTTACACGTTAAATCAACACATATATATTTCCAAAGTGATACGTCTTGCGGATTTATTTGCAAAAAAGAAAAAAAAATTCGCTTAGCCTCGCTATGCAAAGCAATTTAGTGATCATATTGACTGCATACGAAAAGTTGCAAGTTTTGTTCGCATATTAGAACTTAAAATATATGGCAGAAGTCAAGACATTTCGATGATCTCAGAAAAGAATAGTGATGCTCAATGCCGACTGTTAGACCCTATTATCTACACGTGAATTCAGTAGATAATTTTCGCAGTAATTATTTTTGTGAACGCGACAATTGAGAAATGAGTGTTGAGGTTTTAAGTCCGTTTTCAGTGAATGAAGCAGAACTTTCAGATAGTAAAATTCCAGTCAAAACAGAATTTTTTAGACTATGGAACGACAGCACATTGAAAATGAATTTCTCTAAAACTGAACTAGCAAAAGGTTGGAGAAAGTTTGGTCCACTATTCTCATAAAGGACCTTAAGAATACAGATTCCATTCGCCACAACTTGCAGATGTGAAAGTGTATTTGCAACTTGGGTGGAAATAAAAGCAAAAGCGAGGAGCCAATTTAAGATGTGTGCAGGAAATAACAGCTCTCACTAGTATCAAACGTTTCATTGACTTCAATTATTTCTTGATTTAGTACAACATCTACAATAACATGAGTTTTATTTGTTCAACGTTTTCCTTTAATTTCAAAAAATTGAGATACTTGAATATCTTTTTATTTTTTCCAGTCTAAACTTTATTTGGATACTAAACTCTGCCACGCGTTTTGGTGCTGTATGACCTCGTTCTGAGGTAATAGCGTCAGAAATTTGGGTTCCACTGTAAAACTACACTCATGTTCATCAATTAAGGTTAATGCTGATACATGGTGAAACAACGCTCTGGTGGGCGGTTTGCTGGTTTAAATCACCTCGGGGTGTGACTATGCGGTGTATTTGACCTGCGGTCTTCGCGCGGTGGCGCTGATAGCAGTCCACATACGCAAAGGTGTGTTGGTGCATCTGAGAGTACGGTGCAGCGAATATGCAGACGTTTTCAGAGGTGCTAATGGTAGCTGTGTGTTGAAAATTGCTCAAAGAACAACTATTTATGACGTTATGAGTTGTAGAATACTAGGAAGACTGCAGGCTGATCAAACACAGCAGTTCGTAGCACGGGCCCTCCGTGTGCCACAAAGTGTGATTTCAAGATTATGGCAACGATTCCAGCAGACAGGGAACGTGTCCAGGCGCTACGGTAGGGGACGTCCACAGTGTAAAACACCACAAGAAGACGGATATCTCACCACCAGTGACTGCAGACGGCCACGGGGTACTGCAGGTAGCCTTGCTCTGGACCATCCCGCAGCCACTGGAACAATTGTCTCCAGACACACAGTCTACCGACGATTGAACAGACATGGTTTATTCGCCTTGAGACCTGCAAGGTGCATTCCACTGACCCCTGGTCACAGGAGAGCCCATAAAGCCAACAGTACATGGTCATGGTCATGGCCATTGGAACAGTTTACACGGGTCCAGATATAGTCTGAACAGCGATTCTCAACGGATTTTCATCTGGCGTGAACTTGGAACCAGGAACCAACCCCTTAATGTCCTTGAAAGGGACCTGTATGGAGGTCGTGGTTTGATAGTGTGGGGTACGATTGTGATTGGTGCACGTACACCCCTACATGTCTTTGACAAAGGAACTGTAACAGGTCAGGTGTATCGTGCCGTCATTTTGCACCATTATGTCCGCCTTTTAAGGGGTGCAGTGGGTTCCACCTTCCTCCTGATGGATAATAATGCATGGCCCCACCGAGAAAACAGAAGATGTCAGGCGAATAGTGGCCTGCCTGTTCTCCAGACCTAAACCCCATCGAGCACGTCTGGGATGCTCTCGGTCGACGTATCGCTGCACGTCTTCAAAGTCCTACGACACTTTAGGAGCTCCAACAGGCACTGGTGCAAGAATGGAAGGCTACACCCCAGCAGCCGCTCGACCACCTGATCCTGAGTATTCAGTCAATTGTGCGGCCTGTGTACTTGTGCATGGTGATCATATTCCATATTGATGTCGGGGTACATGCGCAGAAAACAGTGGCATTTTGTAGCACATGTGTTTCGGGACCGTTTTCTCAATTTATCACCAATACTGTGGACTTAGAGATCTGTGTCGTGTGTGTTCCCAATGTGCCTATGCCATTAGCGCCAGTTTCGTGTAGTGCCACGTGGTGTGGCACCACCGCGTGGTTTTAGCCGAGCGGTGTAAGGCGCTGGAGTCATGGACTGTGCGGCTGGTCCCGGCGGACGTTCGAGTCCTCCCTTGGGCATGGGTGTGTGTGTTTGTCCTTAGGATAAATTAGGTTAAGTAGTGTGTAAGCTTAGGGACTGATGACCTTAGCAGTTAAGTCCCATAAGATTTCACACACATTTTGTGGCACCACATTCTGCAATTATCCTTAATTTATGAGCACAAGTGTATATTAGTGGTCACTGTTAAAAATGTTGATTTGTTCACTAATCGATTTTACGACAACACAAACAGTTAGAAATTTTGAAACAACTTTTTCGTTCGGACTCTTTTGCTCCCACACTGTCGCCATGTGTTCTCCTACACACAGCTTTCGTTTTTTAATACACTTCACTGCACTAACACAAATTATTTCCTCGTTTCAGGTTTGTGTACCCACATCCATCTCGCACTTTGGTTTAGTTTGTTTGTTCCGATAGCGTGGAATTCGATCGCCCTTTGATTTGTTTTTTCGGCTGTGGCAGCGTTTACGGTCCTTCTGTTCCTGTCTTTGTATACGACACACACACACACACACACACACACACACACACACACACACACACACACACACAGAGAGAGAGAGAGAGAGAGAGAGAGAGAGAGAGAGAGAGAGAGAGAGAGAGAGAGGGGGGGGTGGGGAGGAAGAGAGAGCGGGAGAGGGGGAGAGACATACTGCGGAACAGCGCAGAAACAGAGGAAAAAAATCGCATTTCGCGTGATGGAAACAGCCAAAATAAACCTAACGACAATGTGGATGTGCATGTGTGAAACCAAGTGAGCGAGAAAATGTTGTGCATCTGGTGGACCCAGTGGTGCGCATCTGCTGAGCCACACCTGCAGTGGCTCTGTACTCTGAGCAGTCTGTCACCAGAACATAACAATGGCAGTGGGAGCCACTTTACTTCGACACCATAGTTTGTGCTTTTGTTTACACAGTCTCGTCGTAGTTGACAGTGTAGTACCTGGACTCTGTTTCTTGCTGAATTATTTGTGATGTCTTCGTACGTTTGGAGAAATAAAAGTTAAGTAAATCTTTTGTTTTCTGTGTTAACTTTTTTGCTAATACTATCGGGTCCTTTCCAGCTTTCCTACCATGACTATTGCTGCACAGCTCTTTAACTCACCTGTCTTTCCCCTGTGTACAGTCATGCACAACAAGTTTACTTGCAAAAATATATCAGTGTACGCACATAGTTCAGGAGCGATAGCGTCGTAACCAGATCCGTGAAAAACTATCGCATGATCAGTGCCGCTTTAATTTATTTCTTCTTTGCTGTTAATTATAATCACAACAAATTTCGCAAGTAGTGTCCACATGTACCATTGGATGTACCTGCAAAATTATATCATTGCACGACACCTAGTTAAGGAGATATAACGTCATAAACATTGAGCTGCGTGGAAACTGAACTCCAACCGCGAAATTTGTTAGAAATATTCGTGAAACATGTTTACAAATATGTGTGAAATATGTTAAATATGTGACCTGTGCACACATGGGCAAAGCTGTGTAATGGGCTAAAAATGGAACGTGTGTGTAGGGGAACTCATGGAAATAATGTACAAGCCAAAAAGAGTGAGCACTAAAGGTTTTAATGTGAGAAACATTTGTGACCTCATTAAACCGATTTGTAAACCAGACGACAGTGATGAAAAGCAGTGCTTTTAAATAAAATGTGTTTGATACGACTAAGACTATATACAATCGCAGAAGGCGGCGTAGCTCGAATATTACTTGTAATACCGCCGCTGTGAAAGAGAGCCTTCAAACAGCCAATTCGTTCTTGAATAGGCTACCTCACGAGCAAACTTAATATTTTCTTATTTTTATCCAGATATGTTGCCCTGAAGTTGCGGCATCGTAAGTGGGTTTTCTGTTTACTTTCCGTTACATAACACGAAACTGCTCTTTACTATCTGCACATATAGTAAATTCAGTTTATAAGAAAAGAAATTTCTATATGTATAGATTGTCAAGAGTAATTTTCCTTTTATCTAATAGAAATAACCAATTGGTGATGCTGTATCTTCAGGGAAACATGTATAGGTGAAAAGAATAAAAAGTTGTTTGCACAAGGTAGATGATGTCCAGAAGATATCTTTCTGATGAACCAAAGGAAAACATGTACACATTTGTCATTTGTGAAACTAACACTGTCAACAGTATTTATTAGCTTGTAAGAGGATTTCTTAAGCCTCGACTAACTCTAAAGATAGATGAATGTGAGCTGCATCTTCCACACTGACATATCCTTGCCATTTGACTATGTAGTTTCATTTTTTGTACATTTACATGAATAAAGAAACAAACGGATTAGAACATCTAGCCGGCCGAAGTGGCCGAGCGGTTCTAGGCGCTACAGCCTGGAACTGCACGACCGCTACGGTCGCAGGTTCGAATCCTGTGATGTCCTTAGGTTCGTTAGGTTTCAATAGTTCTACGTTCTAGGGGACTGATGACCTCAGAAGTTAAGTCCCATAGTGCTCAGAGCCATTTGAACCATTTAGAACATCTAATTTTCATTTCATCCATAAAAACGTGTGTAACGCTGAAGTGCAAAGTCTCCGAATGCCATTTCTGAGAGCGAAGTCTTTCTTTTTACTTGTTGCTTCAGATCGACGTAGGTGAAGTAGGACGCCAACGTATATTTAATTAGGGTTTCATGCGTATACTACCTCTCACGTGGAGCTAATGGACATTAATACTTTTGGTGAAGGAAGTTTTAAATCTGGGTGCAATACATTATAATAAAGTCCAAATTTTGTATTCTAATGTTTTTAGCACACTTTTGTTTCGAGAGAAATGCGCACAATCGTATTAGCACACATTTCCAGGAGCAAAAATAAAAAAAATTTAAAAAACACCAGAGTATGAGAAATGCAAACATTCTGCTTCTACACATTTTCACAGTCCTAAACATTGATCGCAATGAGCTCAGTAGCAAGTCATGTAGGAAAGTGCCCTGCACTCGGGGTTTGACAAACACATTACATTGCCCAGTTTTTTTTTGTTTTTTTTTTTGTTTTTTTTTTTCTTCAAACGTCTCCCTCTCAATCTTTTACATCTCAAGCCTGTCTATGGCACCGTAGAGAAGCAATATCGAGTTTTTTCTTGTGTTGCACAGCCTGATTCTCGAAGAGCATAACAGTTGACAAAAGGTGGATATCTGTTTTTTCCTGTAGTTTAGATATGTTGTACCCATTGATGTAAAGAGTAGTAAATACCATAGTCCGTGGCTGTGAGGCCAGAAAATCACGTCTGGGATATAATACCACCTTTTAGTATAAAAATATACTTAGTCTGAACGAAATAAATTGTTTCAAGAGGAAAAGTCCGTTCAGTTACAATAGACTTTCGTTATTGAAATATTTAGACTGTGGATAAAGCGTTCTCAGCAGTAACAAACAAATGCAACCGAAACACAGTTTCTTAGAAAAGTTGTATGTATTGCATGAGGCATGTCTGGACCAAAGACTGCTTATTTATCTCCCAAACCACGAAAAGTACCAATGTAACTGTAAATACCATTAAGTCTTGGGTGAGAAACATTACAGACGATAATCATTACGTACTTGGTACGCGTGTGGAAGCCAGTTCATAAAACTGTGCGTAGAAGAACAAAAACCATCTACTTCCATTAAAAACTTTCTTCTTTTTCTAAAGTTTTATGCTCTCTTTCCGATTTGTGAAACTGTTGTAGGACGAATAAGTTACCAGGTAATGTATGTTGTTCAAGAACGTTGCTTTGAGATTCTGTGGAAGAATCATCAAAATTTTCGGTCAAATAAAGTCTCGTTGGTATCCCTAAAATACTCGAAACTAATCGTTCTATAAAACAATAATCTTCGATGTTAAGGTATTTTGTCCTTTTTAGAAGCCTGTTTCTTGTCATTACTTGTCTGTATTTTATGTCCTCTATACACCGGCTATCATCAGTTATTTTTCAACCAAAATACTTAAATTCATCCAATAGTTTTTGTGCCTGATTTCATCATCTAAATCTATCAACAACTCCCGATTTAATGCCACAGTCCCCCATTCGTTACACGTCCTGTGGCAAAACGCACCAGCGTCATTCACATACGAAGATGGTCTCATTCGGCCCATTTCAGTAATTGCAACCAGACAGAAATCACTGCGTTGTTTAGAAAAAGTATTACTTTTGTTGAAAAAATCTTGTCAAGACAACTTCCTTTCTATTCAAGTTATCTTCCAAGTCTTTTTCTGTCTCTGACATAGTTTCAATGTTAACTGCAAACTGTAAAGCCTATGTTTTATCTCACTCGACTTTAACTGCTTTCCCATCCTTGTCTTTTGTTTCTTGTACTGCTTGCCCTTCGTCTAGACTGAATAACATCAGGGATATTTTGCAACAAAGTCAGCCTCCATCTGCAACCATGGTAGCCTCTGCTTCCACTACAGCATGACCCTTAACTCTAACTGTAGCCAAGTTTCTTTAGCAGTCTAAAATAGCATACGATCTCTGTATTTTATTATAGATACCATCATACCTTGAGAGTGTGTATGAGTCTTCCAAACTTAGCAGTGGCTAATTTATTTTCGCACTAGCTAAGTAACTGGCTTTGCCAGGGTATGTATTTATACCAGTCTTCTATTACTCCATCTCCTCTTGCGCCCCCCCCCTCTCAGTCCAGCTCCTCCTCCCACGTTTCACTGTCTATTTCCTCCTCCCCTCTCTTCGTCCATCTCTTCCTTCACCCTCCATGTCTGTGCAGCTCCTTCTCTTTCGACATTATGACCACTACCCCAGTAGGATGTTGCTGGTGCATCCCCTGCAGTATTTCTTTCCAGATAGTAAGTAATATGTGTACCATGTGTCGCTGAAGTCCATCCAGGATTTAAGAAGCTTTTTACACGAAGCTCAATGTTTATGGCGTCATATCTCCTTAACTACGTGTCATACAGTTATATAATTTTGCAGGTACATCCAGTGCCACATGTGGACACTGCGTACGTGGTCTGCTGCGATTAGAATTAATATCAAAGGAGAAATAAATTAAAACGTCACTGATGATGCGGCAGTTTACCACGTATCTGAACTATGTGCGTACACTGATATATTTTTGCAAGTACACTTATTGTGCATGACTTTCTACTCATGGAAGAGAGAGGTGGGTTAAAGAGCGGTGCAGCAAAAGTCATTGTAGGAAAGCTGGACAGGACTAGATAGTATTAACGAACAAGTTAACACAAGAAACAGAAGATTTACTTAACTCGTATTTCTCCAAACATACGAAGACACGTAACAAATAATGCAGCAAGGAACAGAGTCCAGGTATTACACTGTGAACTACGATGAGACTGTGTAAACAAAAGCACAAACTATGGTGTCGAAGTGGCTCCAAATGCGAATGGGTCTGAGTGGCTCCCACTGGCCATGCTAGATTCTGGTGGCAGAGTGTGCTCAGAGTACAGAGCCACTGCAGGTGTGGCTCAGCAGATGCGCACCATTGGATCACTACATCCTACACAGCTGCTGTTGGCATCAAATGGAAACTTGGCATTCTGTTAACAACCTTGATACGCCTTGTGGTGTTACTGATATGTGACATCACAGCACTCAGCCTATATTTCAATATTTTCTGCAAAATGTGTTGTACATAGTGTTGGTGGTGAAGTAGTTATAACTTAAAAGGTCATTTATGACAAGGCAGTTTAACTGCATGGGCTGCGAAAATATAATAAGCGATATAATCTTTTCCTCTCATCATTTGGTGAGAGGTGAAAAGTCCTGTAAAGGTTTGAAATTATTTGTAGGCTCGTTGGAAGTCGCTAAGTGCTGTCATTCTCAAATACTGAATGCACACAGTCTTACTGTTTGCTCGCCACAAGCTGTGCTCTTTTTTTACCCTCATCCTCACTCCTTAGAGGGGTAGATGCTCCCTCCATAGTAGTTCTTTCCAGACCGTAAGTGATATGTGAACGAAGTTTGGTTGAAGTCAATCCAGTGGTTTAGGAGGGATGTGAATCAGACATATGTACATTCACTTTTATACTTCGTATTTATTACATAACTCATCAAAAAGTCTTTCATTTTAATACCCACTGACGCGTCAAAATTGTGATTAACGAGAAACAAAGCTAGAACATACACTGAAGAGCCAAAGAAACTGATCCACCTGCCTAATATCGTGTAGGGCTCCCCCGAGCACGCAGAAGTGCCGAGCATTAACTGAGTGAAAACTGTTTATTTGTGGTAATAAGCTAATTTTGTTAACAAGAAATGACAGAAGAGTTACCCCAAAATATAATACCATACGACATAAGCGAATGAAAAAGAGCAATGTAGACTATTTTTCATGTCGAACGATCACGCACTTCAGATGCCGTTCGAATAGTAAAAATGGCAGCATTAAGTCTTTGAACAAGATCCTGAATGTGGGCTTTCCACAACAGTTTACTGTCTATCTGAATAACTAGAAAACTTAATTCTTCAGTTTCACTAATCATATGCCCAGTCTGTGAAATTAAAATGTCAGCTTTTGTTGAATAGTGTGTTGTAAACTATAAAAACTTAGTCTTAATGTGATTAACCGTTAGTTTATTTTCTACAAGCCATGAACTTAGGTCATGAACCACACTGTTTGAAACTGGGGCAATGTTGCACACAACCACCTTTACTACCAAGCCAGTGCCATCATTACAAAGCAATACACTCCTGGAAATTAAAATAAGAACACCGTGAATTCATTGTCCCAGGAAGGGGAAACTTTATTGACACATTCCTGGGGTCAGATACATCAAATGATCACACTGACAGAACCACAGGCACATAGACACAGGCAACAGAGCATGCACAATGTCGGCACTAGTACAGTGTATATCCACCTTTCGCAGCAATGCAGGCTGCTATTCTCCCATGGAGACGATCGTAGAGATGCTGGATGTAGTCCTGTGGAACGGCTTGCCATGCCATTTCCACCTGGCGCCTCAGTTGGACCAGCGTTCGTGCTGGACGTGCAGACCGCGTGAGACGACGCTTCATCCAGTCCCAAACATGCTCAATGGGGGACAGATCCGGAGATCTTGCTGGCCAGGGTAGTTGACTTACACCTTCTAGAGCACGTTGGGTGGCACGGGATACATGCGGACGTGCATTGTCCTGTTGGAACAGCAAGTTCCCTTGCCGGTCTAGGAATGGTAGAACGATGGGTTCGATGACGGTTTGGATGTACCGTGCACTATTCAGTGTCCCCTCGACGATCACCAGTGGTGTACGGCCAGTGTAGGAGATCGCTCCCCACACCATGATGCCGGGTGTTGGCCCTGTGTGCCTCGGTCGTATGCACTCCTGATTGTGGCGCTCACCTGCACGGCGCCAAACACGCATACGACCATCATTGGCACCAAGGCAGAAGCGACTCTCGTCGCTGAAGACGACACGTCTCCATTCGTCCCTCCATTCACGCCTGTCGCGACACCACTGGAGGCGGGCTGCACGATGTTGGGGCGTGAGCGGAAGACGGCCTAACGGTGTGCGGGACCGTAGCCCAGCTTCATGGAGACGGTTGCGAATGGTCCTCGCCGATACCCAAGGAGCAACAGTGTCCCTAATTTGCTGGGAAGTGGCGGTGTGATCCCCTACGGCACTGCGTAGGATCCTACGGTCTTGGTGTGCATCCGTGCGTCGCTGCGGTCCGGTCCCTGGTCGACGGGCACGTGCACCTTCCGCCGACCACTGGCGACAACATCGATGTACTGTGGAGACCTCACGCCCCACGTGTTCAGCAATTCGGCGGTACGTCCACCCGGCCTCCCGCATGCCCACTATACGCCCTCGCTCAAAGTCCGTCAACTGCACATACGGTTCACGTCCACGCTGTCGCGGCATGCTACCAGTGTTAAAGACTGCGATGGAGCTCCGTATGCCACGGCAATTGGCTGACACTGACGGCGGCGGTGCACAAATGCTGCGCAGCTAGCGCCATTCGACGGCCAACACCGCGCTTCCTGGTGTGTCCGCTGTGCCATGCGTGTGATCATTGCTTGTACAGCCCTCTCGCAGTGTCCGGAGCAAGTATGGTGGGTCTGACACACCGGTGTCAATGTGTTCTTTTTTCCATTTCCAGGAGTGTATTTTAGTTACCTGCAATTCTAGAGGGCATATTATTAATATAAATAAGGAACAGGAATGGACCCAACACTGATCTTTGGGGCACACCCCCCACATGACTAGCCCACTCACCGAGCGGGGTGGCGCAGTGGTTAGACACTGGACTCGCATTCGGGAGGACGACGGTTCAATACCGCGTCTGGCCATCCTGATTTAGGTTTCCCGTGATTTCCCTAAATCGCTCCAGGCAAATGCCAGGATGGTTCCTTTGAAAGGGCATGGCCGACTTCCTTCCCCGTCCTTCCCTAATCCGATGAGACCAATGACCTCGCAGTTTGGTCTCTTCCCCAAACAGCCCAACTCCCCCCCCCCCCCATGTACCCCACTCAGACCTCGCATCACAGCCATTCTGAACACTGTGAATAATGATCTTTTGCTGCCTGTTGCTAGACTAAAAAGAGAAACCAATTGTGAGCAACCCCCTATATTTTCTAATGGTCCAACATCTGGAGCAATATTTTGTGATCAACACAATGAAACGCCTTAATTAAATCATAAAATATGCCTAGCGTTCCAGTACTTCACAGGGAAAAGATAATACAGCATTTTCAGTCGTTAAACGACTTCTAAAGCTGAACTGTATGCTTGGTAGCAAATCGTGTGATATAAAATGATCAATTAACCTTACATACACAGCCTTTTCAATAAATTTAGCGCACACTGATGGCATGGAAATACAAAAATGGCTAAATAAAGGGCTAACATGTGCAGCAGATTACTTAAATGTTCAGGTAGGCACTCCATCATATCCATTAGTCCTTGTCTTAAGTGATTTAATTCCTGACTCAATCTCCCCCTTGTCTGAATCACGAGAAGTATTTCAGACACCAATCTCGGAAAGGCATTTGCTAAAGAAATTATATGATCCCAAGTAGAAACTAAATTTATATTTAATTCGCCAGCAATGTTCTGGAACTGGTTGTTAAATACTGTACATATATCTGATTTATCAGTAATAGAAATATTTTTACTACGAACTGACTTTATATTGTCGACCTCGTGCTGCTGACGCGACACTTCCTTCGCAACTGACCATATGGTTCCAATTTTATCCTGTGAATTAGCTATTCTATTTGCATATCACACACGCTTTACCTTCCTAATAACATTTTTGAGCACCTTACAATACTGTTTGTAACGGGCTACTGTAGCTTGATTATGACTACTTCTAAGATTTTGATATAATTCCCACTTCGTTCTACATGATATCCTTATCCCACCAGTCAGCCACCTGTGGCTGCCTATTGCTGCTAGTACTCCGTTTAGAACGTTTTAATGGAAAGCAACTCTCAATGAGCATGAGAAATGTGTTAAGGAAAGCATTGTATTTATCATCTGTGTTATCGGCACTATAAATATCCTGCCACTCTTGTCCCTTGACAAGGTTTAGAAAACTCTGTTGCTGTTGGATTTACTTTCCTACATAGTTTGTAATTATATGTCACATTTGAGTACAAAAGCCTTTTAGTGTTCACCCTTTTACTAACAGAATGCCCATCTCGTAATGAAGAATGATAAAAATATCTATGGCTGTGCAACCTGTTCTCCTGCACCCTAACTTGGAAAAGCACAGTCTTAATCAGCTCATGTGAATTTAGATCTACCAACATCCTTTTTCTTGCACCATCATACACAAAATTTTTAGTTAAGTCACCTTATATAAATAATTTCTGGTACTTCGTACAAAGCGAAAGGGTCTTCTCTAACTTGAGCAGAACTGCTCTGAAGTCAGAGTTAGGGGACCTGTAAACAACAACAATTAGAAGTTTAGTTTCACTAAATTCAGCTACCCCTGCACGACATTCAAATGTATGTTCAGTGCAGCGTTGTGAGAAGTCTATGGACTCAAATGGAGTACTGTTTTTTACGTACATAGCCACTCCTCCACCCCAAAAGGAACTCCTTGAAAAACAGCCAGATAATATGTATCCTGGTAAAGGGAGTCTCTGAATTGTAGAATTGTTTAAGAGGTGCTCCATTATACCAATAATTTCAGACTCAACATCTATAATCATTTCACTAACTTTATCTGTAATACCTCTTATATTTTGATGAAATATGCTAATTCCTTCTCTACTTGGAAGCATGACATCCTCTGAAAGTGAGCCCTTAGAGGGACTTCCGTTAAGGGGACCACACAATGCCTATCTAACCCATGTTGATTTAGGCAAGTATTTTACCCATTTCTGAGAAAACTGTTTGATGCAGGACCTTAATATTTTTACTGTATGTTACATGATGCTAATAGTCAACTGTACTAAAATATACTAACAAAAAATTTTAAATTTCTTGTGCAGAAATCATTTTTGTGTACTTCCTAATAGATAATATTAATGAGTGTAGTACCAGAGGTGGCTTTTTATATTATGCAGAGTCTCTGAAAATTTCATTCATCTATCTATGATAGTTTCTGATATAATGGGGCATATGTACTGAAAATTTTAGTTTGCGGGAAATTGACTTTAAAGGTAAAACTTTTTAAATTTGTTACTTACAGTTAATTAAAACTGTCCTGCAGCATACGATGGCCTTTCTTTGGCCTCTAGCCGGTCTTCCAGCTTCTTTTTCACATTCCTGGATGTTTGTCTTGCTTTCTTGGCCATATTAGATGCAGACCTGTCTGCATCCGCTATTCTCATTTTATCGCAAAGTTGCAGCCCACTGATCATATTTTCCCCAGGATTAATTCCCAGCTTTTTCAGGACGCAACTCTTTCCAATATTACCACAACTGAATGTAATAACAGCATCATGAACTCCTAGTGTCATTGAATGCATGCCTACAAATACAGTTTTAGGAAGGCGGTTCCAAATTACGCTGCTGAAACATTCATTTGGGTTCTGTGTCTGCCCATGTAGACTTTTCCTTAGAAGGTCGGGATGAGCCAAGTCTCTGAAAATAGGTTTAATTGCTGTAATAACAGCAGCAGGAAGAGAATGTTGGTGACACAATCCGTGACACGGCCTATAATCGGTAGAGGACTTATGGAAGACTATGGCCTGAACATCTCTCTTAATTGCCTCCAGATTTTCTTTATTTCTCGTAATCGCCTGCACATAGTATACCTGCAAGTTTTCTATTTCAGTTTTAGTTAACTGACCCTTTCCAGTCAACAATTTTCCATCTTCATTTTTTTTCCTCTCATATAAACAGTTAGTTTTGTCTGACTTGTTCCCAAACGTCTTTGAACATGGCATCTCCATATGGCTTAGAGTTCACCACTTTTTGTTGTATGCCTTACTGTCACCATCGCCCAAATATTTGGTGTACATTACACCTCTAGTTTCTACAGAGTGATGAAATATTTGTTGTACTCCATGAACTTCCATACCACCACTTGTTCCTCTAAAATTAGCCACACAGCTGTGTTCTTTATGTTCATTGACTTTACAACACTTGCAATATTTAGACATTATCTCCACATCTAACACTTTACCGGTGTCTACACTCGTGGTAGTCACTACTCTATTCAGAGAAGTATGTCCACTTTTCTGCCAAGTTCCATCAAGTGCGACTGCAATATCCGAACATCCACTGCTTCCCCAGCAGCCAGTTTCATGCTTTCCTCACTGACCTTACATACAGCTTTCTCTAATTTTCAAATTTGTTTGGTGGTTGATGAAAGTTCATCACTGAACAAAATGTTCTCCCTGCAGTCATGCCCTTGTCAATGGATCGTAAGGCATAATCTAGTATTGATTTCATAAGGGCCACATGCATCTGGTTTGAAGAACTCATAAATGAAATCACAGCTGAGCATTTAGTGCAGATTAAATCCAAAGCATTTGCTAGGGCGTTTCTCCCACTGGCACTCTCACAAATTTTTACACTCTGTGACTCACCACACTGACTACATTGTACAAATTTAGAAATTACATCTGATAATATTCTCAAATTTATAATAGTGTTGCTGCACCCCTTGTCACTTACAGTAAATTCGTTGTAACTCGCTTGAAATGGTGAGAACTTCTTTGATGGTGCACTTGTTGAAGAATTACAATTAGAAACATCGTTGCCAGGTGACATAACCTCTTGTCCAGAAAGTATTCTAAACTTGTTTCCTCTAAATTGCTGTTCCTTGAAAATGGCTTTACGTTTCGCCATCTTCAATAAACACAACAAAACACACGTAAACAAGCACTGCAAACGTAAGTATAACAACTACTTGCAATCACACTTGAACAAAACTAACCGCGTGTTTGAAAGCGTGTTGTTTACACACAGAAACAAACGTCAGAAACAAAACAATACCAACCATTGCATTCCAAGGATAGCCAACACACTCGGGAGTAAAAACAAATCCCTAACGTACAATGTACGGGATATAAAAATCTAAAATATATACAGAAAATTAGTGACAGAAAAGTGGGCGTGGCACATAAACACACGTGGTAGGAAAATGCTCTTCAAATGCTCCAAAAATTTTTTTTCAGCGAAATCCTTTTCAGATGCTTAAATAAAACCTTAATCCATCGAAATATAATGGAAACTGAAAATCGATTTTTTCGACCTGAACTACGGTGTGGTACTCTTAAGCAAGTGCACCTACCGGCTGACTTCACGCTAAAAAAAGGTGCAGATATAACACCAACTACTACAGGAACTTTTCCATGCGTGATCCCACCACCACCACCACCACCCACTGTACTGTCACCTATAAGATTTGCCAACATCCCCTTCCCATACCTATTGAGGGGCAGGCCATGCCTAGTGAAACCCGATCTACTGATAGACCCAACTGGCACCACTGAAATATGACCCATGCCCTCTGCCATCAGCGCCCTGTCTAGTCCCATGTTAACGCGCCTAACAGCTGCATTAAGATGAGGCCGATCATGACGCAGAAACAGTCGCACCTGTTTGAGTAGCTATCTTTCCCAGGTCACCACGTACATCACATTCCTCGTCCCTATCAAGATTGTTCCCTGCTCCACCCAGTATTTCTACCTGATCCTCCCTTTGTAAAATTCCTACCTAAATCACCTATGCTGTCATTCACCGGAGCCAAACGTGCACTAGGCCCCACAATGCTGGTAACCTGGTACTCACTCCACAACACTTCCTGCAGCAGCTGGCCCACACTTCTACCGTGCGAACTACCTAGCAACATAACCTTCTTCTTTCTGTTAGGCCTTTCAACTGACCTAGGCCCCCTAACTGATGAGGACTGCCGTATGTTTCCTACACCTACAGCTATAAGAGGCTCCTCTCCAATAAACTCTGACAGTTGGTCAAATCCATTGTATATACGCTAAATATAACTGTCCGAATACCTTCTGCTAGGTGCTTTCTTGCCGGCTGCCAATTCTCATTCCCCACCACCCTTCACCCTCCTCAACCTATCTAGTTTCTCCTTTGCGCGTTGTAACTGCACCTGAAGGGCACAGATCTCACGCTCCTGCTCTTCTATCAGTTTACTCCTACTACAGATTCTGCATTCCCAGGAGAAGATCTCGCTAGAATGCCCACTGGCTTCTCCACTGCATTCCCCTCGACGAAAATACTTTGAACAAATCCCACATCATAACCCATTACTCACAAACCTACGACAGAGCCCGCAGTCCTCACTCATGGTAAAGTTTTAGTTACTGAAAAAAACTGTCTACGTTACCTAAGTTCAGTTACACTAGTAGAACTATTTATAGAACTAACAATAGCGGTCTTGAAATTCTCTGTCTACTAAGAAAGTAAATTCTTGTATTCATACTACTACACAACAGCTAATATCAATGTTGTGACTTATCAAGACAGCCAAGTCACAACGAGAGGAAGCCGAAAGGCACGCGTTAAGCTCACGCAGATTGGCGTGAGGGCTGGAACAGTTAAAAGGAAATGAGAACTTAGAAAATGGACGCAGTTGCTGTAATACTTAACTTTAATCCACATTTGTAGAACATCGCTCTTGATGATACATGCTTCACAATATTAATTATCAAAGCTATGGCGCCTTGCTAGGTCGTAGCAAATGACTTAGCTGAAGGCTATGCTAACTATCGTCTCGGCAAATGAGAGCGTAATTGTCAGTGAACCTTTCCTTGCAAAGTCGGCTGTACAACTGGGGCGAGTGCCAGGACGTCTATCTAGACCTGCCGTGTGGTGGCGCTCGGTCTGCAATTACTGACAGTGGCGACACGTGGGTCCGGCGTATGCTAATGGACCGCGGCCGATTTAAAGGCTACCACCTAGCAAGTGTGGTGTCTGGCGGTGACACCACAACCAATACCAACAAAACTTCACAAATTAGCTAAAACTAATAATTATAGCTGCCACTGGAACACTTACCGAAGTTAAAACACTGAAGAATAATTTACTGAAATATTTCTCTAGAAACAATAAGAAACGTCAGCTGAAAACTAAATCACGAAATTTCCTAAAACACTTCAACGCACAGAGAACTCTAAAAAACACACCACTGCAAGGCATCCCAGATACGCTCGATAATCTTCGTGTCTAGGGCGTTTGGTGGGCAGAGGGAGTGTTTAAACTCGGAAGAGTGTTCCTGGAGCCACTCGGTAGCAATTCTGGACTTTTGGGTCCCGCATTGTCCTGCTGGAATTGCCGAAGTCCGTCGGAATGGACAATGGACATGATTGGTTACAGGTGATCAGACAGGATGCTTAGGGACGTGTCACCTGTCAAAGTCGTATCTAGACGTATCAGGTTTCCCATGTCACTCCAACAACACGCCCCCAACACCATTACAGAGCCTGCACCAGCTCGAACAGTCTCCTGTTGACATGCACGGTCCATGTGCTCATGAGGTTGTCTCTATACCCGTACACGTCCATCCGCTCGATACAATTTCAAACGAGACTCGTCCGACTAAGCAACAAGTTGCCAGTCATCATGAGTTCAATGTCGGTGTTGACGGTCCCAGGCGAGGCGTAATGCTTTATGTCGTGGAGTCATCAAGGGTACACGGGTTGGCCTTCGGCTCCGAAAGCCAATATGGAATGATTCGCATGCTGACCAGCATGATGACAAAGCATTGAAATCTGCAGCAATTTGCGGAACGGTTCCGAGTTCTGTCACGTTGAACGATTCTCTACAGTCGTCGTTGGCCCCGTTCATGCATGGTCTTTTTCCGGCCGGAGCGATGTCGAAAATTTGATGTTTTACCGGATTCTTGATACTCACGGTACACTCGTGAAACGGTCATATGGGAAAATCCCAAATATGCTGTGTCCCATCACTCGTGTGCCGTTCAAACTCTCTAAAATCTTGATAACCTGCCATTGTAGAACCAGTTATCGATGTAACAACTGCCCCAGACACCAGTTGCCTTGTATAGACGTTGCCAACGGCAGCGCCATATTGTGCCTGTTTATATATCTGTATATTTGAATACCCATACCTATACCAGTTTCTTTGGCACTTCAGTGTATATCTCTGTATTTGAATATGCATGCGTATACTAGTTTCTCCGGCGCTTGAGTGTAGAATATTAGTTGCGAGATGCACTCCTACAGCGCAAATAGACTGTTTTATTTGGTGACATGGCATTAGCGTTGGATATAGCGACCCCTTTTCGATCAGTTTGGTAGACCACCTCTGGAAGCCAGTAGCGCAGTTCCGAGCGGATACCCAGTTCCAGATGCAGTTGCAGGGCTACTATAGCGGCAGTACGCAGAGGCTGGCCTGTGAATCCATTGTCTGGGGCGGCAGGCGCTGTGTAGAATGCTGATGACGCGCATCTGTCAGTGGCGTCACGTCGCACGGCTTTCTCCACTGAGGAACGGGCAGGGTCGGCCACTTCACGTCAACCCCACATTAAACAAACAGAGTGCAGCGCCCTACCTGACTACTGTGTTAAGACAAGCACGGAAGTTCGTCTGTGATTCTCTTATTGCTTCAAAGAGTCTGGCCACCGATTCGCACGTAGCAGATGTGAGACTCGTTTCAGATTCATATGTCACTGAGTCTCTATTGTTTTAAATTGTAGCAATTAGTTCAGTTTGAGTTTGCCATGATGGATACCGAAAACTTCTGAGATTTGGGATATCGCTTAGTGCATTTGCACTTTTCGAAAGTCGAGATATCGCAGATTTCGTATATGTACTGAAAGTCGTCCACTAGAAAACGGCATTCAAATTATTTGTCTTTCCGAGAATTATTAGTCGCTGGCAGTGTGAAAATAGACACTCTGTATTGAATTATTCTGCCACGAACTTCATTGACTTCGTCCACATAGCGATGTTACATAATAGCCGCCTGAATAATCCGGTGTCGGCTCAGCTGAGTTTTTGCCCCGTACCCATCTAGACAGCAAGACAAAGGACACTCGCTTTTTCGGGGTTGTTTGGAATAGATCATTCACACGTTCGCTCCCCGCCCTAATTCGATAACTCTGTCTGATGTTTCATTTTGTTGACTGATCATAAGCTGCAACATACAGGAAGTTATGGGTAGAATGTTGTTTGCTAGCTTGCTTTGGTGTAAGGCTTCGTTCGTAGAACTTTGTTTTGTAGATTTAATTTCTGTGTTACTGGGGTTAAACTTGTTGCTCAACGCGTGATACTGCATTCCATGCGCAAGTATCAGTATCAGTCTTTCATGGATTCATCCCTGTATGTAGGCCATGGCATGCACTACTAACCCACTTATTTAGCATTATGCTTAGTTGACCAAAGTCATGGTATGGCAACATGCACACATACAAATGGCGTTGGGATCGCGTACAAAAGGTACAGAAGGACACTGCATTGGTCGAACTGTCACTGTAGATGATTCATAAGAAAAGATTTCCGACGTGGTTATGGCCGCACTACTATCATTAACACTTTGAACGCGAAATGCTAGTTGGAAATACACACATGGGACATTCCATTTCGGAAATCGTTAAGGAATTTAATATTCCGACATCCACAATGTCAACAGGTTGTCGAGAATACCAACTTTCCGGCATTACCTCTACAACGTTGTGGCCGACGTTCTTCATTTAAGGACCAAGAGCAGCGGCGTCTGCGTGGGGTTTTCGTAGCTAACAGATAAGCAACACTGCATGAAGTAGCCACAGAAATAAATGTTGGACGGACGACGAACGTTACACTTAGGACAGTGCGGCAAAATTTGGCCTTCATGGGCTATGACAGCAGACGACCGACTCAAGTGCCTCCGATAACAGCACGACATCGTCTGAGTCACCTCTTCTGGGCTCATGACGATATCGGTTGGACCCTAGGCCTGGCCTGGCCCGATAAGTCCCAATTTCAGTTGTTGCGAACTGTTCGCAGGGTTCGAGTGTGGCGCAGAACTCACGAAGCCATGGATCCAAGTTGTCAACAAGGGACCCTGCAAGTTGGTGTTGGCTACATAATGTCGTGGGCTGTGTTTGATCCAAATGAAAGGATCACTGAATGGAAATGGTTGTTTTCGGCTAATTGGATACTATTTGAAGCCGTTGATGGACTTCATGTCCCCAAACAACGATGGCTTTCGTATGGATGACAATGCATCCTGTCACTGGGCCACTATTCTTCGCAATTGATTTTAAGAACATTCTTGATAGTTCAAGCAAATAATTTGGCCACCCAGATTTCTTGACATGAGTCCCAGCGATCATTTCAGCACCGAACAGAAACTGACAGTAACTGCTAATATGAGCGTGATTGGGCCTAGACATTGTTAGGAAGTGTGTTATTTGCGGACTCAATAAACGAATTTATGAACTGTTATCCCTTAGAAACAATATTTTCTCTTGTATTGAAGAACTGATGATTTTAATACCCGTAAAGAAAAGATACACGTTTTCTTTTTAGGCGACATGGTCAGGTTTCGTACGAAGCGTGTCTTTTATACACATTCAATAGCCGCATAAATGTCGTTTCAATTAAGAATTAGCAAAATATAGCGGGAGGGAGGTTACAACTAAAGAAGCTTGCAGCAGATCAGTATTGCCATGTAATCTCGTTACTCAGATTTTTGAGCAGGGAAGGTTGATTTGGGCATGAAAACTGAGAAAAAAAGAGGCTAGCATATCTGTAAATTAGATAACGCAGGAAATAAATTTTAGTGACTGGTGAAAAATGGGTGTTAGACTTGCAAACAAGTAAATAATTCGACACACGCATCTGTTTAGCGGCACTCTCTGACACTTGGCTGTAGACCTGAAATGCGACATGACCTTGTCCACCATCGTGGGAGAGGTCGTCCTACAGTGCAGAAAGGAGATTCCACTTTGTGATGCGTGTTTCATTATGTAGAGACCGCGAGCCCATCAAAATTCACGCGTGTTTGGCGATTGCGCGGTTCGTACGAGGGGCTTTCGATAAGTAATGCAACATATTTTTTCTCGCCAATTTCGGTTGAAAAAATGCGAAATCTGTTGTGGTACATCGTGCGATACTCCTGCTTCAGCCCCTGTGGTTTCATGAAGTTCCGACAGGTGGTGACGCTGTACATAGCCTTCAAAATGGATTTTGTAACGGGAGACTGTTCAAAGCAGAGCGGTGTTATTGACTTTCTTTGGCGGAAAGCCAGAGCATCGTAGATATTCATAGGCGCTTGCAGAATGTTTGCAGAGGTCTGGCAGTGAAGAAAAGCACGGTCCGTCTTTGAGCGAGGCGTCTGTCGTCAGACCAGCAAGGTCGCTCAAACCTGTCAGACATCACGCATACCGTCCGGCCCCCACACAGCTGTGACTCCGGCAATGTTGGAAAGTGCGCATAAACTCATTCGAGCCTATCGATGGATCACAATCAAACATCTCGTTGCACGACTGAACGTCCCTGTTAGTTGTACTGGTACCCTCGTCCACCAAATGGGGTACACGGAGGTGTGCCCGCTCGGTTCCTAGCCACCTATCAGAAGACAATAGAGAGCAATGAAGGACGGGCTGTGAGGAATTGCTTGCGCGTTACGAGGATAATAGAAAGACTTTCTTGTAGAGCGTCGTCACACGCGCTGAAACGTGGATTCGTCACTTCAAACAGGAAACAAGACGGCAATCCAAGGGGCGGCGCTGCACCACCACCACTCCTCCGGAGAAACCGATCAGAGCCGCACCCTCAACCGCTACATGTATGGCGATGGTATTCTGGGACTCTGGAGGTGATACTATGTTTGACGTCCTCCCTCATGGTGGAGCGGTCAACTTGGAAGCATGTTGTGGTACCCTCAGGAAACTGAAGAAAGAGCTTCAGTGCGTTCGTCGCTACAAAAGTGCTAACTTAATTTTCTTGCTCCATGAAAGCGCAAGGCCTCACAGAAGTCTGTGCTCCCGAGAGGAGCTCACAGTATTCCATTGGGCAGTCATTCCTATTGCATCCTACGGCCCAGAACTCGGATCTCCCGACTTCCATCTGTTTGGGAAAATGAAGTGTGCACTCGGCTGGAAGCAGTATGTTGGTGATTGAGAGGTTGTTAATGCAGCAAGACGTTGGCTCCGACGTCGACCAGTAGAGTGGTACTATGCGGGCATACAGGCCGTCCCAATAGGATGACGTATGACCGTCACATTATGCAAAAAAATAAGATTTTGTAGACAAAGGAGTGGGGAATAATATGGCGTAGTTGAATCCCAAATAAAACCAACATACTTTCAGGAAAAGACGTGTTGCATTACTTATTGATCGCCCCTCGTAATGCAATCGTGCTCTTCACCTCTCTACGTAAGTCTTACACCGCCATAAAGTTAGTGATATAAACATTAGCTGCAGTTTCACGGCAATAATTATCATTAGAAGTAGTATCTCCTGATATTGTCGAGATACAGGTGAAATCGCTGAAACTGAACAAGGTCCTATGGTACCCCTGATATATTCCGTATGGAATTTGGGGTTGATGTAGTCCATTTCAACTATAATGTACCGCATGCTTCGTGTAAAAAAAATAAATAAATAAAGAGGGAGAGAGAGAGAGAGAGAGAGAGAGAGAGAGAGAGAGAGAGAGAGAGGTGGAGAGAGAGAGAGAGAGAGAGAGGTGGAGAGAGAGAGAGAGAGAGAGAGAGAGAGACAGAGAGAGAGAGAGAGAGAGAGGTGGAGAGAGAGAGAGAGAGAGAGAGAGAGAGAGAGAGGTGGAGAGAGAGAGAGAGAGGTGGAGAGAGGTGGAGAGAGAGAGAGGTGGGGAGAGAGAGAGAGAGAGGTGGAGAGAGAGAGAGAGAGGTGGAGAGAGAGAGAGAGAGAGGTGGAGAGAGAGAGAGAGAGGTGGAGAGAGAGAGAGAGAGGTGGAGAGAGAGAGAGAGAGGTGGAGAGAGAGAGAGAGAGAGGTGGAGAGAGAGAGAGAGAGAGGTAGAGAGAGAGAGAGAGAGGTGGGAGAGAGAGAGGTGGAGAGAGAGAGAGGTGGAGAGAGAGAGGGAGAGAAATAAGCCTTTAACCAATAACTGAAAGCAAGCACTGGTATCACTCGTCTACAGGAAGGACACCAGGGGAATGATGTGCAACTTTACTGTCCAATGTAATTGACATCTATGTGTTGCAGAATCGTAGAAGATAAATCATGCGGAACTCAAACGTAATGAGCCATCTCAAGTAGCAAGAAGTTATCCGCGACAAAAAGGACGGTTCCGCAAAAAAAGTCTAAGGCCTTAAGCAGAGATGTCACTTTCCCGCGAGTGCCTACTTACAAAGTTGGAAGAATGGCTATTAAGTGGGGAGTGTAGGAATACACTACAAGCCTCCAACGTATCGCTCTCGCAGCGACAGTGAGTACAACGGTAGGCTAATTGCGGCGCTCACTGTGTCATTTAGGCAGTCACGCTTTCCGCAGTCCACACCCGGTTGGAACAAGAGGAATCCCTTATTATGTGGTACAATGGGAACTACTTTCTGCCAAATTTGCCTGAGCAGTCTGCAGAAAATTGGATGTAGGAGCAAACACAGATACAGAACTGAAACTATTAGAAACCGCAGACTTTTGGGAAGGAATGTGGGGGGGGGGTCTTTAATTCTGTCTTGTATGTCGCTTTTCTGGCGAATGAGAAGAATTAATGCATTTCTTGAATGTTTGGGAGTTGTCTTTTGTCACAAATGCTCTAAAAGTAATTCTACAAGTTCCTTCCGTCTAACTTTCTCTCCAGAATTTGACCTTTATATTCAAACACCTGATTTTGACGTCGTCCTCACCTTCTTCACACAATAAATGCCCTTATGTACTTCACCTGATACTACTTCTGGAATGACATTGTTCTCATTATACATTGTCAATGTTCCTATCCCATTTCTTGAAATGTAAAACACCCAAAGTATTCCTCAAATTGCTACATCAATATATTAAACTGTCATTTCACCATAGTTTATACGGAAATATGAAGATCATTTTCATTTTCACTGCTTTGTGGGTATTTTCTGTGTGTGAAATTTTCTCACATGAGACCCTTACTTACACAAGTACGATCATAAAGTTATTCAAACTAAATTTTCTAACTGGACTGACGATTACATGTTTGGGTGTATCTCAACTACAGGGGATGGACAAAAATATGGAAGCAACAGATGTATAAACACATATCATGCCTAAGTCGATATAGAAAAACTGTTCCATTCAGAACAGCTTTCATTCGTCTGGGAATGGGTACATACGGGCCATGAATAGTTTCCAAGGGAATCTTATAGCAGTTTTCTTGAAAAATAGTGGCAAGTTGAGATGGATAGCGATCACGCACCTTACTCCAAAGCAGACTCCATAGGCTCAAAGATATCTTATCTGGTAGCTGTGGTGGCCAGTACATATGCGGCAGTTCATCCTCGGGTTCACAAAACCAGTACTGCACGATACTAGCTACGTGAGCAGGAGCCCTTTTGTCTTCAAGCACAGCGTCAGCATTGGAAAAAAACATGAGATGGACCTGATCGGCCAAACTGGAAACGTTATCACAGGCGGTAATTCTCCGCTGCAGCGTAACCTTAAGGCCAATGTAATACCACGATATGATGCCCAAATATTCACCGAACCCCTGCCATGTTTCACTCTTGGGACTTAAACTCGGTCACAAATTGGAACTCATCCGACCATATGACACTGTTATGTTGCTCCATAGTCCAGATTTTGTGGAACTGACACCACAGTTTTCCTGTTAAGGACATTTGCATCATAGATAAGTGGTTTTGGCATTCCACTCTCATTGTACTTCCCTGCTTATGGAGCTCCATCCGTGTTGTTTTGGTGCTGAAAGGGTTCACTTGTTCCGCAATAACCTTTGCAACTGTCGTCCTCGTACTTCTCCTCACAGTCTTCTTTAGTAATCATCCGACACGATCGCTCGACCAGGGCCATCTAGATACAAGGGTCTTTTGGCACACATTACAGCATATGGTTTTCAGTACTTACGAGTTTCTGCCACCGTCTCCGGTGGGGAGCGAGTTACTACTTCAGACACGTTACGTGATGCTATAGGTCCTACAAGTTGCGGCTACCATCTCCAGTGACGAGCGAGTTTCCTTTTCAGACCAGTTTAATACTTCGCAGCTTTGCATTTGAATTCACTCTCGCTCTCGGTAACATATGACAAAGTTAAGGACTTTAATGGGTATCTTTCACTGACCTCGAACGTACCAAGCTCTAGCAAAGTAATATCAATGACTCAAACTGGAATAAAGTGACTCATGTAAATAACTGGGTACAACAGTTTGTGAGTACATGAAAAGGACTGGTCACAACGATCAGTCTCACGTAAGACAGGAGGCAGAATTCGATTCATTAGTAGGTTAGTGAGAAGATCCAATGCGTCTACAGTGGAGATTGCTTACACGACATAAGGCACGTAGTTGAATTACTTTCGTGGCGGATTCCACACGGAAATGGCGTGAAGGAACTAACAACTTTGTACGTGGCCATCCACCAAAGAGGAAAACCTGCTCCTACCCAGCTAAGACTCGCCACTATTTTGGCCAAACTTCACGTACTCGTGGCTGCTAGCAAACTCCTGATGTCCCAAGTGTTGGTTACGTCCGTCTTCCCTCGTACCGCTCCTGCGAATGGTCTTCAGATGCGGCACATACATAAGTGATGCCCTCCCCCTGGGTGCCTAGGAAACACCCAAATCAAAGCATCGTCGCTAAGTTACCCAAAAATATGAATACCATCAGAAACCACAAAACGCAATAAATCACTTTTACAATATGAATGTTAGAATGAGCATTTTAGAAACGACTGATTGATGTAATGAATTTCAGTCGCCTGTTGTACGTTACCGCTATAGAATTACTGTATGGACTAAACGAACGGTAGCAATAAAGCTTTAATTATCACCTCGAAAAAGTTACGTAATTATTTCTTAGTTTATTCGGAGAAACCTGTATGCGGTCCTAGCAAACGTCAAAATTCCCGCATCACAGTACTGTATCACGCAGCTACAGGACACGAAGGTGAAGTGTCGTGCGGTGGTCTGTTTTCTGCATGTGGAAGGGAAAAATACTGCAACAATCCATAGTGAGATGATGGAAGTGTAGGGCAACAAAACACCATAGGACACAGCGTTTGGTGAAACAAATCTGAGCGACGATGAACAAAGCGCAGACCACTTATCAATGAAAACCCGGAGATTGCAACAGAAACGGAGGACCTGCTGTTCCAAGACCGTTGTGTGACAATCTGTGTGCCGGTCGGAGTGGCCGTGCGGTTCTAGGCGCTACAGTCTGGAACCGAGCGACCGCTACGGTCGCAGTTTCGAATCCTACCTCGGGCATGGATGTGTGTAATGTCCTTAGGTTAGTCAGGTTTAATTAGTTCTAAGTTTTAGGTGACTGATGACCTCAGAAGATAAGTCGCATAAATCTCAGAGCCATTTGAATCATCTGAGCCACAATCTGTGCGATAATCGGATATACGTGGAAAACGGTCGTAAAAAACTTCTCAAGTGGTTGCACGACATTTTAGAGACGATAAATGAAGCCATCCGTCGGGTTCCGCGACTGCTCATTGCCACTCAAGAAACCTCCGGATCAGGGGCAGCACGGAAATGTTGCAGATGAAGTCTTTACCCCGCCTAAACAGCATGAACGATTGATGGATGTAGCGCAGTAACCACAAATGCTAGGAAGAAAATAGTCACTGGAAATATGTGGATTAACCACCTGCGGAATAGGGAAAGAGCCAACCATCATTAGATAAGTTGATGCTGGATGTTTTTAGGATTACCAAATGGATTGTCCGTAAGGGGCACACAGTGACAGGAGCATAACGCGGAAAACTTACGAGGTTACGGTAGTTTGTCAAGACGAAGTTTCGTGGGACGTCGTCCGATGGGGTGGGTATGCTCCACGGATACACCTCAGCTCATTCTACGTTGGGCTAAGTCACGTAGAACAAAGTCACTCTCGTATTGTACTGCAATGGCGACGACATGACTTTCTAGGTGGAACGTGTCCTGAACATCCAAAATGAAAAGTCTCCCCTGAATCAGCCATCATTGACAAAAATGTGGCATATTGAAGGATGAATGTGTAGAGGACGAATAACACCTTCACTAAGTTTCACACTCAGAGCTTGATGTTTCTGGATGTGACAGCTAAAAATGTGACTCTTCCCTATGTAAACTGGCTCTTCTCCAGAGAAGATTTCAAACATTAAAGAATATACTGTTGGCTTGCTGTGTCAATACTAACTGCCTGAGAGGAGTCTGGATCAATTCCTGAAGAAACATCAAAAGCAAGAAATCGCTGTCATCAAGAAATGATGGGAAGAGTCTTTTAAATCCGACCGATTCAAGTAATGAATCTTTCCATCGCCCATTACAAAAGGTGTGTTCACAATGTAACTCCGATTTTGTGAACTCGCGTGTTTTACTAGCCAGATGCGAGTGATACTCTCATTGTTGTGCTGATAAACGTGTCTGAAAATCAGGAGTACAGTGCTAACCATATCGTATGTTTATTCCGTTCCCAGCTGTCGAAAAGAAATACAAATGAAGTTTTACAAAGTCATGCCAGTACCTACTACGCTTTGTGTATCGGAAACCTAGGTTCCCACGCAAAAGGGTGCACCAGAGAAGGTCTAGAAATGAAGACAATAGGAAAGAATTACAAGCTTATTCAATGCACAAGAAAACATATCTAAATAGAAACAGATGCTGGGAGAATTTAGATAGAATGACACAGTAGATTTCCAAAAAGTAATTCTTGACTACAGACTACGAGATAAAAGACACAGGGCAAGATCACAGAAGAGATGGCTAGGCTTGTTAAACGGATATCACCTAGTCCATGAAAGGATAAGGAGGAGTAGGAGTAGTAGGAGGAGGAGGGGGAGAAGAACAACAATGTCTAACAGAATTTCTAATAAATTTTGCTCCAAGAACGTTCTGAAGTGATGCAAAGTTTCAGAAATGGTAAATTTTGCGCGTCTGCTGTGAATGAAACAAGGGCTTATGAGTAGTATAAGCGTCACGGAGAAGGCACTGAAGACGTTAATGGTGACGAACGCTTTGGAAGCCCTAGAACATCGTCAACCGATGAAAGGGTCGGAAAACGGAAGAAAATGATTATGAACGATGGCCGAATCACAGTCAGAGAATTTCATGATGATTTTGGATATGGAACGTGTGACTGCAAGATTCGTTGCACAATTTTGAACAACAATAACTGCGAATGCGAGCTGGCCTCGAGTCGATTTATAAAGCAACTGCGGTACCGGATTGCTAGAACGTGCCGTTACAGGTGTTGAAGTTCGGATTTACAGACTTGACGTCGAAACTCATGCTCCGTCGTCACAGTACGTGCATTCTAGACCGCCAAGTTGGAAAAACACTCTTCAAGAGCGGTCGTGTGACTAGGGCATCCCGTCGGGTAGACCGTTCTCTAGGTGCAAGTCTTTCGAATTGACGCCACTTTGGCGACTTGCGCGTCGATGGGAACGAAATGATGATGATGATGATTATTATTATTAGGACGACACAACACCCAGTCCCTGAGCGGAGAAAATCTCCGACCCAGCCGGGAATCGAACCCGGGTCCTTAGGATTGACTTTCTGTCGCGCTGACCACTCAGCTACCGGTGGCGCACAGGAGCGGTCCAATATGAAGGTTATGTTCGCTGTGTCTCTCGATTTTAGCAACATGACTCACCATGAGTCGTTCCCAAAAGGCCTAGCGATAGACAAGTATAATTACTTAAAAGTTTAACGCCGTTTGAGTGAAGCAAACCGAAAATATAAACACTCGGACCTATGGTGAAGGAATTCATGGCTTTTGCACTACGCTTATCCAAGCCTTCCACTTCTTTCCTTGCTCGTGAATTTTTGGCTATAAACACTACTTTAATGATGCCTAAGACTCTATTTGAGCCAGAAATGGCCGAACAGGAGAATTTTCTGTTCCAAAAACTTGGGGAAATCTTAATGGGATGTCGTTCTACAAGAGTAGCACTGAAAGAATTACAAACTATCTCAAACATTGATTTCACAAGCGGTTTTTTTTTTTAGTTGGATAATTTTTCTTCAAACGACCCATATGACCACTGCAGACCTGCATAATTTTCCATGTGTGTGTTGACTATAACGCGAGTTTACGTCTGCAAATTCTGACGGAGTCTCCTTCACTTTTACCACGTTTTCTAACGGCCTAGCACCATTCCGCAGCTTCTGGTGAGTTGTGCGGTACTTGCGACACCCTCCTCTGAGAGGCGGCGTATCGCTTTAGTCGGCCGCGGGCAGTCCCGGAGCGGAAGGCGGCTTGAGTAGGCGGCCGGGCCGGCCTCTGTATTGAGCAGTCTCCTTATCCTGTGGGGAGGGCAGCCCGCCGGCGCCTCGGAGGGCGCGCCCTCTAAGGCCGCTTGTTTGCCTAAAAGTAATAGGTGTTTGCTTATTCATATCACGCCGGCCGTGGCCGCAGCCGGCGGCGAGAGCCGGCCTGTGCGATGTGGTCGCTTCTGCGAACTTGGGCAGAGCTCCTGGCCTCCCACCACGTGCGAACTGCGCCAAGTCTGCCAGACGTCTGCCTCTTACGATATCCAGCTGCCGTCAGTAAAGTGCCTCACGTTCACGCCGAATAACAGTTTGCCGATTCCGTATAGGAGGAAGACAACGTTAGAAACCTGTTAGGAAATTCACAGAGACTTGCTGATTATCGGCGCATGGTTCGACGATTGCCAGTTGAGTCGGACGTGCCGTAGCAAAGAATCAGTTATTTTTCTCAAATTGCGCCACAAATACCGTTTCTTGGTTTCCCCGATTTGATTCAGTGCTTCGTCATAAAGGACTAGTGATATCAGCCTCACGGAATGGATAACGTCTGGAGAAGAGATTATAAAATGAAATGGGTTACTGCAGAACAAAGATTAGAAGGTTAAATAGAGTGCCTATTAACACAGAAAATATATGAAATGAATTTGAAATTTGGGAATAAGGACAGTCATCAGCTGTAGAATGAAATGACGACAGTGAAAATTTGTACGCGAACAGAACTCGAACTCGGATTTTCTGCTTTATGCGATAAGTCATAGTTAGACACAAATTTCAATTGCCCTCATTCCATTCTACAGCTGATGGTTGTCCTTATTTGGACTTACGAATTCGATACATGCATGTCCAAAGAAACTTTGAATCGTAATCAGAATAACACAGGCACTATTCTATCATATTTATCTGCTGATACAGGGCAAGTGACTTTAAAGTACAGCGTCTGACCTGTACGGGAATATACTCTACTGGCCATTATAATTTCTACACCAAAAAGAAATGCAGATGATAAACGGGTACTCATTGGACAAATACATTATGCCAGCACTGACATGTGATTAAATTTTCACGCTATTTGGGTACACAGATCCTGAGGAATCAGTACCCAAAACAACCACCACTGGCCGTAATAACGGCCTTGATACGCCTGAGCATTGAGTCAAACAGAGATCGGATGGCGTGTACAGGTACAGAAGCCCATGCAGCTTCAACACGATACCACAGTTCATCAAGAGTAGTGACTGGTGTATTGTGACGAGCCAGTTGCTCGGCCACCATTGACCAGGTGTTTTCAATTGGTGAGAGATCTGGAGAATGAGCGGGCCAGTGCAGCAGTCGAACATTTTCTGTACCCAGAAAGGCCCGTACAGGACGTGCAGTATGCGGTCGTGCATTATCCTGCTGAAATGTAGGGTTTTACAGGGATCGGATGAAGGGTAGAGCCACGGGTCGTAACACATCTGAAATGTAACGTCCACTGTTCAAAGTGCCGTCAATGCGAACAAGAGGTGACAGAGACGTGTAACCAATGGAACCCCATACCATCACGCCGGGTGATACGCCAGTATGGCGATGACTAATACACGCTTCCAAGTGCGTTCACCGCGATGTCGCCAAACACGGATGCGACCATCATGATGCTGTAGATAGAACCTGGATTCATCCGAAAAAAATGACGTTTTGCCATTCATGCACCCAGGTTCATCGTCGAGTACACCATCGCAGGCGCTCCTGTCTGTGATGCAGCGTCAAGGGTAACTGCAGCCATGGTCTCCGAGCTGATAGCCATGCTGCTGCAAAGGTCGTCGAACCGTTCGTGCAGATGGTTGCTGTCTTACAAACGTTCCCATCTATTGACTCAGGGATCGAGACGTGGCTGCACGATCCGTTACAGCCATGCGGATATGATGCCTATCATCTCGACTGCTAATGATACGAGGCCGTTGGGATCCAGCACGGCGTTCCGAATTACCCTCCTGAACCCAACGACTCCATATTCTGCTAACAGTCATTGGATCTCGACCAACGCCAGCAGCAATGTCGCGATACGATCAACTGCTACAATCCGAAATTTATCATAATCGGAAACGTGATGTTACACATTTCTCCTCCTTACACGAGGTATCACAACAACGTTTCACCAGGCAACGCCGGTCAGCTGCTGTTTGTGTATGAGAAATCGGTTGGAAACTTTCCTCATGTCAGCACGTTGTAGGTGTCGCCACCGGTGCCAACCTTGTGTGAATGCTCTGAAAAGCTAATAATTTGCATATCACAGCATGTTCTTCCTGTCGGTTAAATTTCGCTTCCTTAGCACCTCATCTTCGAGGTGTAGCAATTTTAATGGCCAGTAGTGTACATAATGGATGTTCGAGTACAGGTCGTAGATACATGGTAGACCACGCATGGAAGTTTGGGCCTGGCCGTGGGTCCAGCACGGATATCCCAATGGTGAAGCAACTGCTCGCGATAAACGGGAAATCACTGTTTGAGTCCCGGTGCCGAAAAAATTTTTTAGTATCATCAAATCGATTCTACTGCTGATGATAGTCCATATTCGCAATTGCGAATTCATTTCATGTATTTTATAACGGCTGTAGTCACATCAGTGTCTGTTCCTTTAGACATGCATTCATTCCAAAGGAACTTCGCACCGTAATCAGCATGACACAGGCACTGCAACATCGCACCTTCGGGAAAGAATTTCTAACATTTGAATTTATAGAAGATGTTAACAAATTCTTATTCTTAAAAAATTAATTTACGCTCTATCCAGTCTGCATTTGATATCCTCTGAAAATCGACCACCGTTCAATGGTTCAAATTGCTCTGAGCACTATGGGACTTAACATCTGAGGTCATCAGTCCCCTAGAACTTAGAACTACTTAAACCTAACTAACCTAAGGACATCACACACATCCATGCCCGAGGCAGGATTCGAACCTGCGACCGTAGCAGCAGCGCGGTTCCGGACTGATGCGCCTAGAACCGCTCGGCCACTTCGGCCTGCTATATGTTATCATTCTAAATTAAATAATTTGTAGTGAGATACGCATGAAAGGGTCTGGTGATGTCTTGTAGAAAAATTGAACCGGTATACTCCACAGAATCATTGAGTGTTACTTCGGTAAACAAATGAATTACATCAGAGCCCCAGTTTTAGTTTCTTCAGGTTCTCAATGCCTTTACGTATGTGTCGGTCTTTACCAAGTGCAATTAAAACACAGAGGCCAAGTGTTTCGACAGTTTATGCGACGATGAACCCGTTGCGCTTGCAATCGGTCTTAGTGGAGAATTACCAGTATGGCTCTTACAGCCGAAATGGTAGGGCTTCTGTGATGCCTGGGTCCTTATGTGTGTCCGTCTAGATAAGACGCCGTGATTAACCGATTCGTATTCCTTGTGATTCGCTGCGTCGGATATGCACTTCCTTTCTCGCTTTATCGACAGATCTAATAGGTACCTTATCTTCTGCTCGTAATCTTCGGTCTTCATGACAACGGCTGCATTTACCTTGTCGAGAGGCAGTATCCAAGACAGGATGAACAGGCAATTTTTCAACAAGTGTCAACGAAAGCCCTAGCAATTTTGTATTTCGGCTCTATCGGGGGTGGGGGGCTGATTTTTAGGTTGTGTGGATTGCACCGTCGCTTTGACAAACGACAGAAGAAGAAAGTAAGTTTACTGTTCTCTATCACCTTTCTGTCGCTGTTACTGAATAAAAGGGCCACAACAAATTTCTTGAAATGTAAGCTCCTAGTCATCATCGTCCAAGCTCGTCGAATGTACGACAAATGCAATGAGTTTTCTTTCGTGAGCGAACCCATGCACAACAGAGAGACTAGGTAAGAAATTGTGAGAAACCTTTAAGCATTTTATATCGAAGAAGTGGCGACCTGCGTCGAGACGACAAGATCGACAGCGTCACTCACAGCAGCATGCAGAATAAACTCGGCCGCTGCACCGAATGACAGAAGAAAAAGTTTGCAAGATGTGGGAAGCAGATTGACAAGTCGATTCCCGACGACTCATGCGCAATAGTCAATCTCAGAGAACGACCACTGACCAAAGAGGAACAGCCTATCCTTCAAGAAGGAGGAAATTTCGATTTCATCTCGAGAACTTTACCTATGGAGGGTATCATGTTGATAGTGGAGCGGCCATTCGGACCCTTCCTTGTGAAATATGTGAAGAAATACGTACTGAAACGGTCAGGATACTGTACCAAGCAAAATTACTAGCCTTCCAGCATGAAGAAAGAAGAGTTACAGGCTATCAGGAGCCTTAACGCCGAAAACAGTATATCGGTACTGCATGCCTACAAGGCTGCAGGGAACAAGAAAGAGAAAAGCCCCAAGGTCAACGGATCCTGGATCGTGTGCTGCAGAGAACGACCGTTGCACCTAACAAGGGGCGAACAGCAGCAGTAACGACCACGGAAAAGCCCTCGGAGGCTGGCACGCCAGTTACATTTGATAAGCGACCACGAGCTCGAATCTAGCCCGCCTCCGGTAATGGAGGGTAAAGCTTCGACGATTCCAGCCACACGTCCTGGCGATACGCCAGATAAATCATCGAATCAACGTCGGCCGTAAAACGCGAGACAGAAGCCAACAAGCGGTTTTTCAATCTCTGGTTCTTTCAATCTACGTGGGTTTAGTCCCAATAACTTCTTGTCTACCTGCAATCTTCAATTTTGAGAGATTGTAAACGAAGAGATATGATGTTATTCCTTTACGCCGCGAGTGATCAGTCACTAAAAGTCGGTTACAACTTTCAAATATCTAGGAGTTTCTGTCCAGAATGATGTAAGAGGGAACGACAATATACATACTGCAGTGCAGAAGGCAGATGGTAAGTTGATATTTATTGGAATAATCCGGCGAAAGTAGTTCACGCATGAAAGAGACAATATCTTCGTCCGACCTAATTCCGACCTAACCTTGAGTATTGCTCTCCAGTCTGATAATGTTACCAAGTTGGATAAATTGATGAAACTGAATTGACTGACTTGAAAACTGCTGTTTGTCACCGATTTGTTTATTCGGTCAGAGAATGATAACACCAATTTCGGAAGCAGAATTTCAATTGTAAGGCATTTCCAGGCACAGGTGTGGATTCTACGCAATTTATTGGTTATGAACTGTAGGTTAAAACAAAAGAAATTCTAATGAAAGTTTTAGAGGGAGCGTTAGGCAACGATAGTCTAGAACAGGGAAAAGGAGTATAGCAGAAGACGAATGGGTAGCTTTAATAGATGAAATATTCAACACAGCAGAAGATCAAATACGTAAAAAGACGTGCTCTCGTTGAATTCCTTGGAAACACAGGAATTACTGAATTTAATTGACGAAAGGAAAAAATGTATATAAAAATCCAGCAAACGACACAAGTTAAGGGGAATAGAAACCCTAAAAAAATGGGACTGACAGGAAATGCAAAATGGCTAACCAGGAAGGACTAGAAGGCAAATGAAAGGATTTAGAAGCATATTCACTAGGGTAAAAGTAGATTCCTCCGAAAGGAAAATTAAATAGGCCTTGTCTGAATATCAGGAGCTCGAATGGAAAACCAGTCCTAAACAAAGAAGTTAAGGTTGAAAGGTGATAGGATTATGTAGAGGAGATGAAGACGATGTTATAGAAATGGAGGAGGCCGTAGCCGAAAATTAGATGAGAGACATGATACTGCGAAAAAAATTTGACAGAGCACTGAATGACATAATTCGAAACATGGCCCCGAAAGTAACCGACATCTCGTCAGACCTACTGATAACCTTGGGAGAGCTATCCATGACAAAAATCTTCCATTTTATGTGAAGGATACAGGAGACAGGTGAAATAGCCTCAGACTTCAAGAAGAATGTAGTAATTCCAAAGCTAGCAGGTGAGAATGTTATCGAACTATTAGGTTAGTAAGTCATTGTTGAAAAATAGTAACACAAATTCTTTATAGAAGATTGGAAAAACTAGTAGAAGTCGATCTCCGGGGAGATCAGTTTAGATTCCGGCACACGCGAAGCAATACTGACTCAACGACTTATCTGACAAGATAGGTTAAGGAAAGGCAAACCTACGTCTACAGCATTTGTAGACATAGTGACAGCTTTGACCATGTTGACTGGAATACTCTAATTGAAATTCTGAAGGAGAAAGAGTAAATCACAGGGAGCGAAATGCTATTTACAGACTGTAAAGAAACCAGACGGCATTTAAAAGAGTCGAGGGGTATGAAAGAGAAGTAGTGGCCATTAAAGGGAAACAGCGGTTGAGAAGGGAGTGAGACAGGGTTGTAGCCTGTCGCCAATCTTATTCACTTTGAAAATTGAGCAAGCAGTAAAGGAAACAAAAGAAAAATTTGAAGTAATAACTAAAGTTCAGGAAGAATTCGATTAAGAACAGAGACACTTAAAGTAGTTCAAAATACGTTCAAAAGTGTGTGAAATCTTATGGGACTTGACTGTTAAGGTCATTAGTCCCTAATCTTACACACTACTTAACCTAAATTATCCTAAGGACACACACACACACACACACACACACACACACACACACACACACACACACACACACACACACACCCATGTCGGAGAGAGGACTCGAACCTCCGCCGGGACCAGCCGCACAGTCCATGACTACAGCGCCCAAGACCGCTCGGCTAATCCCGCGCGGCGCTTAAAGTAGTTCATGAGTTTTGTTTCTTGTTTTGGGGCAGCAAAATAAATGACGATGGCGGGCGCTTAGATGATATGAAGTGTAGACTGGCAACGGCATAAAACGAGTTCCTAAAAAGGGAAATTTGATAACATCGAATACAGATTTAAGTGCTAGAAAGTCTTTCTGAAAGTATTTTTATAGAGTGTAGCCATGTATGCAAGTGAAACATGGACGATAAATAGTATGGACAAAAGAGAATAGAAGCTTTTCAAATGTGGTGGTACAGAAGAATGCTGAACAATATGTTGTAAATAATGAGGAGACACTGAACAGAACTGGGTAGAAAAGATATTTGTGGCACAACCTAACTAGAAGAAAGGGTCGGTTGATAGGACACATTTTGAGACGTCAAGGAATCACCAATTCATTACTGGAAGGACGTGTGTGTGTGTATGGGGGGGGGGGGGGGGGGGTGTACCAATTTATATGGAAGACTCTTTGCAGAAAACGCAGCAAGATTTCACCTGGGCCGCACGTGAAGTCAAAGTTAACAACACAAGAGACAGCAACCATAGTCAAATAGGCAACACATGTTGCGAGGCAGAACAAGTAAGTTTCTAGCTGCTCGGTATATGGAATGGGTGTCACAATTTTGACACTTATTTTTTCCAGAATCAACTATCGAATGCCAGTCAACACCAGAAAGGGACCGGAGGTCGAATAACTCACAAGTAACACTCTCGACCTTCATCTCTATAAGAAAATATAAAAAAATAAAATTCTCCACTAAGACGGAATGACTCAATACTGTTGCTAGTGTGACGAACCAGAACATCGCTTATTTCATGAAAAAACATGGTAATGCACCAGTAACTTCACACGCCTGGCGTAAGAGACATGAACATCATGATTTTTCGCTCTACAGCGCAGTATTTATTCTGATTTGAATATTCCCGGAAGATTAAAACTGTCTGTTGGACTGGGTCTCGAGCCTGGGGGTCTTTCGTGGGCAGCTGTTATGCGGCTGAATATCATGCCACGACACATACCATCTTCACAGCGTTACTTTTTCTACTACCTCTTTCACCTTCCACACTTCCCAAATTTCACAATATCCCCTCTTCCAGGAATTCTAATCCAGTGAGGTTCGAAGGTGGACTCTGTTGAATTATGAAGGTACGAGAGGTCCTACCGGAAGTAAAGCAATGAGAGCAGGTCTGAAGTTTTATCTATGGTGTTGAAAATTTAAAATGTTGGATATCACCGAATATTTGACGCTATTTTTGTACTAAAATAATTCGCATTAATGGGTCCCTTATCAGAATACGTCCACTGTCTGTTGATAGATGTTATACACCACACACATCGTTTACAACATATCACGATGCTATATCACTAAATGGATACAAATGAAGTACGGTTGGTTTAAAGGCTTCATATTGATTGAAACACAGGAACAGACTATTTTTACCGTCAATGTGCTTGAATAGCTATGAAAATATCAATTTTCAGCATTATTTAACATCAAAGCGAAAACAAATATATTCATTAAAATATTACAGAACAAACTGAATGCACAATGCGCCCCCCCCCCGTCCTCCCCACTCCCCCGATATGCACGGACGTGAATATGGAATACTGAAAATCGAAGTGTATTGTACAAAATGGGTGCATATAATTGCGGCTGATTACAGTGTGAAATCTACTGTTCTTATAGCATCATTGTAAAACGGCATTTGCCCTTCGTATGCGTGGTTTCGAAGTGTCCACTGCAGTAAATTCATAGGGAAGTCAAGTCGGTAGGTGCCAGAGCATTCTTAGATGCAAAGTAACGATTTAATTAGTGGTGTCATAATTACTTAGTAGTTTAAATTTTCTTTCACAGAAAAATAAATTAGTCTACACTTGAGCTAATTTACGACATTTTTGTAAAAAAGTTCTTGCATATTTAATATTACCAACAACTTTCTTTCGTTCGAATAATTCATTCTGCACTCGCATTAACAGTTTCAGGTATCATCGTCAGTATGTTTTCGATACGAAAGTTATATTTTACTTGGAAAACATTGACAGAAATACAAACACAAATCATATTACCAGAGCAAGCATTACAGGATACATACGAGCGCATTTCTCTGCAGCATCCCAGGTACATACCTTCGAAGAATAGACTGTTCAACCTGTCGAAATTCTCTGTAATTGGGTTTTTCTTTGTCTGTGTAAAGCTACGCGTCTCTGTTATAGCGTCGTAGGCGAATGACACGCTGACTACGAAGTAGTGAAAGATTCTCGTATCATTTGCCTGTGATGGACAGTTTCAGGTATACTAGGAATGCCATTCTAATCCATGTACACATTCTCCTTATGACGACACTGTCAACGATCAGAACTGTACCTAGGTTGATCGGGTAATGTTTATCTATGAGTGGAGCACTCAGTGGCTCTTCCTGCACCTTTGCAAATCTATGGAGCCTTTCACATACTCTACCAGATATACACTTCTATTACTGCGCAGTATGTACAGTCTTTGGCAAAATATCTCCACAAAGGGTGGTCACCACAGACATTAAGTCTGACACGAGTTTGCCTGACGTGACAATAAACTTCACTGGTTTCTGAATTCAAATCGCAGCAGTCTGTGAAGGCTGGCAACAATGGAGCCTGCAGTACATTTCCGAGTTTTCTACTGATGTTCTATGAGTGAAGAACTCACCAAGCTAAAAGCGGGAATTCCAAGTACCTGACGTATAAGAAAGTAAGCGCCAATCGTAATTCTGCAGTTATGCGCTGTAATAATGCTGGTGCGAGGTGTTGTCAGAACGTCAGGAAAACAACAACGCTGCGTTCTACCATCATTGGCGTCACATATTGTTACATGGTGGAGCACAACACAGCAACGACCTTGCCGCAGTGGATACACCAGTTCCCGTTAGATCACTGACGCTAGGCGCTGTCGGGCGTGGCCGGCACTTGGATGGGTGACCATCCAGGCCGCCATGCGCTGTTGCCATTTTTCGGGGTGCACTCAGCCTCGTGATGCCAGTTGAGGAGCTACTCGACCGAATAGTTGCGGCTGCGGTCAAAGAAAACCATCATAACGACCGGGAGAGCGGTGTGCTGACCACACGTCCCTCCTATCTGCAATCTCAGTGGAGGATGACACGGCGGTCGGATAATCCCGATAGGCCACTTGTGGCCTGAAGACGGAGATTTTCTGTCTCTTCTCTTTGTAACACAACACGACATTTCCGCAACCGAGTAAAACTCGTACAAAATAAGATAGCAAGTTCTCAGAAATGCATTTGCATTATGAGCACTGGGTGAGTCCATCCCGTTGTTCAAAAGGTAGGCCTCGTCAGTTGACTGCAGACCTGAGTATTTTGACCGTTCTCATCGATGTCTCATCATAGCACTGCAGTCTCCAAACACAATATGTACAGGGTAACTTCCTGATAATGAGGCATATGTGATTATATACAATGTCACTAAGTGCAGACTACCCCCTTATCTCAATCGTTACCAGAACAGCAGCTGAGCATGTTCGTTAGGAGAACTGACCAATCTCTGTAATAAAGAAAAGAATGAATAAATATAAAGCTGAGATAATTTTCATCGACAGAAATGGAAATATGTCAGGTGACATCCGTAAAGGATCACTGCCGATATAACGATTAAGAAATAGTTCTAAAGACAGAAAAATGTAGTTAGTGTCTCTTCCTTCAGTGCTGAAGGACCCAAATTCGATTCCCGAGATGTTCTCAGACTTCTTGCCGAGGTAGGGAGGTTTGTAACTGGGCCCACTTCGTCTCGTGATGCCAAATAAGGAGTTGCTTGGATAAAGAAGCAGTGGCATCATCAGGATTTATCTACTGGCGGTAAGAGCTGGAGGGATTGGCCACCTGGTGATCGCTTGATCCGTGATAATAGATCACTCCTCGCACTGCCTTGTAGTCAATAGTCAGCCAGTCGGCCAGTCGGAACGGGCATGAGCCGCATCTCAGAGCAATAACTATATTTGTGTATGGATTCGTTGATCAGTAAATGAAATACACACTTCCGTTGCATTCCTAATACCATATCAGTGTGAATACGTAAATTATGGGCCTTGGCGAAACGCATTCATTAATCTGAATGGCTAGTAACCGCAGATTAGCTCAGGAATAGTTGTCAGCTGTGTCCACATCTGAATACATGGTGCTTCAGGTTTTACAATCATCACAGTGATCCACGACGTTTTCTGTTAATAACCACAGCCCCTGCTTCGCTTTGGCGAGCACTAAATTAATAATAGTTACTTGTTGCGCAATTTTCCACGGAAAATGACTACGATAAGCCCAGTGAGTATCGGAGCCAGGGGCTACAGAGACACGACGGTCAACTCGAATTCAGGAGAATGGGTTTCCACATCTGCGTGTCACCACACAAGTTTAGTTATTCTGTAGTTTGGTTAAATCGCTTTAAAAAATTCAAGACTCATTAACTGGAAAAGAACATGGCAGATTTTCTTCCCTTGCTTCTTTCAATTATACTTTTTGCACAATCTGTAGCACGATTATCACAGACTAAACTTTAAAGAGAAATCTTACTGATTCTATTCTAGTAAATAGCGTGAAAAACATATTCACCCATTCGTGAATAAAGTGAAGAACTTCAGTTGCTGGAAAGTGATATAACAGTTATTCAGTAACAACGACAAGAAAATTTGGAGGGTGCATCGTCTCATCTCAGAAGTCTTCGAAAATTTGATGGTCAAATCATCGTATAACAACTGCTAATGCATTGCTTGTGAGGAACTTTAGAGTAAATAAGCTACCATTGTGATTAAAATTTTCATACAGAAAGAAATGTTTCGAACGCTTATCATGATTAGCTTACGACAAAGGTAACCGCCAGACTGACTTCCCTGATTTGTTGGGGAGCTATAAAACAGTCGCCTTTGGCTAGAAACATTTAATTATAATACTTGTTTAAGTGCTGCCATGCGTCCTATTACTGCAGCATTTAAGGACAATGTTGTGTCGGCTACCATTGGCGTCAGCATCGACACAAACTAGGAAGGGGGGAGCTGCAATGGTTAAAATGGCTCTGAGCGCTATGGGACTTAAAATCTGAGGTCATAAGTCCCCGAGAACTTAGAACTACTTAAACCTAACTAACCTAAGGACATCACACACATCCATGCCCGAGGCAGGATTCGAACCTGCGACCGTAACGGTCGCGCGGTTCCAGGCTGAAGCGCCTAGAACCGCTCGGCCACTTCGGCCGGCGGAGCTGCAATGGCCGATTCAAGGAATCCAAAATGATCCGTACAAAATACTTTCAAATTAATAGAAAACTTTTATTTCTATGAAGGAAAGAAACGATACCAAACTTCCTGTGCTTTCTGTGCCTCCTACATGCAATTAAACTTACTCCATATTACTACAGAACACAGGCTAAGTATCGTCTTCCTATTACTCAGTACTGATACTCTCGAAGTCTCCGATGGAACTGGGACTACTATTGTTGGGAGGCTGCTTGAGTCAGCGTTGACCAGGGGCGCTGAATTCTGTCTTCCTGGAGGTGTGGCACTGCCCGTTCTTTCTATTGGCGGGCGGGTCAGCGCCTTCTTGATGTCACTTCGTGGCGCTGCGCTGGTCGGTGTGTAGTCGATACCTTAGGACTGCAGTAACAGCATGAAAGTTTCTGTACAGGGAAACCCCGAAATCCACCAAAAAACTTTCTGAAGTCGCTCAGGGATATTTCTTGAATGTTTTGGTAAAATGAACGGTAACCTTCCGTGACTACTTATAGAGTAACTGAATTTGGTTTCATTTCTTATTGCCATTCATTTTCGTATCTGTATTGCGCTGAAATTATCTACAGGGAATTTTAAATGTCGACAATATGCGGCGTGCGCCATGTTTGAAATAAACTTGTTCCGTTCATTCATGCTACTTGCTGTTAGCAACATTAGTGCCCACTGTACTTTTAGCCCGCAAGTTTGCATCAGCACCGCTCGTTTCGGTCTAGGTTCTCGTTTCCCGGCGGTATTACTTGTACATTAACGGCAATACACCGCTGTGTGGACGGGTTTACTTATGAAGATTGCCCAATCTGCACCTCGTGTGCCGTTTCACAGGTCACATCACAAAAGGAGCATAATGACGATATTTTGAGCCGTTCTCGCACCGACAGCTACCACATCACTCTACTCTTGTCCTGAGAATTGTTGCATGTTGTACTGTTCTGTGTTTCGTGTTGGACGTTTTCACGACTGCATATTAGAGTCTTTTTAATTGTTATGATGGTATGGTCACAGAAACGAAATAAGTTGTTGTAGGAAACTTAATAATTGATAACTATATTACTGTCTACAACCATTAAGAAAATAAACCTGCGTAGCATCAGAATTTTTTTTTTTTCGGTGAAGTTGGAGCTCACCTTATATAATATTATCGTCAACTGCAGTTCCTTTATGTAGCCCTCCTACCGTGTTCCTCTTTTGTTCGAAAGGTTTTCTAATATTCGTGTAAGCATTATCTGTCTCCTCAGGGGCGACGCATTCTCCTAGAACACTGTAACTTTTCTGTACTAATTCCTGCTTTGTCACTTGCCAATCGTATAATACATTGAACAGTACATGGGAATTTAGACTGCCTCGGCGGATCTCGATGATGATGTCTTCTCGGGTTATCAGCGGAGTCAAAGCATCGTTCTGTGGCAGCATTTCAACAAATTTCCTACTTGTCATCTTCAGGGGATGTGTCGATTTCGTGTCGTGACCGGGTCTTTATAGCACTGGACCGCATCTGCATTGGTAGCGCCCATATTGCGCCTCCGGAAGGAGTGTAGCGACCCGTGGTGGGGGGAGGGGAATTCCGGTCGAAGGTGGTGGTGGTGGTGGTGGTGGTGGTGGTGGCTCCGTGCGTGATGTCGCCACCTGGTGTGCCCTGTATATTCCATTCGCTGCCTTCAGATGAGGTAGAGGAGCCTGCGGTAGAGCAGTTATAACGACCCGGACAGAATACGAACACTTCACGTACAAAAACATTTAGAAAATACACAACGCTACGCAGTCAAGGGGGTAGATGCTCGGACCCCCACCGAAAGGGTATGCGAGGAACTCAACACCCTAGGCTGGCAATGCATTCGTGTAAGTCGAATGACTGAGTTCGGTGCAGTGAGATAGTCGCATAACTGGCGACCTGCTGAAGGTGAAATGATTTCTTCACTAGGTCGTAAATGAAGAGAGACATAAAACACGCCGCGCAGCCCACAACAGTATCACACCTGCCTACGCTTTGCACTTACGGATATTCGATGCGGTCTCGCTCCCCGCTGTCGCAAATTCACCGGTGGTCACACACTACAAACGCCCCCACACAGCACCACGCAAATGCGCAACTGTGGTGCGGCCCATCTGGCCAATTACAGGGTGTGCATTGCATACAAGGAGGCGCAAAATAGCTAAACACGTGGAAACTACCGCAGCTCCGAAACCGCACACATGCCCAGTAAGGAGTGGAATATCCTTTGCTGGAGTGGTAGCTGGCACCCTCAGCGGCGCAGGGCGGTCAGAGGAACCTCAGAGGAGCGCACCCACACAAGAAACACCTCTAGCAACAGACATGCAACACCCAACACCACAAAACACAAATAATACCACCACACTACCCACTGAGAACACGGACTGCAGCCCACCACAGAAGACGCACCTACACAGGACAGCCACAAGGCCGGAGGAGGAGGAGGAGGAGGAGGAGGAGGAGGAGGAGAAACAATTAAACAGGGCGAACACGACCACACCACAACAAGTACACAGACAACGGGACACCAACACGCACATACACAATTCGGACATCAACAGCAACACACCCACCCATCACAGGCACCACACAGGCGCTCGCAACTACGCCACAAAAAGCTGACTCACAAGCCAGTCCACACCAGACGCCAACACAAGTACCAGCGGCCATCAACACAACCAATAACCCACAGGCCAACACTCCAACCATAACTCAACACTCATAATAATAATAATGGAGACGTTATTCCTCGGACTCACGACCAGCGAAGTAGTCATGAAGATAATGGAGTGTGTCTCACAGCTCTTTTCACGGTTCAGGTCTGCCTCGCTGAACTGGACTAAAATACAAGTTGTTATAACACCACTATTTACACCAATACATGGATAACACGCCGCACCAGCTCCGAAACGCAAACGCCGACACAAACTTACAGGTCCTGTTTTGGAATACCAACGGAATCGTAAACAAAAGAACCGAAACCGTTGCGTTCATGGAGCGGAAGGATATCCCAATCGCCCTAGTGAACGAAACATTGCTTACGCCTCACAAACAACTAAACATCCCAGGTTATTGCGTCTATCGTACCGACCGAGCGGACGGCAGGAAGGGGGTGACACATCCATCATCATGCACAGAGACATAGTGTTGTGGCGTAGCAAGACAGCCACGCCACTCGGAAGTAGCCGAAAGGCGCGCGTTAGACTCACGCAGGCTAGAGATAGGTCTGAAACAGGATACGTAATGAATGCTATAAAGAAAAGTACGTAGCTGCTGGAATACTTAACTTTAATCCATCCTTGTTGTACATCGCTATTGACGATACAAGTGAGACTCTGTAGATACATGCAATGTTACTAATGCCGCCTTGCTAGGTCGTAGCCATTGACTTAGCTGAAGGCTATTCTAACTATCTGCTCTGCAAAGGAGCGAGGCTTCGTCAGTGTAGTCGCTAGCAAAGTCGTCCGTACAACTGGGGCGAGTGCTAGTAAGTCTCTCGAGACCTGCCGTGTGGTGGCGCTCGGTCTGCGATCACTGACAGTGGCACCACGCGGGTCCGACATGTACTACCGGACCGCGGCCGATTTAAAGGCTACCACCTAGCAAGTGTGGTGTCTGGCGGTGACACCACACATAGAACACACGATCACCGAGCTCCCTGCACTTCAAATGCTGGAGGCTAGGGCAGTCACGGTTAAGTTGAACGGAACTAACGCCGCAATAGCATCGCTACACATCCCACCTAAAATCATAGTAACACGCGATATCAGCGCAGTTCTCAACATAGTACCGCGGGTAATCGCCGCTGGAGATCAAAATGCAAAACACCCCTACCGGAACTCACGAATACGTACCTCCACCGGCAAGAAACTATGCACTAGGCCGGAAATACATTATACTTGGGCCGGACGTCCCCACTTACGTGCCAGCACAGGCCTGACACAGGACAGACGTATTAGACGTAGCCCTACTCAAGGGCATCACATGCTCACTCAGTCTTATCGTTGAAACCGATGTGGACTCAGACCACATGTCTGTAATACTACACACGGAAGAGACACTGCAGGACACAGAACCACGCAGAATATTGAACAACAAGCGCGCGAATTGGGAGCTGTTCAAGGAAACACTTGATAGTCTTATTCCGGACACTCACGAAAATATCAACACTCATTAAACTAACGAGGCAGTGAGGTCTTTAATACTGCTGTCCAAAACGCGATGACTGACGCCATTCCACATACAACACCATAACAACTCTCGACGGCCCTTCCCCTGGACATCCTCGCCATTATCTCAACGAGGAACCGCCTCAAGAGATAACTCGCAGCGTACCAGGCGTCTATTCTATAAACTGCACGTCAACAGACTCAGGTTATAATACGGGAGAAAATATAAACATTTAGAAACGAGCAATGGGGGCAGAAACTCGCAGGGCTAGATACCACGCGTCCTGGCGTATGGCAGCTAGCGAGACACTGCACCGGGGAGAAACATTACATTTCTACCCTACAAGTACCAGACGGTCCTGCTTACTCCACAAAGGAGAAGGCAGAGCTTATGACCTCAACACTTGCAGCGCCCTTCATGCCGAATCTGGCTCCTTCAGATCCAGTATTCACACTTGAAGCGGAGGTTATACGCCTTGTACCCCAGCCACCCGTGACGAAATCAGATGTACTAGTACAAATGAAATTACTTGGGCTATCAAGCATACAAATGCTGGGAAAGCCCTGGGCCCGATGACATCCAAAACCGTGTAGGATAGAGTCGTAGAATGCCTTGCACACATAGCGAATGCCATCTTAAAACCCCAACACTTATCTGATTTTTTGGAAGGCGGCCAAGGCCCTGATTATGAGGAAGCCAGGAAAAGACCACTACCTCCCACATAATTACCGACCCATCAGTCCACTGGGCTCGCTCAGCGAGAAGGTAATACTAAAACGCATCACTGGGCACTGTGTCGCCAATGATACCCTAAGACCGGAGCAATTCGGCTTTAAGAATCACGACTCAACAACACAATAGCTCCTCCGCGTAGTCGAACATGTAACACACGGCTACAACACGAACAAAGCCACAGAGACGGTGTTCCTGGACATCGAAAAAGCTTTCGACCGTCTCTGGCACAACGGCCTAATACGTAAACTAAGTGATGCTGGTTTTCAAGACGGACTCGAACGTCTCATACACTCATATCTAACGAACAGGTGTTTCAAAACTGACGTGCAGGGTAAACAATCGACACAACATGGTATCCAAATTAGAGCATCCCAGGGAAGTATCCTGGGGTCGATTTGTTGAACCTGTAAATTAATGACTTCACAGCAACACAAAACATGACGTTAGCCACCTACGCGGAAGACACAGCCATCGTTGCACAAGACTGAAACCGTTGAACATAAATTCTTGAATACAGACGGCTCTCAGAACTGCCGAGCCTTGGGTGGAACGATGGCGTATTAAAGAAAACGTCAAGTGCGAAGCAGTTCTGTTCACACGCAGCCTGAAAGTACATCCCAAACACAACGCTGTCGACAGCCCAATACGTTTCCGAGGGAAAGCCAGATACCCCGGTGTCTGGGTAGACCGGAAACTTACATGGGGTGACCACATACAATACGTTGCCAACAGAGCGAACATGAGGCTCAAACAACTCTACCCAATGCTCAACACGGTAAGGACCCTGAATAGGAATATGTCGAGGCCCATATACCTGATGCCGATTAGACGTCTGATGACGTACGCAGCTCCCGTCTAGGGATACGCAGGTCCTTGACGACTGCCCCGCCTGCAGATCATACAGAACAAAGTGCCACGCATCAGTAGCAACGCTCCACGCTGCACCCTCACCGTGGATCTTCGCAATGAATACCCTCATGAAACCCTCATGGAAATATTCAAGAAACGCACAACAGGACTATACAGGAACTCAAGACACACGAACAATCCTTTCATCCTTACTCTGGAAAACAATGATCACAACCATATGTGGAAGCATAAGCGGCAAAAGACAGTACTAGCTAGGGCAGAACCACCTATGGCGGGCTAATGCACAGTCACAAACTACAACATCGGCAAGCCCCTGCATATCAGTAACACTGACTGGAATGCCAGCTGCTATTAAAGCCGAGCAACAGGCTACAGCAGGGAAACCTCCAACCTCGCACACTAACGCACAAGCAACCGCCAAAACTACCCTACCCTGTGAAACCGATACGTGACCTATCAGACATTAAACAACAATGAACCTAACTGTTACAGATATGCTGACGCTGATCGAGAAGCGAACACTGGCACCCAGCTGCAGCTGCCGAGTAACAACATTGCACAACGTCGAAGGTACCCGCCTGTATGATGCCCACTACTAACAAAGCTTACCCTTGCATGACCTGTCTAAGGCAACGAAGAACCGCTACTGCCCTTACAATCCGACCGAACTATCGCAGACATTTTTTTCTCTTGGCTCTTCCCTTGGCACTTTTTTCCCTCTGCCCCTCAAATCACTAACCTTCGTTCAACTTTCGACCGAACCTATCCCCAGGTGAGCGCTTATTATTAGTTAATCATAAACAGACGTTCGAAAACAACGTTTTGTGGCGGTGTACGTAGCGACAAACACTTGGCTGTGGAAATGGCTTACGAAGTCACCGCCACACTTTTAATAGCGGGCCGACCGGTCCGCTGGAACAGTGAACAGAAAGATGAATGCCCAAACACTCTGATTAAATAAAAGTCGGTACTTATCTTTATTACGAAGATACAGAAAGTAGTGAACTCCGTGTCTACAGAAATCTGTCTAGTTCGAGTCGGAGCGGATAGGTCAGCGTCGGCTGACGACAAACAACAACTCTGCTGCGATGAACACACAACTGACGACCAAGTACACAATTCGGAGGCGAGTATACAACTGAGCGGCGAATCCAGAACTGTCCTAGCGCTCGCGACTCCAGCGCTAAAGAAGCCAGAAGCCAGCGGTGGCGCGCGCAGACTTGCGGCGATTTCCTGTATCGCTGGCGCTGCTTATGCGGACGGCGTCCGGACTTTGATGCTGCCAACCTTTTGGCAGCGGGCTCGGTTGGCATTCCTGGCTAGGATATAACACTCCTCCCGCACCGTCGTTGAATAATGACGTGGCGAGCGTCGACGGCGGGGGGGGGGGGGGGGGGGGGGGGTCTGGCCGCAGGCGTAGCAGAAGAGACCGGGGCGGAGACTGTTGTCGGTGGCAGTCCCCGGTCCGCACCCCAGCATTGGCCGCGCGGGGCCTCGGGAAACACCGACTGAAAACCGAGGTCAGGGTGCACGCCTGTGACCACGGGCGCAGCTTCTGGTACTGGACGCGACGGGGCGTCGGGACCCACGAAGAGTGGCAGCGTCTCCTGACGCTGCGTCGACGGCTGCTGAGAGGGCGCCGGACAAGGCGCTGCGGTGTCAGACTCCTTGGGGGTGCCCAAGGAAAGCGGCTGCAGGACAGGCTGCACAGCCACCGCTTGGGAAGGCGGCCCGGCTGAGGGGTCGACGTCCATCAGCTCCGAAGGCGGTGGCGACTGAAGAGGGACCGCAGGCGCCGGAGCGACCACCTGGGGCGCTCCCGGAGGAAGCTGCGAGGGAGGCATCAACGGGACGGGCTGTCGGCGTGGTAGCAGCGACGGCTGCTGCTGCTGCTGCCCCGGGGGCGGCAGCGAAGTCGAAAGGCGCGGCTGGAACCCGCCGCGGACCAAATCTGTGGACAAAGAACGAGCGGCAGAATCCGGGCGGCCAGCGCGGCGCAACTGGTTCTGATGCCTCCTGTGCACCCCAGTAGCACCTTGAACAGTATAAAAACCGCGACCCTGGACACTTATCACGGTACCACGTTCCCAACGACGGCGACCGTGATAAACTCTGAAAAAAACGGCGTCGTTGCGCTGAAAACGCGTGCGATGCTCAGAAGCGGCGGGTCGATCCGGGGGGTGCAACAACCGTAGTAGGGTGCGATGACGACGGCCGTGGAGAAGCTCCGCAGGCGAAGGGCCGTCGCGTGGCGTGGTCCGGTACGACGACAGGAACGTGATGAGGGCCTGCTGACGAGAGTGCGTAGCACGAAGGCGGTCCATATGATCCTTGAATGTGCGTACAAAACGTTCCGCTGCACCATTCGATTGAGGGTGGAACGGCGGAGTAAGAACATGGCGAATGCCATTGGCAGAACAAAAACTTTCAAATTCAGCAGAGGTAAATTGTGGACCATTGTCAGACACTAAAACTTCTGGAAGACCCTCAATACAAAAAATTGAAGTCAACGCCTGTATAGTTTGTGCAGCCGTTGTAGACTGCATGGGCACAACAAACGGAAAATTACTAAATGCATCTATCACGATGAGCCAACGAGAATTCCAATATGGACCAGCGAAATCAATATGTACTCGCTGCCAGGGACCGGCAGGGCGTGCCCACTCAAAATAGCGTTGAGGCGGAGCAGCTTGGTGTTCGGCACACGTCGAACAATCTGTAGACATCTGCGTAATCTGCTTATCAATGCCGATCCATGTACAATGACGGCGGGCAAGCTGCTTGGTGCGGACCACTCCCCAATGACCTTGATGCAACAAGTCGAGGACCTTGGATTGGAGCACTTGGGGAACCACTACACGAAGCTGGTCATTCTCGGTGCGTAACAGCAAAACTCCGTGCGAAACAGACAACAGATGACGTTGCGGATAATAGCGACGAACCACAGGATCCGATATGTCCTTTGCCTTGGACGGCCAACCACGTTGAACAAAACGTAATAGTAAACTCAGATGAGGATCCGTAGCTGTCTCACGTGCCACCTGACGATAATCAATCGGAAAATCCCGGAGGGATTGATGCTCATCGGCGTCAATCTGATGGCAAGAGTCTTCAGAGGAATCGAAGACATCATCCGCAGCAATCGGCAATCTAGAAAGCGCGTCAGCGTTTGTATGCTGAGCTGTAGGGCGATACAGTATCTCATACTGGTATTGCGATAACAAAAGAGCCCAACGTTGTAGTCTCTGAGCTGTCCGCTGAGGAACGTTTAGACGGATGAAACAGTGACGTCAGGGGCTTGTGATCTGTTACTAAATAGAATGGTCTACCATAGAGGTAGTGATGGAATTTTGTGACACCGAACACAATAGCCAACGCTTCCTTGTCCAATTGGCTATAATTACACTGAGCTTTGTTGAGCAATTTAGATGCGAACGCAATAGGACGTTCGGTGTTACCGACTCGGTGAGACAACACAGCACCGAGGCCGAAAGAAGAGGCATCACAAGCTAACACCAGAGGCTTGTTAGGGTCGTAATGGACCAGACAACGATCATTCAATAAAGCCTCTTTAAGCTGCTGAAAGGCTGATTGGCAATCAGCTGACCACACAAACGGAACATTCTTACGGCGGAGACGATGCAACGGAGCAGCAATCTGTGATGCATTAGGTATAAACCTAATATAATATGTCAATTTGCCAAGAACTGCTTGCAATTCATTCAGATTGCGTGGGGCGGGCAAATCACGAATAGCTGCTAAATGTGACTGGGAGGGATGAATGCCTTGAGCATTAATAACATGTCCCAGATACTCCAGCTCCGTAAGGAAAAATGAACATTTATCGAAGTTGCAACGTAGGCCTGCCTGAGACAACACTTTAAACAAACACTCCAAATTACGGAAATGTTCAGCAGGCGTCCGACCGGACACAACAATATCGTCTAAATAGTTGCAACACGATGGCACATTAGCCAGAAGTTGTGACAAAAAACGCTGAAAAACAGCTGGAGCTGACGCACAACCAAAAGGCAAACGCAGAAAACGGAACAACCCCAACGACGTGTTTATGACAAAATACTGTTGTGATTGCTCGTCGAGGGGTAATTGCAAATATGTTTCACGGAGATCAATTTTGGAAAAGAAACGAGCTTCCCCTAACTTATCCATCAGCTCGTCCGGTCTAGGCAAAGGAAAAGAATCAATGACAGTCTGAGGATTAACTGTTGACTTAAAATCAGCACACAAGCGTAACTTGCCAGACGGTTTCTTTATAATAACTAAGGGAGAAGCCCACTGGCTCGCTGAAACGGGTTGAATAACACCGTTGTTTTTCCAACGACGAAGTTCATCTTCTACAGGTGCCCGGAGGGCGTGAGGCACTGGACGAGCACGACAAAATCGAGGCTGCGCATTATCTTTTAACGTGAGCGGCAAAGTTCGCAGCACAACCTAGTTCGTCTTTAAATATGTCACTGTATCATTTACACAAATCGGTTATGCTGTCTTGAGGAACAACAACAGAATTAATTTACAACACATTGTCTTGGATAGACAGGCCAAACAAGTCAAAACAGTCCAATCCGAAAATGTTTACACTGTCTGTAGCGCGGAGCACTGTGAATGAAACTGTTTTTTTATTGCCACGGAATGTGGCTGGCACGCTACATACACCTAACACAGGAGTTTGTTCTCCACTATAAGTAGCCAAAGAATGTTTTGCCGCTGAAAGTTTAGGGCGGCCGATAGCCGCATACGTAGCACTATTTATGAGAGTCACAGACGCACCAGTGTCTAATTGAAAATTGAAGGTCTTATCCTGGATGCGTAGCTTCACAAATAGTTTATTACACTGCCTCTGGATCGGTGCAGTGGAGGCGGAAGACAAAATCAGCGCGTTTAGCGCGTGTTCGCTGCTTACGACAACTCGTGGGTTGGGCGGGTGGAACAACAACTCCCGCTTCACTTGCAGTCTGTACATTACTTTTTACAGCGTTTGAATTACGCTTGGGTCGCATAGCAGAGGGCTGGGTGGGTGGCTTATTGCGAACAAGTTTATTACCCACACGAACCGTGGAAGAGTCTTGAAACGCGACCTTCTGGGCGGGCTGGCTTTGAAGAACATGAATATCCATGGGCTGGGCAGCACTAGAATTGTTCTTGCGTTTACGCAAACAAACAGTCTGGACGTGTCCTTTCCTTTGACAAAAGTGACAAACCGCGTTTCTCAACGGGCAACGTTCCCGAGGATGAGCAAGAACACACTTAGGGCAAGACTTAACTTTATCATTTTGCACACGCGGCTGACGAATGTGTTTAACATGGCGCGGCCGGCTAGTGTTTACAGTCTGACTGCCGGTGGGGCCGCGGGCGTGACCTAACTTGCTTAGCACAGGCAATTTGAGAAATACATGGCTGATCTAACTCACACTCAGCATAGTCAAAAGTATCTTGGGCTTCAATGATGTTCATCACAGTCTCTAATGACGGGTCAGGCAACTTTAAGATAGCAGCACGAATACGAGAATCTGCAATGTTTTGAGTAATAGCGTCTCGTAACATGACATCACTGTAGGAAGCTCCACACACACACTTAAATCGGCACTGACGGGTGAGGCCCCGTAAATCTGTTAACCACTGTTTATTAGATTGATGTGGCAGTTTCCTTAATCTGAAGAACTTGAATCTGGCTGCTGCCACATGAACTCGCGACTCGAAATACTCAGCAAGCTTGTTAACAACAACGTCATAGTCTAAAGCTTCTGGCTGGGATTCCGGGAATAACTTACAAAGTAGTCGATAGACTTCCACGCCTGCAGTGGAAATTAAATAAAGCTGCCGCTCAGTACCTGTGATTTTGTAGACTGTCATGTGCGCCTGCAACTGCGCGAAATATGCTCGCCATTCTTCTCGGGAGTCATCAAAAGCCCGGAACTGTGGTGCTGCCTGTGCTTGTTCCTTTTGTGTTGGAGGATTAGCCGCTTGTTTGGCGATTGCTTCCACCAGACTTTGTATTTTCTGACTCTGTAACAAGATCGACTGTGTAATTCGGCAGACATAGTGAACACAAATTAAACCAGCCCCCAAAAGTTTACCGCTATAATTAGTATAACAAGAACAAGTTGAACCAGCCCTGCACACGAGTTCGGAAGACCTCGTCGCCAGTTTTGTGGCGGTGTTCGTAGCGACAAACACTTGGCTGTGGAAATGGCTTACGAAGTCACCGCCACACTTTTAATAGCGGGCCGACCGGTCCGCTGGAACAGTGAACAGAAAGATGAATGCCCAAACACTCTGATTAAATAAAAGTCGGTACTTATCTTTATTACGAAGATACAGAAAGTAGTGAACTCCTTGTCTACAGAAATCTGTCTAGTTCGAGTCGGAGCGGATAGGTCAGCGTCGGCTGACGACAAACAACAACTCTGCTGCGATGAACACACAACTGACTACCAAGTACACAATTCGGAGGCGAGTATACAACTGAGCGGCGAATCCAGAACTGTCCTAGCGCTCGCGACTCCAGCGCTTAAGAAGCCAGAAGCCAGCGGTGGCGCGCGCAGACTTGCGGCGATTTCCTGTATCGCTGGCGCTGCTTATGCGGACGGCGTCCGGACTTTGATGCTGCCAACCTTTTGGCAGCGGGCTCGGTTGGCATTCCTGGCTAGGATATAACACAACGCAATACCCACATCCTGCAAGATGTTAGTGAAAATCAACCAATGCGCAGAGATGGCAATAGACCTTTTTTGTTGGCCATCATGCCAGTGTGGCTGTGGAGTGGGCTCCACCCTATTTTCTAAAACGAACCGATACTTCGCCTCAAGATAACGAGTAGGAAACTTGTCGAAACGTTGCCACAGAACGACACCTTGACATGGCTGGTAACCCGAGAAGATTCCTCATCGAAATTCGCCGAGAAAGTCTAAATTAGCATATAGCCCTGCGACAGCCCATCAACACGACAGCCTGCTGGCTCGGCCTTGGTGCGTACGCACATACGGACCACGATGCTCGAACTTGACGAAACCCGTCGCACTCTGCTCGCATGCCACTTGAAACTGGCAGTCAAACTCTCCCTTGGTCGTGCGAATGGGTAGACGGTAACACATTCTCAAGCAGTGAACTCTGCAAAAGCAAAGCCACCGCGAAACTACAAAACAAGTCGCACCGACTGCTGGGGACACAAGTGCAGCATATCGATACAAAGGGTTCGCGGACCATAATCAGTTTAACTGGAAAGGGACGGGACAAGGCAACAACATCCGTGCTGTCAAAAGTATTAAATTTAGCACCGATTACAACAACATTAGCTGAACGGGAGTTCCTCAGTGCCGTCGAGCAGGCCATCCGGGGGCTTCCCTCTGACACCGCCGAAGAGGTCAGAGGGGAGACTTCCTGGATCTTGGAGAAAGTGAAAACACCGAAAAACATGCCCGCTGCTGAACACAGGACGATCCACGACATACGAGAAGACGAAGATGTGGTCGTCGTCGCAGCAGCAACGGTACTGCTACGATCAGTTACTACAGTCAGAAGAATGAGATCCTTTTACAAGATCCATCTGAACACAAATTGCAAAGGATTCTACATCAGCTATGACGAGAAAGACCGTCTCACTGCTAACAACTCAGGAATGGACAAGGATATGGTTAAAAGGCTGTGTTCAGAGCACCGATACCACCATGCCTGTATCGACTTCCAGAGGTGTTCCACTACGTCCAATAGTGGGCACGATAAATTCACCAGATGATGTGCATCCGAACACCTTTTGCAGCTGCGGAAAACTTTCGTGGGTCATTGTCCTCACCATTTCAAAAACTCGACGGGGTTTGTGAAGATACCTTAATGGACACGTCTGGACAAAGATGACATCCTAGTCAGTCCCGCTTCAAGAGGGTACCTCTTAAAGATTCCTTGGCTCTACTAAGGGGCCATTTAGACAAAAAAAAGGGGAACTGTTCCGCCACGTACTCACTACGACATACTTCCAGTGTGGTGGTAAATTGTAGTAACAGATAGACTGAGTTGCTATAGAGTTTCCCCCTAGCGCAAATCTATATATGGAATTCTTCGAAGAAACCGCTCTGGAAACTACACGCTCGTAACCGAAGGTGTTCTACCACTGCGTGGTCGACACATTTGTTATTTGGCCTAACGGTGAAGAAAATCTACAAGGATTTCCTAACCACGTCAACTGTATACATGACGATACTACATTCACAGTCGAGGTGGAAGAAAACGTATGGCTGCCTTTCCTAGACATCGTGGTGATGAAGAAGAAGACTGACGGCACGTTAGGTCATTCCATTTACAGAGAGAAGAAACACATCGACCTGTACCTTAACGCCAACAGCTGACACCATCCAGCCAGTTCAACACAAATATGAGCTCTACATCTTAGTTCGCAGAGCGTGAGACGTATGCTACAAGGAGAGTCTGCTTTCCGAACTGCAACGCTTGAGGAACACCTTTCGCAAGATCGGCTGCTCTGAGACGCAGATAAGACGGGCATTCCTACCGACCAAGAAGAAAAAAGAACACATACATGAAGAAGACGCTAAGTGCTTGGCGTTCCTTCCATATGGTGGGTCGCCCACAGCAAAGGTTCCCAGTATGTACATCAGAAAAGAGCAACATTAAAACCGTCTCTGCCTCATCGGCCAAAATCAAGAATATGCTGGGCTCAGTGAAGGATATACTTGGAATACAGATGCCTTAATTAGGAAGCAGATACCAGGAGTTTACAACATCAGCGATGTATATCCCAGAGCTGCTTGGAAGGCGTAAGGAGCGTTCGCCTAGACCAAACGCGGAAATCTGCAGTTGCTAAACAAAGTCTCAACGAAAACCATACGTTTGATTTCGAACAAAAACAAAGCTACTATGTGGGGCGGGCGAGTTCTCGCTTTCCATCCTTAAAGAGTCTGTATGAAACAAGTCCATGACAATCCTGTCAACCGAGACGACGGTTTCAAATTTAGCACCGCATGGGACGCAGCTACAGGGTGTTACAAAAAGGTACGGCCAAACTTTCAGGAAACATTCCTCACACACAAAGAAAGAAAATATGTTATGTGGACCTGCGTCCGGAAACGCTTACTTTCCATGTCAGAGATCATTTTATTACTTCTCTTCAAATCACATTAATCATGGAATGCAAACACACAACAACAGAACGTACCAGCGTGACTTCAAACACTTTGTTACAGGAAATGTTCGAAATGTCCTCCGTTAGCGAGGATACATGCATCAACCCTTCGTCCCATGGATCCCTGATGCAGCCCTGGAGAATGGCGTATTGTATCACAGCCGTCCACAATACGAGCACGAAGAGCCTCTACATTTGGTACCGGGGTTGGGCAGACAAGAGCTTTCTAATGCCCCCATAAATGAAAGTCAAGAGGGTTGAAGTCAGGAGAGCGTCTGTCCCCGCTCCTCCTCCCTTGCAGTCCAACTGCTATAAAGACCCGGACAGGGCACACACCCGACGCTTGGCCTGAAATTACATGTACGAAACTTTTGACGTTGCCGCAGAATAACGCCTTGTCTCGGCTGATAAACCGAGAATACTTTTTTTTTTCTCTTTAGAGTCACTAGTTTGATGAGGCCCACTACGAATTTCTCTCCTGTGCAGACCTCTTCTACATCTACATCCATACTTCGCAAGCCACTTCACGGTGTGTGGCGGAGGGGTACATTGAGTACCTCTATCGGTTCTCCCTTCTATTCCAGTCTCGTATTGTTCGTGGAAAGAAGGATTGTCGGTATGCCTCTATGTGGGTTGCAACATCTCTGACTTTATCCTCATGGTCTCTTCGCGAGATATACGTAGGAGGGAGCAATATACTGCGTGACCCCTCGGTGAAGGTATGTTCTCGAAACTTCAACAAAAGCCCGTACCGAGCTACCGAGCGTCTCTCCTGCAGAGTCTTGCACTGTAGTTTATCTATCATCTCCGTAACGCTTTCGCGATTACTAAATAATCCTGTAACGAAGTGCGCTTCTCTCCGCTGGATCTTCTCTATCAACCCTAGCTGGTACGAATCCCACACTGCTGAGCAGTCCCCCCAGGGGATCCACAACTCTTTTGTGGATACTTGCGTAGCTAGCATGGGACCCCGAGCTGATGTGGCCTTCCTTCCTTTCCGGGCTGCATACCTTCCCTTTCCGCATACTTCCCCATCCCCCATCTTCGCCCCCCCCCCCCTCAGCTCTGGCTCTTTCTTTCCCTTTCTCCCCCTCTGGGAGTATGGTTTGTGCCTACGTCCGGAGACGGACGCTTGTAAATGTACCGCAGTCTTCGCCTTCCTTCATTGCTTGTATGTCTTCATCCTTCCTTTGTCCTTCTCTTTGCCTTACCTCTTCTCTTTACCTTTTTCTCCGCTGAGGCGTTTGAGACCTCTCTTCTCTCCTTTCCCTTTCTCTTTCTTCCTCCCTGTGCGTGTCTGAAGGCCAACCCACGCACTTCCATGCGTAGCCGGTGACGGGGTAACGCGTAATTCCCCGCCCCAGGTAGACAGGTAGAACATGTACGTACCCCCTGGTAACGGTCAGGCCCAGGGAGGGGTGATTACCCGAGCTGATACCTTCCGAAAGTGCCGATTGGTCCCTCCATCCGTTTGTCGTGAGGTGTGACCTGAGGTGTGAACAATCACCTAAAGCGGGAGTGCCCTCATAGAGGGCCCCCACAAGGGAGGAGCGCGCCATCGGAGACGCCGGTAATCATGGGGGATTCTTCCGCAATGGTTTCCTCACCTTCCACTATGTCTGCTCACAAACGTAAGTTCACTGAGTCTCAGCCACAGTCAGTTCTTCCATCGTTGCCACAGTTCCTTGTTGTTTCTCGGTCTGACGAAGGTCACGACTTCTCCACGGTCAACCCTTTCATTATTCAGAAAGGTGTCGACGCGATTGCAGGTCCTGTAAAGTCTTGTCCAGATTACGGAATGGCACCTTGTTGTTAGAAACAGTCACTGCCCTCACTGGGGTGTAAAGCTAGTTCGCGTCCATAGTAGAATACTACACGTGCACCCTGGGTAACGCTAAATGAACTAGCAAAGTACAGACGACCAGATAATCCTTAGTTGATCTCCTGGTCACGGCAAATCACGATGAATTCTAGCAAAACGAACCCTTTGACTAGAGAACTTGGATCGCTGATTCGAGTCTGCCACCTGAATATTGAAGGCATAAGTAGAGCCAAATGCATGTACTTGCATAAAGTTTTAACAAAGAATGACATTGATGTAGTCGCAATTCAGGAGACCCATACTGAAGATAACGAGTAGCTAAGATCAAGGGGCATAATATCTGGCTATGACCTAATAGGCGCCACACACCACAGGCATTATGGCACGGCAACATACGTCAGGAGAAATATCGAAGAAGTGGCTCTCGTATCAACATCTACCACAAACGAGATTCACGAAGTCATTATAAAAGTGGGTGAAGTCACAATAAGTAATATATACAAGCCTCCAGGGCAATCGTGGCCTCCACAAGCCCTTCAAATCCTGCCTCACCCAGCAATATACGTGGGTGACTTTAATAGCCACCATGAACTGTGGAAATATCGAATATCTGACCAAAACGGCGAAGACCTGGTGGAATGGACAGATGATCATAATACTCAACTAATCTTTGACGCCAAAGACCGAGGTACATTTAAATCAGCCGCTTGGCTAACTGAGACCTGCCCTGACCTCAGTTTTGTTACAACTGACAAGAACAACAAACCCCTGCCGGTCTCTCGCAGGGTACTTGAGGATTTCCCCCACTCTCAGCATCGTCCAGTGCTCTTAGAAATAGGTCTTACTATTCCCCTGATATCCTCTTATCCTCGTCCTAGATGGAACTTTGGGATGACAGATTGGGCTGCTTTCTCGGAGAAACTTGATAAATGCCTTGGATGGATACCCCCAACGTATAAGAACTACGAAAGATTTGTTGGAGCCGTCATCAGCTCAGCTAAAGTTAGTATGCCCAGAGGATTCAGAAACGAATATGTGCCAGGATGGAGCGAGGAAAGTGAACGGCTTTTTAGACAGTTTCTGGACAATGGGGATAAAGAAATTGCAGACGATCTATTACATAGCCTAGACGCAGCCAGGCATGCTAAGTGGATGGAGACCGTGGAACAAATGGATATTACAAGATCAAGCAGAAGGGCGTGGTCTTTGCTTCGGAGACTTGGAGGTGGAGGTAAAAATCTGCGAATGACCAGCGCTATGTCCCCAAATACAGTTGCGGTTCACATCAGCAAGACGTCCAGGGCCCCAAAGGAACGAGCCCATACTATAAAAATTAAAAAGGAGCTTAAAGAGCTAAAATCGACAGCAGAGAACAATACATCTTATTCCCAACCCTTTTCAGTCGAAGAGTTAAATATGGCCCTGAACGATATAAAGCCAGGAAAGACCCCAGGGTTTGATGGGATTCACCCAGAATTTCTGCTCCACTGTGGTAAATTTGCAAGATTATGACTTGCGCGATTCTTCTCTAACGTGTTGCAAACTGGAAAAATTCCGCACACTCTCAAAAAGGCTAAAATTGTTGCCATATTAAAACCGGGCAAACCGAGTGACCAACCTCAGAGCTACCGCCCAATCGCCTTACTCAGCATGATCTATAAATTACTGGAGAGACTTATGTACAACAGAATGAGCGAAGTCATCCTGGAGGCTGTACCGGTAGAACAGGCGGGCTTCCGGCCGAAAAGAAGCTGCACGGATCAGGTCCTCGCTCTAACAACCTACATCGAGGCGGGCTTCCAAAGACAGCAAAAAACATCAGTGGTATTTGTTGACCTGACGGCGGCGTTCGACACTGTCTGGAGACAGGGCCTGATTTATAAGCTCCTCCGCATCGTGCCATGTCTAAAAACGGCTAACCTTATCAACGAAATGCTCTGCAATAGACCATTCCAGGTTGTCATCGGTAACAACAGAAGTAAATTCATGAAACTTAATAATGACCTCCCCCAAGGTTCAGTACTGGCTCCACTGCTTTTCAGCATGTATATAGCCGATGTGCCTAGGACGAGATCCAAAATGTTCGGATATGCGGACGACTGAACCTTGGCCACACAACACCGAGTGATGGAGGAAACTGAGATCACACTATCCAGCGATTTGACCACTCTAGGAAAATACTTCCGTGACTGGAGGCTCCAACCCAGCCCATCCAAAACAGAGGCCACTTGTTTCCACCTGAATAACAAATTAGCAAACAAAGAGCTCAAGATCCGCTTTGATGGCGGCATTCTTCCATATAATAGAACACCAAAGTATCTGGGCGTGACACTCGATAGAACATTGAGCTATAAACAACACCTTGTAAACACTGCTGAAAAAGTCAGAACTAGAAACAACATTGTCCAAAAGCTTTGTGGCACTAGTTGGGGGTCCACTGCCTCCGTTCTGCGTAGCTCTGCACTAGGACTTGTCTATTCTGCAGCAGAGTACTGTTCCCCAATATGGTTAAATAGTGCTCACATCAAGAAGGTGGATGCAGTCTTGAACCAAACGATGAGGATTATCTCTGGAACGATCAGGTCAACTCCTGTCCAATGGCTGCCTGTATTGAGCTATATCCCGCCGCCACATTTGCGCAGAGAACACGCACTTGTCAGGAAGTGTCGAAAAATCCAAAATAGCCCAGATCTTCCTATCCACACCCTGAGTAATGGAATTGAGCAAAATAGATTGAAATCCAGACACCCCCCTCTCGCAAGTGCCAAAGATCTGGTAAAGAACGCTTTTATTCTTGAGGACCGCTGGAGAGAAGAATGGGAGGAAAAGACACCGCCTCAGGTTAACACCTTGTTGGGAACATCTAACAGACCTCGGGGCTTTGACTTGCCCCGCAAAATCTGGTCTACCCTTAACAGGATCAGGACGAGCCACGGCCGTTGTGCGGACTCCTTGTACAAATGGAGCATAGTGCCATCACCACAGTGCGACTGCGGCGCTGACAGGCAGACAATTGACCATATCGTGGTATAATGCCCTCTGAGGGCCTACCCTGGGCCAACAAGGGACTTCATGGATGCGACTAACAGTGCAATCGATTATATTTCTAACCTAGATGTTTGTTTGTGACATTGTAACTGTTTTGTGTGTTATGTTCTTTAAGATTTTTCATACGTGATTTGTACTTGCCATACGCTAAATAAAAATAACTGCCCTCCAGGCACAAAAATTGCTGCGTACCTCACTGCTACACACCTTCCCTGTCCGGGTGGAACCGCACCGTACTTTAAATTCCTCGTGTGGAGTCGTTTATACACGCTCCCTCGATGGATTGTCTGACGAAGAAATTCAGCACTACCTGTCTGACCAGGGCGTAACGGCTGTTCATAGGGTTATGAAAAGGGTTGACACGAACATCATTCCAACCCGCACAGTCTTCTTGACATTTGACAAAGTAAACTCCCATCGAAAATCAAAGCAGGCTATGAGATAATTTCCGTTCGCCCTTACGTCCCAAACCCTATGCGTTGCTATCGGTGTCAGCGGTTCAATCACACCAGCCAGTCCTGTTCCAATCCGGCCAAATGTGTTATGTGTGGCAAGGATGCCCATGAGGGTGCTTGTCCACCTCCATCCCCTCGCTGCATCAACTGTATGGGTGACCACGCTGCTTCCTCTCGAGATTGTCCCGTTTTTAAGGACGAAAAGCTCATCCAGGAAATTGGAGTAAAGGAAAAGGTGTCGACCTTTGCTGCTCGAAAATTATTCGCCAGTCGACAGCCCACCGTGCCTCAGAAAGGAAAATACAGCACTGTCCTTGCTTCTCCTCGGCCAACAAAGGAGGCGGCCACGCAGACTTGCGACTTCACCTTTAGTGCCACGGTCGTCAGATCGGCCAGCGCAAAGATCGCCCGTTCAACCACACCACTTTCGCCTGCCCACTCTCTGGCTCACCCTTCGTCGAGTTCTGCTAAATCTCGAGCCCAGAAGTCAGACACCAAGACTTCGAAAAAAGACCATACTCGTGAAGAGTTTTTACGTACGGCAACTTCCCAACCATCGGTTCCTCCTTTCTCTAAACATCATAATTCCAAGAAGGCTACAAAGAAACCCAGTTCCTCTCCTTCTCCACCAAGTCGTGTCCCATCTACAGCACCACCTGGCGGAAATCGCCCTCGGCCGTCTTCTGTGTCGCCAAGGCGCACTGCTGGCGGCCGATCAACCGGCCGGTCGCTGGTGGCAGGAGCTGCTCCTGACCAACCTATGGATCAGGATCTTCTGCCTTCGGCTGAATGCCATTCCATGCTGTCGGTCGCAAGCTCAGAGCAGTCGTTGAGTTGACAGCGACCTTGGTCACATTCCTCCATTTTCTGTTCACCCTATGTCCATTATCCACTGGAATATCCGCGGTATTCGAGCCAATCAGGATGAATTGTCGATCCTCTTACGATCCTACTCGCCAGTCATCTTCTGTCTTCAGGAAACAAAGCTGCGTCCCCATGACCGCTTTGTTCTCCCTCATTTTCAGTCCGTCAGATATGATCTCCCCTCTGTTGAAGGCACTCCAGCACATGGAGGACTCATGATTCTTTTCCATGAAACTCTCCATTATCACCCAATCCATTTAAACACTTCCTTCCAAGCTGTCGCCGTCCGTCTTTCCCTTTCCGGATACACGTTCTCTCTTTGTACTGTATACATTCCATCGTCCACACCAATGGCACGAGCTGATCTCCTACATCTTCTTGGTCAGCTTCCACCCCCATATTTGCTGGTTGGGGACTTCAACGCCTACCACCCGCTTTGGGGATCTCCACATCCTTGTCCACGTGGCTCACTATTGCTAGACGTCTTCCACCAAGCAGATCTAGTTTGCCTCAACACTGGGGTTCCTACATTTTTGTCTGCCTCCACGACAAATTTATCTCATTTGGACCTTGCGTTCGGTACTGTTCCGCTAGCTCGGCGCTTCGAATGGTTCGCCCTTGATGATACACACTCGAGTGACCACTTTCCATGTGTCCTTAGACTGCAGCCTCAACTGCCCTACATGGGCCCGCGACGCTGGAAGTTTGCCCAAGCCGATTGGACACTTTTTTCGTCTCTAGCGACATTCGATGACCGTCACTTTTCCAGCGTCGACGATGAGGTCACACACATTACCGACGTTATTCTTATAGCTGCGGAACATTCAATACCACGCACCTCCGAATTGCCCCGGCGCCCCCCAGTTCCTTGGTGGAACGAGGCATGCCGTGATGCAATACGTGAGCGGCGACGTGCTCTCCGCGTTTTCCGCCACCATCCTACTTTGGCCAACTGTATCCGCTATAAGCAGTTCCGAGCGCGATGCCGTCGTGTCATCCGCGATAGCAAGAAGGCAAGCTGGAAATTCTTTATTAGCTTATTTAACACCTTCACTCCCTCCTCGGAAGTTTGGAGTCGGCTTCGACGGTTCTCAGGCGCGCCTAGTTTCTCCCCGGTGTCTGGGCTCACTGTCGCGCATGACACATTAGTGGACCCCGTCGCAATTTCTAACTCGTTGGGTCAGCACTTTGCTGAGATTTCGAGCTCTTCAAATTACCCACCAGCGTTTCTCCCGAAGAAACGTGCAGCGGAATTGCAACCTCTTGCTTTCCCCTCTCAAAATCGCGAAAGCTATAATACTGTTTTCTCCATGCGGGAACTCCAACATGCACTCTCTTCTTCTCGCTCCTCCGCCCCAGGACCGGATGGTATCCACGTCCAAATGTTGCTGCATTTATCAACCCATAGTCTGCGTTACCTCCTTCGCCTTTATAATCGAATTTGGACCGACGGTACTTTTCCCAGACGATGGCGGGAAGCTATCGTCGTTCCTGTTCCGAAACCTGGAAAGGACAAACATCTCCCCTCTAGCTATCACCCCATTTCTCTCACGAGTAGTGTCTGTAAGGTTTTGGAGCGTATGGTGAATTACCGTTACCGTGGTGGCTGGAATCCCGCAGTCTTTTAACACCTGCCCAATGCGGATTCCGAAAGCATCGTTCTGCAGTTGACCATCTTGTTGCTCTCTCCACTTATATCATGAACAATTTTCTCCGGAAACGCCAAACAGTAGCAATATTTTTTGATCTGGAGAGAGCATACGATACCTGTTGGAGGACAGGCATCCTCCGCACACTGTTCTCTTGGGGCTTTTGAGGTCGGCTGCCCCTTTTTCTTCGCGAATTTATGGCAGAGCGCACATTTAGGGTGCGGGTGAACACTACTCTCTCCCGTACTTTCTCCCAAAAAAACGGGGTACCCCAGGGCTCCGTGCTGAGTGTTGTACTGTTTGCCATTGCCATCAATCCAATTATGGATTGTCTCCTTCCTGATGTCTCGGGCTCCCTCTTTGTGGACGATTTTGCGATCTACTACAATTCTCAACGGACCAGCCTTCTTGAACGACGTCTTCAAGGATGTCTCGATCGCCTCCACTCTTGGATCATCGAAACCGGCTTCAGTTTTTCTCCCAGTAAGACCGTTTGTGTTAATTTGTGGCGACGTAAGGAGTTTCTTCCGCCCTCCTTACATCTAGGTCCTGTCAACCTTCCGTTTTCAAACGTCGCTAAATTCTTGGGTCTTAGTTTTGACAGAAAACTGTGCTGGTCCTCCCACGTTTCCTATCTTTCGGCTCGCTGTCTGCGATCCCTTAACACCCTCCGTGTCCTGAATGGTACCTCCTGGGGAGCGGACCGAGTGGTCCTTCTCCGCCTCTATCGCGCCTTAGTGCGCTCGAAATTGGACTATGGAAGCATAGTCTACTCCTCTGCTCGGCCGTCTATTCTTCGGCGTCTCGACTCTATCCACCACCGTGGATTACGTTTAGTGTCTGGAGCTTTTTACACCAACCCTGTGGGAAGCCTTTATGCTTAGACTGCTGAACCTCCGCTGTTCAATCGGCGAGCAGTCCTTCTGAGTCGATATGCTAGCCATCTGTCTTCCATGCCTGCTAATCCAGCCCATGACCTTTTTTTTTTCGACGCCTCCTTTGATGTATGGTATGCAGGCCGCCCCTCCTCCCTACTACCACTGGGAGTCCGCTTCCGTCAACTGCTCCATTCTTTTTCCTTCCGCTTTCCTAAAACCTTCTTGACAACTTGGGGTACAGCACCGCCTTGGCTCCGTCCCCGGATCTGCCTGCTCCGTGACCTTTGTCGATTTCCCAAGGATGGTACCCCTTCACTTGTTTATCGTCGGGCATTTGCTGCTCTATGTGCACAAATGACGGACGCCACATTTATTTACACCGACGGCTCGAAAACATCGTTAGGTGTAGGGAGTGCCTGTATTGTTGGCGACACCCCAAATCACTTTCGGCTTCCCGACCAGTGTTCGGTTTATACTGCGGAGCTTTACGCTGTTCTCCAGGCTGTCCACTACATCCGCCGCCATCAGCGGATACAGTACGTTATCTGCTCAGATTCTCTCAGCTCTCTCCTCAGTCTCCACGCTCTTTATCCCGTGCAACCTCTGGTCCACTGGATTCAGGACTGTCTGCGCTTGCTCCACCTGGGGGTCGTCTCGGTGGCGTTCCTCTGGCTCCCGGGACACGTTGGTATCTGTGGAAATGAAGCGGCCGATATTGCAGCCAAGGCTGCAGTCTCTCTTCCTCGGCCAGCTATTCAATCGATTCCCTTCGCCGAATTACGGAGCGTTTTATGTCGTCGTGTTCTTCATTTATGGCACGCACATTGGTCGGCACTTCCCCATAATAAATTGCGGGACGTGAAAGCTCTTCCTTGTGCTTGGACCTCTTCCTCCCGAACGCGTCGGCGGGAGGAGGTAATTTTGACTAGACTCCGGATAGGGCACTGCCTTTTTAGCCATCGACATCTTTTAAGCGGCGATCCTCCCCCACTCTGTCCCCACTGCTTTCAGCTGTGGACGGTAAGACACCTTTTAATTGAGTGCCCCTATTTTAACCCGTTACGCTCCCGTCTACAGCTATCGCCTGATATATCGTCGATTTTAGCAGATGACACGCGCTCAGCCGATCGCGTTCTCGAGTTTATTAGTGCCAGTGAAATGACGTCAGTCATTCGAAGCTTTTTTTGGGGACAACCAACCTCTTTCTGTAGTGGATTTTTAAGCCTTCCTTATGCTTTTAGTTTCTCCAATTTTATGACTTTCGTTCTCATTGCTGCTGGTTTCCAATTTCGGTTTTTTACTGTTTCCTAAGTCACGGACCGGGCGCTAATGACCAGAGAAGTTTTGCGCCCTAAAACCAAAACAAAACAAAACAAAAAACTGCTGAGCAGTATTCAAGCAGTGGGCGAACAAGCGTACTGTAGCCTACTTCCTTTGTTTTCGGATTGCATTTCCTTAGAATTCTTCCAATGAATCTGTCTGGCATCTGCTTTACCGGCGATCAACTTTATATGATCATTCCATTTTAAATCACTCCGAATGCGTGCTCCCAGATAATTTATGGAATTAACTGCTTCCAGTTTCTCACCTGATATATTGTAGCTAAATGATAAGCGATCTTTCTTTCTGTGTATTCGTAGCACATTACACTTGTCTACATTGAGATTCAATTGCCTTTCTCTGCACCATGCGTCAATACGCTGCAGATCCTCCTGCATTTCAGTACAATTTTCCATTGTTAGTAACACATCTCAGACGTTTAGATTCTCTTCTGTTCCGGTTTTCCCACAGTCCGTGTTCCGCTACCAGACGATACTGTGCTCCATACGTACATTCTCAGCAATTTCTCCCTCAAACTAAGGTCTATGTTTGATACTAGTAGACTTCTCTTGGCCAGGAATGCACTTTTTGCCAATGCTAATCTGCTTTTGATATCCTCTTTACTCCGTCCGTCATTGGTTATTTTGCTGCCTAGTTAGTAGAATTCCTTATCTTCATCTACTTCGTGACCATCATACCTGTTGTTAAGTTTCTTGCTGTTCTCATTGCTGCTACTTCTCATTACTTTCGCTTTTCTTCGATTAACTATCAGCCCATATTCTGTACTCATTAGGCTGCTCATTCTATTCAACGGATCATGTAATCCCTCTTCACTTTCGCTGAAGATAGCAATGTCATCAATTGTAATTCTACTTCTGAATCTTTCTTTTATTTGCTTCATTGCTTCTTCAATGTACAGATTGAATAGTAGGGGCGAAAGGCTACATCCCTGTCATACACCTTTTCTAATCCTAGCACTTCGTTGTTGGTCGTCCACTCTTATTATTTCCTCTTGCTGTGCTCATTTTGTATATTACCCGTCTCACCCCATAGCTTACTCCTTACTTCATCCTTATTGAATAGTAATTACGAGACGAGCGAAGGCATCTGCTTAAGCTTAAGTTACTGAGTTTATTTTCGCACGTTTCCAACATTAGTAAGGAAGAAGCCAAGAATAATAATAACTGAAACGTTGTTCAGCCAGGCTTCAGAACATCCCTGAAATTTCTTAGAGCTAAGGGCATAGTGCTGTGTCAATTTCTCTCAAATTGCCGTAGTAGGAGCTCCGATAAATAGCTCGCAACATGACTGGTGGTGGTACTTGCTACCTAAGAATTAAATTTACCTATTGAACACCATATGTTGAAATACATTTATTGAAGATAGCTCATCGATAAGACATGAAAGTACCACATGAGTATCCCGGGATGATATGGAATTACATTTAAAGGTAATAAAGTGATTACATTTCAGCCACAAAAATTCTGCAACGTTGGGAAGCCTCACCTTCTCTAGAGAAGGAGAAATTCGTATTCATAGCCTATCTCGTGTTGCAGCGGGTCGGGACTTTCCGTGCTGCTAGAGAGACTGCGCTCGGCGTAATACACGTAAGTGGCTTGGCGCACACAGAGGCAGCACTAAAAAGCCAAAAGAACGCCCTGTTGTGTTTTATTCCCGTTTGTGAAACTGTCAGAGGCTAAAGAATAATATTCAGCGGCATCGCCAAAGCTTGCATCACAATCTAAAACCAGGTGGGTTGTTTTTGTGTTCGGTAACACTTTTGTGCCGTAGCGTACTAGCAATTAAGAAGGTAATTTGAAAGATTAACTTCGATTTTTTCGACAAACGGTGGGTATAAGGAAATACCTTCGGTATTGTACGTCTATTTTTGGGTGTTCTGATAACAACAACATCTCTTTCACTGCCTACTGGGGCTTAAATTGAACTTGCACCACGTCTATTCACCAGGCTCATTTCACCGCGGCTTTTTAAGCTATTCTTTTCGTTTATATCACGCGTTTTCATCTGCGCAGTTAATATCCTTGATTTGAAACATTCTGTTACTTGTTACCTATAAAATTCCTCTGTGAATGTTCATGTTTGAGTGGAGTAGTAATGTGAGCCGTCTTAAGCAACTTTGTTTTTAAATTTATGTTCCATTGGTTTGAAATTCAAAAGTGCAGAAGCTGTCACATATTCATAATCTTTAGAGCATGACGTCATAAGATATTTTGTGAATAAAACAGAAAAACAGTGGGGTGCTAACTTCTGCAATTTGCAGTACTCGTAGGCAAGAAACAACCGAGACGATAACAATAGCAGAAGTCGTTCCATTAAAGGCGGAGGTATATTGAGCGTTCCATTACATTACAGATCGGATGTACGCTAGTTTGAGAGAACAAACTGTTAGCGGTCTTTCCTTTCATATCCCAGTCTTCATCGATCAGCCAACGTAAGCAAACGACGGCGGCTTTACAAACTGTTTATCTCACAGATTCACAGCACCCTCTTGACACTGTCATTATGTCAAGAGCCAACTACTTACTCAAGTACAGCGTGAATTATACAGGGTATTAAAACCAGTGTAGTACTAACTGATAAAAGAAAAATAAGTCTGATAGACATAATTCTATAAACGTATATCTTATGAGATATGAACATATCTTTGAAGGAAAAACTCATGTGACGTCCATTCATGAGACTGGTTCATTGGAGGTGGTCAATGTGACACCCATCCATGGCAGTGCATATCTCTGTTCATCAGAGAATGTATTATACATTTTGAAGTACAGAAATTTCTATTGAAATACGGCTCACACAAGAGGATGGCCCAAATCTTGCGCTGCTGCTAATTGTCGCAGTTCGACTACGGTTCTTGACCATTAAACGGAGAGGCCTTTTATCTCTGGAATGTAGACTGGGCAAGGCTGTTCACTGTTCTCCTTTTAATGTGCTAGAGAATCTGTCTTTAGGAAGCTGAGGAAATACACCGAATAACTTATCAGATGATACTTTAATACGTCGATATTTTTCAGCGTCAGAACACCGGCTTGCAGAATATTTATGTTTGCATAAAACACAATAGAAAATCATATCCACAATATAACGTGAGGAGTAGGCGTCTTCCAGTTCGAGGAAATAGTGTAAAAAAAAAAAAGAAAACACACTGAATCACTCGTAGGTAGAAACACTATGCCTGACGACACAAAACTGAACTCATTTGTGAAAGTTTGTAAGACACCACAAAACACACCCAAAATTGAGAATCATTGAACTCTTACTGACACGACTGCAACTACAGTTGGCACAACAGAACTCTAACCACAAAATTGAGTGCAGATTACACACTGCTTAAACTGACGTGTACACAGAGCACATTCCGTTGATCATGACGACAGATCACTATATCTGCAACCAAGCGTCTTCCAGCCCCTCCCAAAAACAAGTGCAAATATCATAACAGAACGTGTACACATACCTATAATTGTTAGACTTGTTTCTCTTATTACTGTAGGTACGACAACCTCTAAAAACATTCGATGGTCTTTTTACGACATTATACAATTACAGAAGCGTGCTATACATTATAAGGATTGAAATCTAAGTATGACGTCTGTCATGAAGTTAAAACACTCTAATACTTTGTTTAATGTCATTTTAGTGATACACCTTTATACAGCTAACAGCGATCCTCAATCAACTTCATGTACACTGAAGAGATATAGAAACTGGTACAGGTGCCCAAAATCGTGTAGGGCTCCCGCGAGCACGACGTGGTAGGACGTGGGATGCAATCGACTGATGTCTGGAGTAATGTTGGAGCGAACTGACACCATGAATCCGGCAGGGCTAGCCACAAATCCGCAAGAGTACGTGTAGTTGACATCCCTTCTTAACAATACGTTGCAAGGTATCCCAGATACGCTCAAAATGTTCATGTGAGGGGAGTTTGATGGGCAGCGGAAGTGTTTAAGTTCAGAGGAGTGTTCCTGGAGCCCCTCTGTAGTAATTCTGGGTGTGTGGGGTGTCGCATTTGCTATTGGAATTGTCCAAGTCCGTCGGAATGCACAATAGACGTGAATGGATGCAAGTGATCAGACAGGTTGCTTACGTATGTATCACCTATCAGAGTCGTATCTAGACGTATCAAGGGTCCCATATCACTCCAACTGCACACGCCCCAAATCATCACAGAGCCTCCAGCAGTTTGAAGAGTCCCCTTCTGACATGCAGCGTTCATAGATTGATGAGGTTGTCTCCATACCCGTACGCGTCCGTCCGCTCAATACAATTTGAAACGAGACGTGTCCGACATGGCAACACGTTTCCAGTCATAAACAGTCCAATATCAGTGTTCACGGGCCCAAGCGAGGCGTAAAGCTTTGTGTCGTGCAGTCATCAAGGGTACAGGAGTGGGCCTTCGGCTCCGAAACACCATATCGATGATGTTTCGTTGAATAGTTCGCTCGCTGACCATTTATGATGGCCCAGCTTTGAAATCTGCAGCAATATGCGAAGGGTTACACTTCTGCCACTTTCAACGATTCTCTTCAGTCGTCGTTGGTCCCGTTCTTGCAGGACCTCTTTCCGGCGATGTCGGAGATTTGATGTTTTACCAGATTCCTGATATTCACAGTACACTCGTGAAATGGTCGTTGGGGAAAATCCCCACTTCATCACTACCTCGTAGATGCTTTGTCCCATCTTTCGTATGCTTACTGTAACACCACGTTGAAACTCACTTAAGTCTTGATAACCTGGCATTGTAGCAGCAGTAACCGGTGTAACAACTGCGCCAGACACTTGTGTCATATAGGCGTTGCCGACCGCAGCACCATATTCTGCCTGTTTACCTATCTTTATATGTGAATACGCATGCCTATAGCAAATTCTCTGGCTCTTCAGTTTAGAAAGTAGGCGTGGGATGGTTCAAATGGTTCAAATGGCTCTGAGCACTATGGGACTCAACTGCTGAGGTCATTAGTCCCCTAGAACTTAGAACTATTTAAACCCAACTAACCTAAGGACATCACACACATCCATGCCCGAGGCAGGATTCGAATCTGCGACCGTAGTGGTCTTGCGGTTCCAGACTACAGCGCCTTTAACCGCACGGCCACTTCGGCCGGCTAGGCGCGGGATATTATGATGTCTGTAGAGAACCAGTAACAGTAGAACTGGTTGGTCAGGAGAATCCAGTGACTTCGAAAGTAGGCGTTGGGTGTCACTTGAGTAATAAATCCATCAGGGACTTTTCACTCGTCTAAAACTGCTTAGTGATGAGATAGTGAAGTGGAAATGCAAGGCACAACCACCTACTAAAGCTCCCAAAGCCAACAGCGCTTGCGACTCACGAAAGCTGAAGAACAACTGTTCGAATTTCAAAAGTTATGCCCAGTGCGCGCACAGCGCGTACAACCATGATAACACTTAAAACATTGTTGGCAGGCAAATTCTATATTCTACAAACCAGCTATTGCTGCATGACTGTCGATACTCATAGTTAAAAATGCAGCCACAACGAAGAGTAATCTTAACAAGAGTGCCAAAAACAGGTGTAATTAGCTACCACCTGTGAGGCTCCACGCAAGGTCATGAGCTGTATAACATCATTGATTCGTCACGCCATTCCACACTCCCGATATGGATGTTCATATGGGTCCAGACGACAGTTTCCGTGAGCACTCGAGACACCACAAGTAGTGACACAACGGAAAAACCTTTCGTATCCTGTGTGGAATGTGGCTACATTTGTCGGCAAGTCAACCACGATGAATTTTGGCTGTGTACTTCTGTTTTATTTGGTGTCTGATTAGCCCGAACTCGTCGTTCTGTTACTGACAGATGCTTACGGTCTGACTTTGGAACGTATTAATGCTAATTGTGTTATACATTGTTCAAATAAATATTCTATGGAAATATACAACAGAAATAATTCCTATCCGAAACTGGATAAACCTCAGGTGACAGTGAGATGGTCTAAATATTATTTTGTTTGACTGTACTGGCTGTGAAGATAAAGCAGTAGTCTCCTTTTGTTCACGGAAACAGATTGTAGTCCCCTCAAGAACAAAACGAATGTAATATGCTTTGCTCAGCTAAATTGTAAAGTTATCGTCCGGTCTATAACAAAAATTTTACTTGGAATTCTATTATTTCACGCGGGAAACGGAAGACATTCGCCGCTTTGGACACCGTTATCCGTCACTCACGTGTAGTGTAGGCCGAACGATACCCTCAGCGCCGAATTCCACATGAAAATGTGTTCAGCACGTCGTTGCAACGATTTATAGATGCCGGATCATTCGCAGGGACCACAATATTGCTCCAACAATTCGCACCCCGGATACACTGATGAGACTGTGGTGACAAGAAGATGAGACTAAAACACCTTTGTTCGCATGCTTCAAATGGCTCTAAGCACTATGGGACTTAACATCTGAGGTCATCGATGCCCTAGACTGAGAACTACTTAAATCTAACTAACCTAAGGACATCACACACATCCATGCCCAAAGCAGGTACAGCCGGCCGCTGAGGCCTAGCGGTTCAAGGCGCTTTAGTCCGGAACCGCGCGACTGCTACGGTCGCAGGTTCGAATCCTGCCTCGGGTATGTATGTATGTGTGTGATGTCCTTAGGTTAGTTAGGTTTAAGTAGTTCTAGGGAACAGATGACCTCAGATGTTGAGTCCCATAGTGCTCAGAGCCGTTTGAACCGTTTTAAACCCAAGGCAGGATTCGAACCTGCGACCGTATCAGCAGCGCGGTTCTGGACTGAAGTGCCTAGAACCTCTCGGCCACAGCGGCCTTGCACACCTTTGTGAAAAACTGTAGTTTCCTAGGGGATAAACCGCGCGTTTGGGTTGACAAATCTGTGTAAGCAGTTTCTTTACCCATATCAGTTGCAACATATCCAAACTCTTAAGTTTGAAGATAACCATGTCAATCTATGATGGTTCCGCCAATGGATTCTACGGTCTGGGTGAAAAATGAATCTGTTCCGTAAAATATTTCATGCACTTTAAGATAGGCAACCCAACTTACATCATCCTCCCTGCGAACGAATGATACAAGTCTTACTGTCTATGTTAAGGTGCATGGAATATTTTACGAACCAGATTTATTTTTCACCCACCTTGTAAATGGAGTGATGAAAATCCGCAGTATACTGTGTACGAAAGTGGAAGGGTTCATACACGTTGCTCAGGAAAATTTATAACCACAATGAGTGCACGTGAGGTCAGAATCCACACATGGAATGAAGGCGTGAGTTTCGTTTTAGTATCAATGTGTGTTCACAAACTGAGAGATACCGATTCACACACTTCACTGCCTGAGTTTCCGCACGACTATACATAACCCTATCAGACAGCGTTACCTTAATAGCAAGGCGATGTATGTGGTTTATTCATGATGGGTACCACCCAAATTTCTAATTTTTCTCGTCGTGATCGATTGATGAAGTATTTTCGCGTTTTCAGTCAAGTTACTTTCTCCTTTTTAAGCACACTATTTCGATGACCAACAAAGTCGTCCCTTTCAGGCGCTGCAGCTGTTCTGTAATCTGTACTTCCCGTCTTTACTCCAACCAGCACCTGAAGAAGACGAATGTGCCGATTGTCAAACTATTGTGTATAAAGAAGAAACTGAAATGACCGTATGGCATTGATGGCGGAGAGTCCCCACCTGGGGAAGTTCGGTCTCCGAGTTGCAGGACTTTTCAGTTAACGACAGTCTAAAATTTTCCGCCATGTATACATGTGTTAAATTCTGACATGCACTGAAGCTAAACCTTTTGCAATACTATTTGAAAATGACCCAAAGGCCAAAACTTCAATTGTGAAATAAGTACGTTCTACAGTCAGTGGCGAATACGATGTCCTTTCAAACGTTCTACATGACTATGAACCCCAACCATAAGAAGATAATTTTGAATTTAATTGATGAAACGAGAAAATGTAAAAGATACCACAAATAAAAGAAGAAAAATGCAATAGAGGTTGAAGCGTCAGGGAGCTTGTTGGAGAGTAGAAAGGTACCGGTATATGCTCAGAACACAGTTGATCGAAATTAATGAAAATATTTACAGTGAGAAAATACACCAATATGAGGATGACAGTAATTGAAAAACGTTTTAAAACTTTCTAGAAATCTGCAGTCCAAGTAGTCAGCGACAAGTAGATCAAGAACAAACAAGTAAAGACGATTTAAGTACAAATAACAAGCGATTTGCATAGTGAAACTATAACTTAAAATTTGAAATTTCAGCAGTACAATGACATAGAAATCAGTGGTAATCAGATTATAACCAAAGTACCCCGAACTTGTTGCTAAATCAGTAATCGCTTTATGGCTTCGCTCATATACTGAAAGTTAAAGAAAATCAAATAACAAACTTTACAGATGCATAATTGGCTTAGAGCTCAATTAAAGGTATATCTCATCGGTAGGCCAAAATAATTCAAGTTACAAGTAAATACCGTAGAGTTAACAAAGCGATAGTTCATGCCTAATTTAAAACTATCTTTAGCAACTGTACCAAAGTCTTACGACGCAATGATAAAAGCCTGTCATAATGAGGCATGCAAATGTAAAGAACAATTACAGGTTAAGAACATAAATTCTGGATCCAATTATTATACTTTGGAATTTCAGTACATGGCATATGTGGCATATTAAAACGTAATAACCGCGATAAATCCAAAACAAAATTTTAAGTGCACCACGAATTTTACATTCATAGAAAGTTAGCAGAATTCGAACAAATAGGGACATGCACAGGTTGATTGAATTAATGGCCCGTGGCTATATAAACTACCTTTACAACTGGTGAAAGAGGTTTAAGGTTCGCCTGAAATTCGGCCAAAGGCAAAAAGTCAATAAGCAACCACACAAGAAACTTTTCACTACAGTGTCTAAGGAAACAGTAGGCTGTATCTGTACTGTAGGTCGCGTCTAAGCGGTGCTATCAAAGAAAGAAATATTTTCTTCAAACCAAATACAATTTAAATAATTAAAATATCAGAGTGAGTTGCACGTTTTATGTTAGAGGTAAACAAACAGCGACCGTAGCTGGTCAAATACACAATCTGAATGGTTCAAATGGCTCCGAGCACTATGGGACTTAACATATGAGGTCATCAGTCCGCTAGAACTAGAACTACTTAAACCTAGCTAACCTAAAGACATCACACACAGCCATGCCCGAGGAAGGATTCGAACCAGTGACCGTAGCAGTCGCGCGGTTTCCGACTGAAGCGCCCAGAACCGCTCGTCCACAGCGGCCGGCTCACAATCTGAATGGGCAAGGCCCGACTATATGTAAACAAACGATTTGTAAGTATCAAACAAGTAGTTAGTCTAAATAATAGGGAATCCCAAGCAGTACATACTTGATGGAATCATCTGGCCAGCTACGGGATCACGTAAGGCATAAAGTGAGGATACTGAGACATGAAATGATCGTCACACGTAAGGTAAGGACTAATATGCCCTGTAACACAAACATACTGGTAGAACTAACGCCGTTCTAGTTAAGTTTGAAACGAATGCGTGAAATAAGTTCGACAAGCGCTGAGAGCTTAAACCAGATAATAAGTAAAATCCAACAAGGCAATGATCATCTTCAGAAGGCCAGCACTTGGCTGCGAAATCAAATGAAAGACCAAAATGAGCACAGGCTGTCAAAAATTAGATTAACGCAGTTTTCGCTACAATTCAACATACTTTATAGTAGCGACTAAAATACAAGAGACATTGCCGGCCGGAGTGGCCGAGCGGTTCTAGGCGCTACAATCTAGAGTCGCGCGACCGCTACGGTCGCAGATTGGAATCCTGCCTCGGGCATGGATGTGTGTGATGTCCTTAGGTTAGTTAGGTTTGAGTAGTTCTAAGTTCTAGGGGACTGATGACCTCAGAAGTAAGTCCCATAGTGCTCAGACCCATTTGAACCATAAGATACCTTAACAATAACTAGTAAGGACGACATAAAGGACGACGTCAAGAAATTTACAGAGTGAAGCGCGTTGGGCAAAGTATGACCAGCCCAAGCCATTCAATAACATGGCGAGTAGCCAAAAAGCTTCACGTACGTTCACTACAGATAGTGAATAGGTATCCAGACACACAAACGATGGCCTTTGCCTAACAGCAGCAGACCAAAGTAATGATACAGATTTCTAATAGGCCGGAAAAGAACCAGCATACAGTTACTCAAACATGAGTCGATACCATAGCTAATAACTGTTACCAAAAACCCTCACAACAATCCACAATATGCGCGGTCAACGGTTACCTCGACATATCCTCGACCGGTCGAGTAGCTGTCAGATAATTCCCAACCTGTGTGATGGTGTCGAAAACGCTCCGCAGGCAAGGCCGCAGTTTTACAGCAATATTCGGGCAAAACAGGGCGCTGACACGGCCATGGCAAAGGGGACCTCAGACTGCCTCTGCTCTCAGCCTATCACTTAGCTGTAGCTACTCGGGGGAGGGGGGGGGGGGGGGGCGCATCGGCATCAATTCCATTCGCCGCTGCTTTCGCGCACATTCTTCCAGCCAGGCGTCCTCTGATCTCTTAGCAAAGGACCATAGACAAACAGAGTGCAGGTTCAGTAGATACTAGAAGATACATCTGGTGCACATGGCACAGAGGCCTCCAAAAAATGACACTGACAGAAAGTGAGAATTGGCTAACAAGGTATGGGTAGAGAATAAATACGATACTGTTGAACCATGCAGGACAACCGGAAATATACAGGAAAGTTAAAGAGATCTTGGAGAAAAGAGAAACAGCTGTTTGAATGTCAAGAGCTCTACTCGCAAGTCAATGCTCAGCAAAAACAACAGCTCAAAGGACTATACAGAAGGGCTGTATAAGCGAAAACTTGATGAAAATACTACAGAAATGGAAATGGAAGTGAATGTGAATGAGATGAGAAAGAGGGGAAGAATTTGAAAGAAAAAGAATTTGAAAGAACACTGTGTAACTAATACGCAGGCTGTAGGGAAAATAAATTTGTAGCAGAGCCTGTCGAACAGAATAGATCTTAGCAGGAAACAAACGTTGGGTGTAAAAGTCGATGAGGAAGACCAAAACTTAAATATAGTAATTAGGTCGTAATGGATGTAGACTGCAGGCAGAAGTAGCTTACACAGATTGGACTAGTGTGAAGAAATACATCAAATTATTTTCCAGACCGAAGATTATAGCTAAAACAGCAACAGTCCAATCCCATAACTTGTTACACAATTTAGTTTTGGCTCCTATAGCGGGTGCTACGTCACTAAAGTGAGAGGGCTTCAATGTGTACCGCGATTGCACAAATGTACATGGAAACACAATATTTGTACGGATTGTGTCAAGTTGATACTTACAGCTTTATGACTACCCCTTCTATGTTCATTGGATACATCCTGAGAGTGGAGCTACGGATTTTGAATATTTTGTGTGAACAAGAGAATTAATTGGATCCAAAAGGCAGGGAGAGATCTGGAAAAAACGGGAATTTTCTTTGAAATAGAGATTTGCTGCAGCGTAACGTTCATATCAGGAATTAAAAGCGCCCAATGTTTCCAGCACATGAAACATCAACAGCGGAACAGCACAGAAAGATGCAAAGCATGTCTAACATTCTGCGTGGTGTCTGTCTGTTCTAAGTCGTGTCTCCCTACCACTTTCGCGCAACGACGCTCTGAGCGTGCTTTTAAGGGAATTGACTAGTTTGAACCTGGGACCTGTTGCTGGTAAGGAGACGCCATACCACACATGACATGTAGAGTTCAGTGAGACTAGCGATGATATAACCAAATACTTAATGATTTCAGCGTCAGCTCCACTGCACTCCCTGTAAAAGAATCTTAATACTAAATAAATTTAGTGCAAGGGGTTCAAGGCTTTCCTAGTTTTAGTTAGCTGGTAAAATAACGTTGAAAAGGCAGTTAATTTTACCATTGGAAACTTTATTCTACTCACAAAACATTGTTTATAAATTGCACTATTGATAAAAGGAAATGTTTTAATACAGGATGATAAAAACCAACTGCGTTCAACAAAAATGTGAACGAATATTCCCTGAATGGGTTTCCAAGTTCTAAAATGGATCGAAGGATGACCTATGCCATATCATATCTATAATCTAGGTTTAAATTAAGTTTCACAAAAGAGAAAACTATCAAAATGGTTTACAGTGAGCCTTAATTATCTTTAATTACTTATCTAACTTGTAAATTACAGTGGCTGATGTGGCTTCTCAATAATTATATAACAGAAAAATCATCGCGTTTCAGAATTTTACTTCAAGTGGCAAATGTGAACACCATGAGATTTAATTGACGATCGACACTGGTATTACGTAAAAAGGGGGTGTAACAGATGAGACTTCAGCAGTTCTCAGTGAAGCTTTATGCGCTGTTATGCGGCATCGCGTGCGTTCATTACCTTGTCGTTGGTTAGGCAGCGTCAGGGGGCGGCGGGCAGCGCAGCTCCATACAGCTCTCCGTCTCGGAAGCAACTCTCTCCTAACTTCTCCTTACTACAATTTACCGAAGTTGGTTTAAAAAAAACTATCTGGCTGTGTTTTCATCTGACCAATCAGGTCTCAATGTTAACCTTAAGCTCCGCCTAAAACAATTCTGTCCATCCAATGAGAAACGTTATACTTTTCGTCGTGGGGCAATGTTTTTAAAGTTTGCAACGTAACAGAGACGCGAAAAAGTCTCACGCTAAAACTTGCAGCTGGTGTGGCCCTTTTAGTGTTATCGTAAGATCTATACTGTTCTCCTGGAGGACTCTATCTTTTAACATGGACTGGAGGGTGGTCCTGGCGGTTGGCTGGCGACGTGGGTGTCCGTCCCTTATCGTGGGGCCTTCTAGCTTAACACAGTTCTGCTCTCGGCTTCTGTTCTCCTTTCTCCCCTCGGAACTGCGTCTGTTTCACGGTGGGAAGGTATGACCTGCATTTAGGCATTCTTGTGTTAGTCTGTGGTATTCCATTTGCTCACTCGTTAATCGTATTACTTTGGTTAATTTAATGTCACGATTTATTCTGAGCTATATGACATACTGCTGGATTTGCTTATCATGTCAGGGTTTTCATGGAAGGTGTTGGATTTGCCTGACACTTTACACATGGAAAGGAAAGAATAATGGAGAAGGAGGAAGACTGGAAGGAAAAAGAACATCCGATTAACGTGGGCAAAGGGAAAAGAAGATACACTGCATGACAAAAAAATGAAGCACCCAGAAAGGGAGGAGAAAATGAAATGCAACTTCACGTGTTGAGAGAGAGTATGTGATGTTATGTCTGTGACTAAAGAATTAAATTAAATTTACAAAGAGCTTGGAAATAGGAGCGCACTTATGAGCGTGACATTGCACCCCTGTGGCCTAGATATATAGACTGGTCTGGTTGGGAAGAATGTTATAAAGCCTCTCGTGAGCCAAGCTGGCCCACAACTGTTGTAACTGGACTTTCATATTCTGGATGCTGCCAACTTGGCCGAATTTGACGTTCGAGCTGGACCCACATATGTGTAATGGACAGGTCCGGAGATCCTGCTGCCCAAGAGTAGCTCAGCATCACGCAGACAGTTCATAGAGACACGTGCCGTGTGTGGAGAGCATTGTCCTGTTGCAAAATGACGTACCACTGTTCCGTTCCTGAATCTGGCCATCATTTTAAGACATACCCGAGGACCAGGAGTAACATTACTTTGCTTTCCGAAAGACTGGGCGAATGGAACACTCTTCAGGTTGTCGCCATTCTTGTCGATGACGCTCGTCCGGGATAGTGCAGAACAACGATTCGTAGCTGAAAACAATGCTTACATATAACGGCACCACTCCAAAGACAGGACATTGTATTGCCTGTGTAATGATAGTCTAGGCATGAGATAGTAATTTCCCAAGTTTGGCTGCTGCTAGTCCCCGTCCAATGATGCGGCATGACAGAATACACTACTGGCCATTAAAATTACTATAGCTCTGGCCGTAATAACGGCCTTGAAACGCCTGGGCATTGAGTCAAACAGAGCTTGGATGGCGTGTACAGGTACAACTGCCCATGGAGCTTCAACAAGATACCACAGTTCATCAAGAGTAGTGACTGGTGTATTGTGACGAGCCAGTTCCTCGGCCACCATTGACCAGGCGTTTTCAATTGGTGAGAGATCTGGAGAATGTGCTGGCCAGGGCAGCAGTCGAACATTTTCTGTATCCAGAAAGGCCCATACAGGACCTGTAAAATGCGGTCGTCCATTATCCTGCAGAAATGTAGGGTTTCGCAGGGATCGAATGAAGGGTAGAGCCACGGGTCGTAACACATCTGAAAGGTAACGTCCACTGTTCAAAGTGCCGTCAATGCAAACAAGAGGTGACAGAGACGTGTAACGAGTGGGTGATACGCCAGTATGGTGATGACGAATACACGTTCCAATATACGTTCACCGCGATGTCGCCAAACACGGATGCGACCATCATGATGCTGTAAGCAGAACCTGGATTCATCCGAAAAATGACGTTTTGCCATTCGTGCACCCACATTCGTCGTTGAGTACACCATCGCAGGCGCTCCTGTCTGTGATGCAGCATCAAGGATAACCGCAGCCATGCTCTCCGAGCTGATAGTTCATGCTGCTGCAAACGTCGTCGAACTGTTCGTGCAGATGGTTGTTGTCTTGCAAACGTCCCCAACTGTTGACTCAGGGATCGAGACGTGGCTGCACAATCCGTTACAGCCATGCGGATAAGATGCCTGTCATCTCGACTGCTAGTGATACGAGGCCGTTGGGATCCAGCACGGCGTTCCGATATTACCCTCCTGAGCCCACCGATTCCGTATTCTAACAGTCATTGGATCTCGACCAACGCGAGCAGCAATGTCGCGATACGATCAACCGATATCGCGATAGGCTTCAATCCGACCTTTCTCAGTCAGAAACGTGATGGTACGCATTTCTCCTCCTCACACGAAGCATCACAACAACGTTTCACCAGTAAAGCCGGTCAACTGCTGCTTGTGTATGAGAAATCGGTTGGAAACTTTCCTCGTGTCAGCACGTTGTAGGTGTCGCCACCGGCGCCAACCTTGTGTGAATGCTCTGAAAAGCTAATCATTTGCATATCACAGCATCGTCTTCCTATCGGTTAAATTTCGCGTCTGTAACACGTCATTTTCATGGTGTAGCAATTTTAATGGCGAGTATTGTATTTCCTGTAGTCCCTTACTTGTCCCCAGATGGCAGGCGGAGATGTCATGAGGTTATGACGTGCCTAGTGCAAAATACGAAGATCCTGTATTGTGGTGTCAGACGTGATCGACCGAAACCTTGAGGACGAGTACACCTGCCCTCACGTTCCCATGCAGACGTGGGGCAGCTGCGGCATCCGAGTGCCCGACAGATGTGGATATTGCACGAATCGACCACGGTGAGTCGCAATAAGGCCCCTTTCAACTCTGTCGCTTACTGATAATGCTATCTCAGACGAGTACGTGGCACCTCCGTGTTCTTCACAGCCCTCACCCAACATCTGGCACAGTGTGCGAACCGTGTGTACCCTACCAGGCCTGGTAACAGCACAAGATAACAACGACACTAATGCTCTCGCGTTAGGGTTACGAACCGTCCAGCTTTTTCCGAACATGTCCGGCTTTTCGATTCTTTTTTTAACGTCCGGCCAGAACTTTTATTATTTGGAAATGTCCTTCACTTTGGTAACGAAATTACATTTCATAATTTAACGAATTTCAGTGTAGCATAATTGGACTGAACCGTAAGTTTCACTATGTTTGCTAGCAATGATGTAGTTGGCGAGAAACGTTCCATTCAAAGACGATAGTAGAAGTATACGATATGTCGATTCGAGATATTGTATAAATGTTTGGCAGGGTCTGAAACAAAATCTTAGTAGTATACGTCTGATCTGAAATTATCGTCTTCTCGTTGATACAGTAGTGGCAACAGAAAAAGGCAGTGCAAGCTGTCAGACAGTTCAAAAGCAAAATACCAGTGCTTCGTATTTGGACGATGTGAAAGTGGAGCTCATTGTGCAGTGTATGATAGCTACGTTAATGTGGGATGTAATGGTCTTGGAAAGATATTTTAGCACATAAAAGCATAAAAGAATGGTACGGAGCAGCTCTGCATCCGACCAAGTTGGGATTTTTGAGAAAAAAATGCGCATGTAGTTACGAACGTTCAAGCCACACTGGCGTACCACACAGTTTTGTACCATCATTCGTACAAATCGATGGATCGTACAAACAAATTAAATAAAAAACAATTTCTAAAATCTGGAAGAGCTAAACCAGAAGCTATTATAGATAACGTCGTTAGACCTTACACTGTACTGGTAGAGGTTTTTGTCAAAACGTCGAATTACAGAGTTAAATATTTTGATCTGAGGACAGATTAAAGTAATTATGGTACATTGAAAAAGTTCCCAATTATTGTTCAATATTTTGACCATAACAGCAGTCGTATTCAAACAATATAAAGTTGTCCAAATTAAACTTAAGGAAGTATTTCCAATTATATTACAGATCCTTAGAGAAAACATAACCTAACTACTTCTCAACGGATTGTTTTTGTTGCCAGCAATGCAAACGTTAACTTCGGTAATATTGCACGCTGCTCTCAAACGACAGTTAAACGAAAGTATAACAGGAGTTGGATATATTGCGCAATACCTTGCAAAAGGGAGATGATTCTGCCCCTTTGGATATAGACACATTTTTTATGAAAGGGTGCAACTTTTTTCACTTGTATGCAGTATGCACAGAGGAACTCGAAGATTTCTGCGAATTTGTAGACGTAAATTACCAGCAGCTCCTAAACCATTCCACGACCAGATGGGTATAACTGTTTCCAACAATAAGAAGTATTCTGCAATTATACCCAGCTCTTAAATCTTACTTCCTCTCTCAGGATAGGAAATATGTACCTACAACAATTAGAAAGTTTCTACAGAACTACTTTTCAAAGCAATATCTCCTGTTTTACTTCTTCATCTTACAAGGTTTTCATTTCAAAATGATGTCTGCTGGAAAAAAGAATTCTATTGGAGAATTGTGACTCATTAGAAACTGTACTAATTTCTCTGAAAAATTTCAGTGAAGAAATAACCCAGCAAACCGGCTGAATCTAATTATTTAATACATTTACATAGGTTTCGACCGCTCTAATGATGTTTTCATCAGAATGAAAATTTAAAAGCCGTATATAATATGGACTGGGAATAAATTCATCTGACTCGAAGTGAGACAAGCTATAAATAACTTTTAGAAGCTGGCTTGGAGAAAGAGCGCCAGCTGTACATCGAAAATGTATCTAGCTCCTATGGAACTAGCACTGAATACATAGAATAATGGATACAGCCAACGGAAGAACTTAAGTTCTTCAAATGGCTTAAACTCGGAGACCTAAAGGAACTTTGCTTTGAGGACATTCTACCATGTCTTCAGTACTTACAAACCAAAGGTGTGAAAATAAACGATTCGAAATCGTTTGATCAGTTCTGCAATATGTGCAGTGTTGGACTAAAATTGTAAACTAGACGAACAACTGTATTCTTTGTTTAAAAAGTGTCAAAATATCGAAACATGCTTGGAAGTTTTGCAAATTTGCTAAGTTTTCTTTGCGATTCTTGGTAGCAGTGCATCTACTGAACATACATATTCTCTCACAGCTGCTCAGTGAACAAAAGAGAGGAATCGTGAGTTCATAGATGCAGTCAAAGGAATTTTACTAGCCAAGTGCAAGATCAATGATATGTAAGAATTTTTAACATCGTGCAGCCCCGTCAGCAAGTGTGATAATTAAACATATAACACGTCAGCCTCAGTTGCAAATAGAAACCAGTCTCCACCTAGGTTTCAACCAAAATAATTTGGCCTTCATCAGAAGCTATCGACACTAACCTATTGCATGCCAAAGCCTGGCCATGTTGTTGTTGTTGTTGTTGTTGTTGTGGTCTTCAGTCCTGAGACTGGTTTGATGCAGCTCTCCATGCTACTCTATCCTGTGCAAGCTTCTTCATCTCCCAGTACCTACTGCAACCTCCATCCTTCTGAATCTGCTTAGTGTATTGATCTGTTGGTCTCCCTCTACAATTTTTACCTTCCACGCTGCCCTCCAATACTAAATTGGTGATCCCTTGATGCTTCAGAATATGCCCTACCAACTGATCCCTTCTTCTGGTCAAGTTGTGCCACAAACTTCTCTTCTCCCCAATCCTATTCAGTACTTCCTCATTAGTTATGTGATCTACCCATCTAATCTACAGCATTCTTCTGTAGCACCACATTTCGAAAGTTTCTATTCTGTTCTTGTCTAAACTATTTATCGTCCATGTTTCACTTCCATACATGGCTACACTCCATACAAATACTTTCAGAAAAGACTTCCTGACACTTAAATCTATACTCGATGTTAACAAATTTCTCTTCTTCAGAAACGCTTTCCTTGCGATTGCCAGTCTACATTTTATATCCTCTCTACTTCGACCATCATCAGTTATTTTTCTCCCCAAATAGCAAAACTCCTTTACTACTTTAAGTGTCTCATTTCCAAATCTAATTCCCCCAGCATCACCCGACTTAATTCGACTACATTCCATGATCCTCGTTTTGCTTTTGTTGATGTTCATCTTATATACTCCACAAGACACTGTCCATTCCATTCAACTGCTCTTCCAAGTCCTTTGCTGTCTCTGACAGAATTACAATGCCATCGGCGAACCTCAAAGATTTTATTTCTTCTCCATGGATTTTAAACCTACTCCGAATTTTTATTTTGTTTCCTTTACTGCTTGCTCAATATACAGATTGAATAACATCGGGGAGAGGCTACAACCCTGTCTTACTCCCTTCCCAACCACTGCTTCCCTTTCATGTCCCTCGACTCTTACAACTGCCATCTGCTTTCTGTACAAATTGTAAATAGCCTTTCGCTCAATGTATTTTACCCCTGCCACCTTTAGAATTTGAAAGAGAGTATTCCAGTCAACATTTTCAAAAGCTTTCTCTAAGTCTACAAATGCTAGAAACGTACCTTTGCCTTTCCTTAATCTTTCTTCTAAGATAAGTCGTACGGTCAGTTTTTCCTCACGTGTTCCAGTATTTCTACGGAATCCAAACTGATCTAACCCGAGGTCGGCTTCTACTAGTTTTTCCATTCGTCTATAAAGAATTCGTGTTAGTATTTTGCAGCTGTGGCTTATTAAACTGATTGTTCGATAATTTTCACATCTGTCAACACCTGCTTTCTTTGGGATTGGAATTATTATATTCTTCCTGAAGTCTGAGGGTATTTCGTCTGTGTCATACATCTTGCTCACCAGATGGTAGAGTTTTGTCAGAGCTGGCTCTCCCAAGGCCGTCAGTAGTTCCAATGGAATGTTGTCTACTCCGGGGGCCTTGTTTCGACTCAGGTCTTTCAGTGCTCTGTCAAACTCTTCACGCAGTATCGTATCTCCCATTTCATCTTCATCTACATCCTCTTCCATTTCCATAATATTGTCCTCAAGTACATCGCCCTTGTATAGACCCCCTATATACTCCTTCCATCTTTCTGCTTTCCCTTCTTTGCTTAGAACTGGGTTTCCATCTGAGCTCTTGATATTCATACAAGAGGTTCTCTTTTCTCCAAAGGTCTCTTTAATTTTCCTGTAGGCAGTAACTATCTTACCCCTAGTGAGATAAGCCTCTATATCCTTACATTTGTCCTCTAGCCATCCCTGCTTAGCCATTTTGCACTTCCTGTCGATCTCATTTTTGAGACGTTTGTATTCCTTTATGCTTGCTTCATTTATTGCATTTTTATATTTTCTCCTTTCATCAATCAAATTCAATATTTCTTCTGTTACCCAAGGATTTCTACTAGCCCTCGTCTTTTTACCTACTCGATCCTCTGCTGCCTTCACTACTTCATCCCTCAAAGCTACCCATTCTTCTTCTACTGTATTTCTTTCCCCCATTCCTGTCAATTGTTCCGTTATGCTCTCCCTGAAACTCTCTACAACCTCTGGTTCTTTCAGTTTATCCAGGTCCCATCTCCTTAAATTCCCACCTTTATGCAGTTTCTTCAGTTTTAATCTACAGGTCATAACCAATAGATTGTGGTCAGAATCCACATCTGCCCCTGGAAATGTCTTACAATTTAAAACCTGGTTCCTGAATCTCTGTCTTACCATTATATAGTCTATGTGATACCTCTTAGTATCTCCAGGGTTCTTCCATGCATACAACCTCCTTTCTTGATTCTTGAACCAAGTGTTAGCTATGGTTAAGTTGTGCTCTGTGCAAAATTCTACCAGTTGGCTTCCTCTTTCATTTCTTAGCCCCAATCCATATCCACCTACTACGTTTCCTTCTCTCCCTTTTCCTACACTCGAATTCCAGTCACCCATGACTATTAAATTTTCATCTCCCTTCACTATCTGAATCATTTCTTTTATTTCATCATACATTTCTTCAATTTCTTCGTCATCTGCAGAGCTAGTTGGCATATAAACTTGTACTACTGTAGTAGTTGTGGGCTTCGTATCTATCTTGGCCACAATAATGCGTTCACTATGCTTTTTGTAGTAGCTTGCCCGCATTCCTGTTTTCCTATTCATTAGTAAACCTACTCCTGCATTACCCCTATTTGATTTTGTGTTTATAACCCTGTAGTCACCTGACCAGAAGTCTTGTTCCTCCTGCCACCGAACTTCACTAATTCCCACTATATCTAACTTTAACCTATCCATTTCCCTTTTTAAATTTTCTAACCTACCTGCCCGATTAAGGGATCTGACATTCTACGCTCCGATCCGTAGAACGCCAGTTTTCTTTCTCCTGACAACGACATCCTCTTGAATAGTCCCCGCCCGGATATCCGAATGGGGGACTATTTTACCTCCGGAATATTTTACCCAAGAGGACGCCATCATCATTTAATCATACAGTAAAGCTGCATGCCCTCGGGAAAAATTACGGCCGTAGTTTCCCCTCGCTTTCAGCCGTTCGCAGTACCAGCACAGCAAGGCCGTTTTTGTTATTGTTTCAAGGCCAGATCAGTCAATCATCCAGACTGTTGCCCTTACAACTACTGAAAAGGCTGCTGCCCCTCTTCAGGAACCACACGTTTGTCTGGCCTCTCAACAGATACCCCTCCGTTGTGGTTGTACCTACGGTACGGCTATCTGTATCGCTGAGGCACGCAAGCCTCCCCACCAACGGCAAGGTTCATGGTTCATGGGGGGAGTTTTATACTTGACAGTCTGGCCATATCAAGTATAAAACTATAGCACCGTAATACCCAGTCATAAATCTACATTAATTAGCAGAAGAGAAACAGGAGGCCACACTGTGCGGACGAGGTCGGTAGGTCGCCAGAGCTGGCCTGGAACTAATAGCGATTAGCGTCAATAGCTTCTGATAAAGGCCAAATTATTTTGGCTGAAACCTAGGTAAAGATTGGTTTCTATTTGCAACCAAGCCTGGCGTGTTAGATGTTCAATGGTATGTCTTGGGAGAGACTTTATAGCTAAATTTTTCAACGTAAGAATTTAGCTCAGATAATTTGTCTGGGCAGTATAGTCTACTGACAAATACATTTTCAAAAGTTAAGTCACTGAAAAATACTGAAAATTATTTCAAGGTGATTCTATTGTATTTATAACAATTAAATACCACTGTTTAATACTGTATTAGATTTTCAGTGTATCATTTTCCGCCCTTATTGAGATCAGAACACGTCTATCACAATGATGTGTGAAATATAAAGTATTTATTGTTTCTAAAATAAATTATCAGCCTTTCTTTTAAGAAAGAGGCAGCTTTTTGTGAAGCACTGTCTTGCTTTGGATAATGTTCAGTTGGTGACCCTAAATCTGGTAGCTGTCCTGCCTGTCAGAGATAGCTGAAACTCTAATCATTTACATCTAGGCGTTACCTAGGGTTAACAAATTCCAAATCAAACGAGTTCCTATCATTCTCATTTTCAGAGGAGATGTCTACTGAAGATGCCACATTCATGGTGAAACAAGTTTGGAAAAATGCAAACAAATAATTTTAGCTCGAGAGTTTGTAAATACTAGAAGAAAGTCTTTTCTATGTATTGCCAAGAGCTGTCAATAAACCAAATCTGCCTATGCAACAGTTTTGATCGAACTCCTCATTATCAGGAAACCATAGCGACCTGTATAGTAACGGTCTCACTGTGTCGACAAAACACAAAGAAAATTATAAAAAGACATGATGCGACATTGACGTCAAGGATAAACTGTAATTATACAATTGAAACATTTTAACGCACTGACCGTTTTTTATTCGTTGCTGTTTCCTCGGTATCTATGCTGTACTGTAAATAACAAAACCGAAAAAATCCTCTATGAAGAGAATCTATTTCTGAAACTACATTTTTTCTTTCCGATAATAATGCAGAATAATTTTTTATTTTATTTATTTTGTTTTTATTTTGACTTCAAAGTATGAGTGATCCTATGTACGTTGCTACAACAACAAAAAATGGTTGAAATGGCTCTGACCACTACGGGACTTAACGTCTGAGATCGTCAGTGCCCTAAAACTTAGAACTACTTACACCTAACTAACCTAAGGACATCACACACGTCCATGCCCGAGGCAGGATTTGAACCTGCTACAAGAATTTTATGTTGCCTGAGGATGATCGTTGAACGAAAGCTGGTAGCACAGAAAGATTTGTTTTGTTAGCAATTCTTGATGTCACCTAAAAAGGCTTTCTTCCAAATATAACAGAGTTGTGCCAGACGGTAGATCCTAATACTTACGTTTTATACACGTACGGGTATAGGGAATAACATATCGTATGCAATACATAACAAATGAAGTAGGCCTGATATTGGAGTTGACGTACATAGGTGACCGTTCTGTTATACGTCTTGTGATGTAGTGAAACGAAGAAATTAGTCCGAAACCTGCAGAAAAACAATGTACAAAAACGTAATGCAACACATTTACTGCTCGGCAAGTTTCGTTGAAAAAATTCGCTCTTTGTTTTTGAATATCATGGAATATTTCCGTTTCAGATTCTATAGTTTCGTGAAGTTCTGGTTGTTGGAGCCGCTATAAGCAGTCTCCAAAATGAAGTCTTTAGCGGAGCGCTTCCAAGCAGAGTGTTGTCACTGACTTTCTTTTGCCGGAAAATCAGGACATTTACAAGTATTCGTAGTCCCTTGAAGAGTGTCTACGGAGACCTGGGATGGAACAAAAGCACGGTGAGTCGTTGGGCAAAGTAATAAGACTTGATCTACCCCGTGCAACCCTAAGGAAACAACTTCAAGGTGCTCGTCGCCACAACACTGCAAACGAACTTCTGTTTCTCCGTAACAAAGCAAAGCCTCACATACGTCCGTCCACCGCAGAGAACCACAAAAACTTCAATGGGCTATCCTTCCTCACCCATCCCACAGCCCACATCTTGCATCTTCCGACTTCCATTTGTTTGCCCCAACGAAGGATGCACTCTGAGGGAAACAGAACCTGGACAATGGGAAGGTTACTGATGCAGCAAGACGTTGGCTCCGACATCGGCCAGTAGAGCGGTACCTTTCAGACACACAGGGCCTCCCAGTAAGGTGGCGTAAGGACGCAGCCGTGAACGTAGATTATGTTGACAAATAGGTTATTGTAGCTGAAAGAGTGGGGAACAACATTGTGCATTGGAATCCTGAACAAAACCAACCTGCTTTCATAAATAAAATGTGTTGCATAACTTATTGAACGGCCCTCGTAATGAACAGCAGAAAAACAGCAAGAGTTTGTTTACGTCCTTGCTGCCATTAGAAGTTTTAATAACAACAATTTTAAACAACCTGAATGGCTGTAATTAGTTGGGTTTAGATGGCAAATACAAAAGAAACGACGATTTGTGCGTCAATGAATAAAAAACGATGTTTGTGACGAGTAAAAATGCACTACCATTCATTTAGAATGAATCTTTGGCTATACCAGTTACTGGTTCTTTTGAATTGTGTTGGGATATATAGTGCAAGAAAGCAAAAAGATGGCCCATTGGCAGCTTATCGAGGAGAGGGTCTGACAACTTGAGTATCCGGTTTATTGTAACATTACTTTTGCCTGCAGTTATTCGCATGAAAAGAGGTCGCAGCTTACGACAGTGACATCGGAGTAGGAGCAGATACTGCCCCGCGCCGCACGGAAGTATCTACGGCCGCAGTGCGGGAGTCGGAGGCGGCCCTTCCGCGCGCGCGATCCGCTGCGTTATTTCCGGGCAGTGATTTGATCGCTGATGTATGGCAGCGTCCCGCGGCGTTAATAAAGGAGCAAGTGGCATCAGCGGCATCAAGTGTCACGGCCAGCGCTCCATTTGCGAACCGAGTTAATGAGCCGGCCACCAATAGGCGTTCCAATTAATTTATCATTTACAGTTGCGGTTTTAAATCTTCTTGGCGGATAAGCAGCTTTGTACGTCACGGAAATAATTACTTTCCAATTAACAGCGAGATGGCTACGCAATTCGGTGCTCGAAATTTCACACAGGAACGAGCAGCGGTAAAGGGCGTGCTGAGCGGGCGAATTCAGCGGTGATTGTCACCAGTTCGCTGGTAAAGTGCGCTACAGCTCATGGGCCTCTTCCGTCCGGAATTGGTGATTTATTAAAAAGTATTTTTCTGCTGAATTTAATACAGTAATGTTGGGATCTGCGAATTTACATTATCTCCTGTCGGTTATCTCCTATTGAGTCGTATATCGGCGTTAACAAGGGATCTTCCTGATCACGAAAATTCAGATCTGCCTTTATTTAAACATTGATGAACGGATAGCTTAACTGGGAACACTTTTGAGGTATTATGAAATGTATTTGCAAATTGCAAATACGATTGTACAACGGCTGTACGATGTACCAGTGACATATGAAACTCTGTACCGCACTGGATCTCGAACCCGGCTATCGGTGTACGACTCACAGCTAGGCCCAAACTTCCAGATGTCCTGGAGTGTACATCTCACAGTGCTCGCATACAAATCATAGATTCCGGCAGAGAGAGAGACACAGTTTTGCTCGTCATGTTGCCTTCCTTCAGCATGAAATAAAGTAGAGCAGTGTCTCTGTTTTGTAGTGCCTGTATAGTTCGATGCAAGATTCCTTCGGACATTCATGCATGTCCGAAGGAACACTGCATCGAACTATACAGACACTCTAAAGTACAGGCACTGCCCTGATGTAATTCTGATGTACTTCAGCATCTGATGAAAGGGTGTGCAAACGGCTGTCACTCAAATTCGTTGCCAGTAAATTTCTGGACCAGTACAGTTCAACTATTCTCAAGGATGTTGCTTACCCCAGAGGTGCAGTGTAGACATATTGCGGCAGTTGCCGCTTACAGAAAAGTTATCACTTTGCAGGGATATGCGTTCGAACACTGCAGTGAAAGTCAGTTTACCAAAGTACTGTATGACTCCAGTTGTAAGAACACCAAGGAAAGTAATACCAGGTAATTACCCTCGCAACGGTATTACTCACTTTCCTTTAATCTAGAGTTTTATAGATAAAATAAGTTATGTAATTTATTTATTATGTCTACAGCTTTGCTTACGCTGTTTCTTCTCGAAGTTTGCGGCTTTACTGTGAAAAACGTAAAAAACATTTACGATTCACAGTGCTGGCCATCCCTAGCCACTACTTTCTCCCGTCCTTCGAGCTGCATACGAATCCCGCGGCGAAGAAGTGGGCATCTTCTTAGGAGATCCATGGTTCGATCCAATTTTGCACTTGTTCACATGACCGGAAGCGCCGGTCAGCCAGGCCGTGTGGCATTCCTCGAAAAAGGTGGCAGTCAGCGGAGACAGTGTCTGGAGAATATGACGGCTGAGGTACGACTTCCCATTTCATCTTTGTTTCCATACTACATTTCTGTCGCTGTACTGTGGCGGTTTGTCACTCAGAGCTCGGCTCAAACGCATTAGCTCCTTTCCATAACGATCTGCGAATATTCCTGTCGGTTTCAGAAACTTCGAAAACCTTCGATGACTGGATGTTGTGTGATGTACTTAGGTTAGTTAGGTTTAAGTAGTTCTAAGTTCTAGGGGACTGATGACCATAGATGTTAAGTCCCATAGTGCTCAGAGCCATTTGAACCAACGAAAACCTTCTCTCCTCCACTGCTTTGCCTGTCTTCGACATGAAAATCATCATTCTTGAAGCTCTGAAACCAATTTCTGCACTTTCTTTCACTAATAGATACCTCCCATATGTCTTACCCAGATTTTTAAGAGCCCAGTCGGCAAATTTCTTCATGTTACAGCAGAAAATTAAAATGTCACGCAAATGACTAGAATTGGGCTCGGAACTTGACATATTCAGCCGAGAATAATTTTATGGTGCAACCGTAAATCGACTAATATTTTGGTTCCGTTATGTTTACAAATGCCTGAGGTTATTCTATGACACTTACGACCTATCACCTGCACTACCACTCGCCGCTACTGTCATCTACTGCAAAACAGCGGAAGCCATGTTTATTGTTATACGTTCTAAGAAAAGAAAGCCGACGCACAACGAAGAATGCATCCGAATGGAAAGGAAATCGGTACATGTGATGTACATGAACGGACCTGTAAATGATTGTAATTTCAGAAAAATTGGGTGATTTATTCAAGAGAAGCTTCACAAATTGAGCGAGTCAGTAACACTTTGATCCACTTCTGGCTCTGATGCGAGCAGTTGTTCGACTTGACACTGATTGGGAGAGTTTCTCGTTGTCCACCTGTGGGATATCGTGCTAAATTTTGACCAATTGGTGCATTAGACCTGTAAAATCCCGATGTTGTTGCAGGGTCCAGCACGTAATGCTCCATACTTTCTCGATTGGGCAGAGATCCAGCGATCTTGCGGGCCAAGGCAGTGTTTGGCAAGCACTAAGACAAGTGGTAGAAACGCTCACGGTGTGCGGGAAGGCATTATTTCTACCGAAATGTAAGCCAAGGACGGCTTGTTATGAAGGACCACAAAACGGGATTTAGGAAATCGTCGACGTACCGTTGTGCTGTAAGGGTGCGCGTATGACAACCAAAGGGGACCCGCTACGAGAAGAAATTGCACCCCAGATCACCACTTCTGGTTGTCAGGCTCTATAGTGGATGACAGGCAGGTTTGTATGACACTGATACCCAGGACCTGTCGAGGTACGTCTTCGGCCTGGGATCTGACTGACAAGAGTAGAATTGCCTTCAGTGAAGAGCCCCATTTCGAACTGAGCCCTTACCTGGCACATCAGAACGTCGGTGATATTCTACGCACCGTTTCGTTGCCCTTCATGGCAATACTGCAATGTGTCGGTAGCAAATAAGTACTGTCCGACGCATTTAAATTCCTAACAGTGAGCGTTAATTCATCCGTTTTTGAATATTTTATTATTTGTATGTATGTGTGGAGAACTGGTAGGTGTGTCGATGCTGACGCGAAGTAAAGCGCGTAACACTAGTCAACACACTCAAATCTGGAGATGTCGACAAGATGGCACCAAAACGTGACGTACAAAAAAATATTGACTGATGCGGACAGTACCATTCTGGCTGGACAGTCAACTGCAGAAACAAGTTGCAATATTTAGACGACAGTGGCTACGATAATACTCTGCGAGACCACGCAGATGCTGAAGATGGGACACGTAGAAACGTCTAAGCAGTAGTGGCGATACGGAACTACCAAGTAGACGAGGTCGAGAGTCCGAAGGTACCTAGGAGAAATTTTAGCGGGCCACCGTCGTGTATATCAGGGGTGGTAGTCCTATGGAAACTCACCGACGGGAAATATTTAATCGACTTTCACCTATCAGTTTAGATCGAGGCAGAGAAAGTCATAGGAGGAAGATGAGAGATAATGTATTCTGCATTCTCGAGTACTGAGAAGGGCTGGAGCAAAATGGAGTAGCAAATTCGAAACGTTTACAACCGAAGAAACATAGACAAGAATCAAAAACAATTGGTAAATGACGTAACCAGTCATAAATACTTTTTGAATGTTTTATTTTACTGCCATAACTGCTTTCGGACTGCCATGCCCATTTTCAGATGGCTAATATTTTTCGTTCCATAGACGTTTTAGTTAACAGCATGTTGTCTGCTGCATACTGCACAATTTTATTTCACTATTCAGTGCCACTTTATCTGTTGTTTCACTATCAAAAATACGTTAAAGTGGCCGGCCGGGGTGGCCGAGCGGTTCTAGGCACTACAGTCTGGAACCGCGCGACCACTACGGTCGCAGATTCGAATCCTTCCTCGGAAATGGATGTGTGTGATGTCCTTAGGTTAGTTAGGTTTAAGTAGTTCTAGGGGACTGATGACCTCAGATGTTGAGTTCCATAGTCCTCAGAGCCATTTGAACCATCTGGACGCTAAAGTGCTTGCATTATACAGGATGGAACATTGATTGTGACCGGTCCTAATATCTCACGAAATAAGCATCAAACGAAGAAAGCACAAAGACGAAACTCGTCTAGCTTGAAGGGGAAACCAGATGGCGCTATGGTTGGCCCGCTAGATGGCGCTGCCATAGGTCAAACGGTTGTCAACTGTTTTTTTTAAGTAGGAACCTCCATTTTTTTATTACATATCCGTGTAGAAAAGAAATATGAATGTTTTCGTTGGACCACCTTTTTCGCAGCGCCATCTAGCGGGCCAACCATAGCACCATCTGGTTTCCCCCTTCAAGCTAGACAAGTTTCGTTCTTTGCAGTTTTTTTGTTTGACGCTTATTTCGTGAGATATTTGGCCCAGTCACGATCAATGGACCACCCTTGTATATTCTTAAATTGTCCACAGCGTTTCCACTGGTTCCCTACCACCTAAGGCATCACCATACACGCAACACCCCCTACAGAAGTGCTACTACAAAGTGGCCCATACAAATGTATATTGTCTTCTGTTACTGGATCATAAAAACACCTCTTAAAATATGGAAAGTAAAGAACTTGCAGCAGAAGCGATTGTTTCACGCTATCGAAGATCCAGTGCTCATTGCTCCTAAAGTAAGCATTATGGATCTCGTCTTTACTGCACTGCTTTGATTCAAATGATTGTTCCTGCCATATCCGTAAACACTTACCAAGAAATCGTTTTTAGAATGGTAGCATTTTATGGATTAAATCCGAAAATAGAGAAGCTTTTAAGGAGAATGGTTTTTTTAAATGTCGAAATGTACAATTTTCATTTGTTGTTAAGTAATGAACTTCCACCTTTAATTTTTTCCACGTTATTGGGCAGCACTGATGAGAATATCGATTTTTTACGAAAAAAAATAATTTAGGTACACGAAAGAAAAATTGACTCGCCCATGAGCCAGCAATGTATATGAAGATAACCTTAGCATATAAATAGTTATGAACTAGCTCAACAAATCCATAATATAGAGATTCCGGCTAATGCTAATTTTGACTCGTTGGACATGAAAAATATATACACAAATATACCTATCAATGAGTCGATCAATGTAATGAAAGACAATTTATTACAACATAAGGTTATGACCAACGATGAAGTAATTGCATTTATAGAATTACTTGAATATACCCTTAATTACAGTTATTTCTCCTTTAGTACTAAAATCTACTATCAAAAAGATGGCTTAGCGATGGGTAATTCCTTAACTGGCACAGTCGCAGATATTTTTGTAAACTACATTGAAATAAAAGTTTTTGAAAATAATCCAGACAACTGCAAACAAAATTTTATATTATAAACGGTACGTAGATGATACTTTAATACTTTATAATGGTCGAAAAGATGAAATCGATAGGTTTACTACAAAATTGAACTCTGTACATCCAAAACTACAATTTACAGTTGAATATGAAAATCATAAACTTATTAACTACCTGGATCTCGTTATATCCAATAACAATGGCAAACATTGCTTGGCCATATACAGAAAACCTACAACTACTGATGTTGTTATTATTAATGCTAGGTCATGTCATCCTGACAAATATAAAAAGCATTTTTTAAGTCAATGATCCACCGGATGCTGAAATTACCCCTTGAAGAAAATTAAATTAAAAAAGGAACAACGATTCTAAAACAGATTGAGAAGACCAATTCTTTTGACACGCGTAAAGCTGACATTATGTTTAATAAAATGCAACAATCACAAAGCACACCACTAACAGGAGCTCATAAATACACAAAAAATGACGTACATGGGGAACGTATCAGATAGGCTCAGTAATTTATGTAAGAATTCTGAAATAACAATAGCATTTGAAACTAACAATGCTTTGCAAAATAAATTAAGACATACTGTAGGTAATGATAACGATAGATTTCTCAGATCAGGAGTTTACAAGATCCAATGTGGTGATTGTAGAAAAATACACATTCGCCAAACAGGCCGGAGCTTTACTACACGATGCAAAGAACATAAATGTACAGCGTGAGCATAATCAGTCTTCTGCCATCACATAACTTTCAAGAAGCATGCCGAAGGGATGTTACAGCAGAATTTGCAAGTCCGTCATTACGCTAATAAAGGCTTATTATTAAATATTTTGGAGGAGATCGAGATATTTGCCCATTATAGACATGAACCGACAGTGCTTCTCAATGAACAGTTGGATTTTCATGAAAAACATTTTTATGATCTCTTTGGCGAAATTCTATGGACGCGTATATACTCCTTCGTTCAGAAAATCATAGGACCCATTTGTTTCCATGGCATAAATGTACCTTAGAACAGTATGTAAATATTTATATCACAATCTTAAACTTCCAACTAGAAATATTGCGAAATATGACTCCATTTTTAATAAATCAGTTTTATGACATTTTAAAAAATGTATGTAATATAGTACCACTCTGCAGCTGATCATTCCATTATTACATATATCTCCAGTGCCAAATAAAGTTAATATGAGACAGACAGACTGAATCTAGCATAGGTGTATACTAGAAGTCGAGTCACTACTGACATATCGATAGTATACCGCAATGCCAAAGACCTTCACAACATCCTTGACTTTGAAACTATTGTGGTAGCACCACCTTAGCCCATAGAGGGCACACTGAGTATACATCGTCTCTACAGTTATTTTAAAGCTTTTAATTGATAGTTTATACAATATTTCAGTATTTCCATAGTTGTAACGAGATATTTTATACATAAATATTTTTTGTTATTATTGTACTTTGTTTTTCTACGTTTTGACTATTATGTGAACCCGTTTTACATTGATTGGTTGACGTGAGGTAGAGGGAAAAGAGATAGGCGAGCATCTTCGTATTTAAGTGTATGCTCGTCACTTGCTGGCACCAGTTGACGTCACAGCACCTGTGAAGAGTGCTCCACCTACCATCTTCGAAGGATGCCATGGGTATAACAAGTCTTATTGTATTTTATCCTTATAAGCATTTTGTCATATTTTATTGTAAAACTAGTAAGGTTTCTATTACTCTCTAAATTAAATTACAGGTCTGATGATGGTGATGTGATATGACCGAAACCGGTCACCAAAGTTCTTGTAGCATATGTGGTGTGATCAAGACCGAATTTTAAAAAGAATTTTATTTTAAATTTTTGATAACTGTTCCAAAAATGTTTATTGACACTATTAAAAACAGCAAGCTACGTAGTTTTTACTAGGATTTTTTATACTGTCAGTGGTAATTACTAACGAAATGCTTCCAAAACAAACGATTGCATATCATAAAGAAGTCATATATATGCACAAATTTACACATACAGATATTTGGCTATCGCTACGGTCCATAAGTTAATTGCAGGAAATACGAAATCAAAGAGTTGGAGGCTGAGATGAGAGAAACACATTTGTTCATTGTGATAATTTATATTTATACAAATACATACTGGTATCTCAAACTGCAGTGATGTGTCTGTTAGGTGTGCAATTTGTGTTTGATTTCTATGAAGAGCCCAAGGAAATTATTTAGAAAATGTTTTTTGGTGAACTCCAGCTGTTCATTTAGAATGTATTGGAATGAACTGAGGACGTGAATATGTATTTCTAGTTCCTCTTGGAGGTCTACCTTCTTGCCTTTGTTAGCGGCATGTAATATCTGCAGTTGTCATTAACGTCAAAAACAGAGTGTCCATGTTGGTTCATGTGAGTGGCAATTGCGGATTTATTTAAAGTTTTTAGTCTAAAGGCATCCATGTGTTCTCAATATCTTGTACTGAGTTAGCAAAGCTCGGACAACGGTACTAAACAACATTCAGAACCAAATAAAGAAACTGCGAGATGAGAAAGAACAGCATTCAGGGCACATGATGGCTAAAGCTCAGCAATGGAAATACTAGGAGATAGAAAAAAGTTTAGATCAAAAACTCCTGCAACTCTTTGAGAGAAAAGAGTTGTCTGTGGAATCGGTGACAAATGTACAGGAAATGGACAAGCAGATACGCGGTGTCGTGGACATAGTAGCAAATAGGACCTCGAGACAGCGTGGGGATGCGCAAGACAAACTTCATATCGTATCAACGCTACGTGACGATAACGATGTTCGGCCTACAGAGGCCCAACTCCCAAAAACTCTCACACCAAGTGCACATCCTATTTCGCTGTACCGACAGGATACTGAACTGATACCAGAAATGAGGTCGAATCGGGAATCGCAGCACTGCAACAACTCCATTGCATTAGGAAGGTGCGACACGCACATCATGGACATGAGCGTGTCACATCACCAGGTGAATATAGCACGACAGAAAATAAATGCCCGTGCGAAGGAACGAAGTAACGTCACTGAGGCCGCACGTAGTAGCCGAGCGGTCAGGGCGCCGTGTCACGGTCCGAACGGCTCCCCCGTCGAAGGTTCGAGTCCTCCCTCGGGCATGGGTGTGTGTGTTGTCCTTAGCGTAAGTTAGTAAGTTAGTTTAAGTTAGATTAAGTAGTGCATAGCTTAGGGACCGATGACCTCAGCAGTTTGGTCCCATAGAACTTACCGCAAATTTCCAATTTAACAATCACTTAACGGGAAACGAGACACGGAAGTGGGGACGTTACCTCTCAGCAAGTTCCAGTACTACAGGGGAGGCGCAAACTTACAGTGCAGTTTCAGGAAGCATACCTTCATTCTGGCCAGTGCAGGAAAATATTTTGTATGCGCACATCTTGAAAGTGTGACTAGAGACCATGCGAAAAATTAAAAATCATGCCCAACGTATGAAGGGTTTAAACGGGCGTACTTGGCTCGCTACTAGTCACGCATCACCTAGGGTAGAATACAACAAGAGCTTATGACGCATAGAGATGTGGAATCTTTTTGATTTGAAACCCCACTACAGCCTTTCGACCAAATGTCGAGGAAGAATCAGTACCTCGATGTAATGTGCAGCGGCAGCGAGATCACCTGCATGTGTTTCACAAAGCTGCCGCTGCCATATTAAGAAGTACTTATGGGTAAGATGTGGGGATGGCGTCGAAGGATTCAGAAATATTTCGCATGGGATAGAAGTTGTGCTGAATGAGGTACAGGGACGTAACAAGAGTTGATAGCGCGAGGCAAAATTTTAATAGCTTGATATTGCAATAACCAGAGCAATTTTAAAAAGCCAAACAGCTGGCAAGGTAATGGATTAGGCCACATTATAACACTCTGCAAATCCGAAACCAGAACGGTAATGGGCGGTAATGGAATGGGTCGTGTTTCTGCCTAACGAACCTGCGCAAAATGAGACACGGTGGGGATTCAGATACTGGAGGTCCATCCAGCGAGCCCGGGCTGTGGGCAGAAAGATGGAGGACAGGTACGATTAGAATGTGAAATGGGCAAGACTACAGGCAGACCGGCAACAGAAGTCGGTGGCAGTCATCTGAAAATGTTAGACTACGATGACGTTTCAGAAACATTAGTAGAGGAATTTGCGATTAGGAGGGACCATGATGTGTATCCGATCATACAAGTTTCGGTCGGCGAGATCAAAGCGAGAGCAATTTTAGATAACAGCAGTAAGCTTTCGGCCATTTTTTCTCCGAAAAATTACTTGACATATCTTCAAAAAATTTGAACACGCCCCCATTAAGGGGTTCAGAAAACTACAATATGCAATACAATATTGAGAAAATGTACTGAGATCAGTAGAAAAATTAGATTGGTTTTCACGTGGGAAAGGCACAGGCTAGAAGCAAACATCTTTTTGGTACCTAAATTAGACGCAAAGATAAATACAGGGATGGAGTGGTTGAGTGAAAAAAGAAAGCAATGGACATGTGACGCGGGAAAATCACATTAGAGTAGTAGGGTGAAAGCAGTATTAGAATTGAGGAGCACGCTAGGAAGGGACAGAGCCCCTTTAGCTGTCTCAAAAGATCAAGAACGCTGTTAAAGACTCCCACGACCAGCATGGGAGGTATAACAGGCGAAGAGACACTAGAGCTGGGGACAAGGTGGCAATTTAAGAAATTCACCGGAAAACAGGCATGAAATTAGCCGAGCTGACTGGGATCACAGAGAGAAGGTGGAACTGCAGATAGTACTGAGGGGCAACGCCAAAGTGTTCTCACCAAAACCTGATTCGATTAAAGACTTCCAGTAACAGTTAACTGTAACACCATACAAACCTTTTCCAGTGTCGCCATACGCAAGACGACTAGATTGCAGAAAGAAGATTTCTTTGGGGCTACTCAAGAATATAGACGATAATATAACTGAGCAAATCAAGTCTGCATTCAGCTGAAGTAGTTAACTCCAAATAGTAAGCGCAAAGGACGGCAGTATCCGGATAGTCTTTGACTCAAGACGAGTTATTACGAAATTGTTGAGCAACGGGTAGAACAGAAAATGTTGAGGAACTTCAACGAAAGTTTCATGCCGTATCGATCTTTTCTTCGATCGACCTCAGGTCAAATTTCTCATAAAAAGAACTGGTGCTGGAATGTCATAGGTACACTGCTTTTATTGCTTTCGGAAGTGATTTCATTTTAAGAAACTACTATTCAATCGTAATATCTCCTCAGCGGCATTTATTCGATGGTTAGGCACAATACTGGACGACAAATTGGAAGAAGGAATTGCATGTTACGTGGATGACATTCTAATTGGGGAGATTTCAAAGCACAACAAAATGAGGTGTTAGGAGGGACACAAACGGAGACAGCAAATATCAATAAATCTTGTGTGAGGACTAAGAACGTCCACTTTCTTGGCCATGTTATTTCTGCAGAGGAAATAATCCCCATCTTAGAAAAGGTAGAGGCCATAGCGCATGTCTTCACGCCTCACGCAAGTAAACAACTTTGTACGTTCTGAGGAGTGTAAACTTATATAAGCGGCTCATTTCTGTAGACAACCTGGCCACCCCAAGACTTTATGCACTGACGGGAAAGAATGTATTTGTTTGGGATGAAGCAGCAGATCGGGAGTTCCGCGGTTTAAAGGCCACAGTACTCGTAGGACAAACTTAATCGCGCCGAAACCTATCGCACTACTGCATGGCAAAGGACGCTGCTGAGACGTGTCACGGCATGTTGGTATTTAAAGAACATGAAAACAAGAGGAGAATTACGCATGAGACAATCGCATTTCGGAGCCACGTCCTCGTGAAGTGTGAACAGATATATTCGTAATCGGATTAGGAGCACTGACAGTGGTTTGGAGCTTCTAGAAGTTTCGTTGCTTCATCTACGGGTGCAAAACAAGAGTATACACAGATGAATTCTTCTCGGGTTATCGGCCGAGTGGTGGCATCGTCGTGTCGTAACGTTTCAATGAGTTTCGTACCCATCACCTTCTGGCGAAAACTTAAATCTAAATTTAATAACATCTTCGTATTGACATTTATTGGCTCTTAGCACTATGGGACTTAATATCTGAGGTCATCAGTCCCCTAGAACTTAGAACTACTTAAACCTAACTAACCTAAGGACATCACACACATCCATGCCCGAGGCAGGATTCTAACCTGCGACCGTAGCGATCGCGCGGTTCCATACTGAAGCGGCTAGAACCGCTCCGCCACACTGACCGGCTGACATTTATTAATTAGACTCATTGGCATTAAATTTAAAGCTAAAACCAAAAACAAATTGTGTATTAATTATATAAGCGTGCAGTATTGAGCAACCTAGTGCATTTGAATGTGACTTCAGAGAATAACTTTTGTATTGACCAAGTAATACATGAAACAGATCCTAATAACACAAATGTGGCTCCATTCATAAACTTCGTAATGAATGATGAAAATAAGCTTCTCGCGACTACACGTGTAACAAGACAAAGAAATCGTATGGAAGATGCAACATGAACGATACACAGAACAAATGATGTGAGCTGTACAAACTAAAAGAACACAGCGAGGGTGAGCCAACTGTATGTCTATGTGGGAGCGACTCGCCCGTAGACGGCATAGAGGAGACCGTGCCGTGTGCACGCTTCCTACAGGCGATCTCTAGTGTCACGCGCGCACTAAGACAGTTGGCGATTGACTTAAGTACACACGAAAGGCAACACTACACTCGGAGCACTAGCAGCAGGATATAGTAAACTTGATTACATGTAAAGCCAAATCCTAAAAGCGATTTTCGTATTAGTTATAAACTGAAGAGCCAAGGAAACTGGTACACCTGCCTAATATAGTAGAGGGCCCCGTGAGCACGCGCAAGCCCCGCAACCCGAAGTGGCATGGAGTCAACTAATGTCTGAAGTAGAGCTGGAGGGAAGTGGCACTATGAATAATGCAGGGCTGTCCAGAAATCCGCAGGAGTACGATGGGGTGGAGTTCTCTCCCGAACAGCACCTTGCAAGGAATTCCAGATATGCTCAATAACATTCATGTCTGGGCAGTTTGGTGGCCATCGGAAATGTTTAAACTCAGAAGAGTGTTCCTGGAGACACTCCGTAGCAATTCCGGACGTGTGGGGTGTCGCATTGTCCTGCTGGAATTACCAAAATCTGTCGGAATGCACAATGGACATGAATGGATGCAGGTGATCAGACAAGAAGATACTTACGTATGTGTCACCTGTCAGAGTCGTGTCTAGACGTACCAGGGGTCCCATATCACTCTGGCTGCACACGTCAAACACCGTAACAGAGTCTCCACCAACTTGAACAGTCCTCTGCTGAGATGCAGGGCCTATGGATTCATGACGTTGTCTCCATAACCGTACACGTCCATCCGCTCGATACAATTTGAAACAAGACTCGTTCCGTCAGGCAACGTGGTTCCAGCAATCAACAGTCCAGTGTAGGTGTTGAGGGGCCTAGGCGAGGCGTGAAGCTCTGTGTCGTGCTGTCACCAAGGATACAGGAGTGGGCCTTCGGCTTCGAAAGCCCATATTGATGATGTTTCGTTGAATAGTTCGCACTCTGATCAGAATTGAAATCTGCAGCGATTTGCGGAAGGGTTGCCCTTCTGTCAAGTTGAACGATTCTCTTCAGTTGTCGTTGGTTCCGTTGTTGCAGGATCTTTCTCGAGCCGCAGCGACGTCTAGGATTTTATGTTTTACCAGATTCCTGATATTCACGGTACACTCGTGAAATAATCGTACAGAAAAGTCCAAATGGTTCAAATGGCTGTAAGCATTATGGGACTTAACATCTGAGGTCATCAGTCAGCTAGACTTGGAACTACTTAAACCTAACTAACCTAAAGACATCACACACATCCATGCCCGAGGCAGGATTATAACCTGCGACCGTAGCAGCAGCGCGGTTCTAGACTGAAGCGCCTAGAACCGCTCGGTCACAACGGCCGGCAATGCACAACCAGCTGTTTGTTTTTATTTTTTTTATTTTATTTTATTTATTTTTTACTTAAATTCCAAATATCGACCTGTTTCAGTCATAGCCCATCTTCACGGATTCTGTCGAAAGACACAATAAGTGAGTGTAGTACACAGGCAATGTTACAAAATCTTTTCCAAGGAAGTGCAGGATTAAAACAGTTTAGGCCACAACATCACATCTGTCATTACTTACATAATGGCCACATGCCACATGTAGATAATGCTATGAGTTGCAGTATAACACACAGGATTTTTAAAGGCAAACTTGGTAATAATATGCATAACCAGAGCAGTACTGAAGAGAAGATGAGAGTTACAAGTGCTAAAATTGTACACAATATTGAGGAGTTGGTCAAAGATATTTACAAATTATTTTCATTGTATCGTAAAAAAATATTTAGACGATAAATTTCCTTGGTGCCTGCAGGGGACTGGACTATCTGCATTCAGGACAGAAACTTACCACCTTTATATTTGAGTTTTAAGTAAAAAAGTAGCTGTCGATCAAACATGCATTTTATGCATTACTTGACGGCTGTTCGTAATCAGCATCCGAAAATGTTCATAATTAATGAGATCTACTCCATAAAACAACTTGACGTATCGGGAGAATTATATCACACAGCCTTAAGCAGCCACAACTTACGAACGTAATAGCAGAGTTCTGTAGAATGTATCCACAATCACAAGGGCCTTAACAACAGAGGTTAGTCTCCAAATACGATGTAGTCCTGATGAGCAGTACACGTATCTTCTTTTAGCACAGTACCACGCCGCGTGACCACTACGGTCGCAGGTTCGAATCCTGCCTCGGGCATGGATGTGTGTGATGTCCTTAGGTTGGTTAAGTTTAACTAGTTCTAAGTTCTAGGGGACTGATGACCTTAGAAGTTAAGTCCCATAGTGCTCAGAGCCATTTGAACAGTACCGCGGTGTCTGATCAGCATGTCATCCATATCTCAACACTGATGATCATCAAGACTTTTAGTCTCTACAGCGTACTTGTGACACAGTACGAGAGCTCCGCCAGCTGTTGAACAAGTACCATCCCAGGGTCTTCGAGGGTCGACATGTACCTAAAATTAGTGCATTAGTTCCTCTTGGAGCTGTGCAAACGTAAGCCCCACAGCAGCAGGATAGTGTGTGTAGCTGTCAAACTCCACGCCTCGTCTGATTCTAGTCTCATGCTCAGTCAAGCCAAAACAATTACACCTACCTCAGGAAGCTTGATATTTTAGCGAATGAGTATGAATGTTGTGTGCGACAAAAATAATGTATCCATTACCCACAATTTCAGAAACGAACAAATATTTTAAAGGTAAATGCTTATCACCAGTAACATCTGGCACAGTAAATGTTAACTGAACTCAGTCAAATTGGTTCAAATGGCTCTGAGCACTATGGGACTTAACATCTGTGGACATCAGTCCCCTAGAACTTAGAACTACTTAAACCTAACTAACCTAAGGACATCACACACATCCATGCCCGAGGCAGGATTCGAACCTGCGACCGTAGCGGTCACGCGGTTCCAGACTGAAGCGCCTAGAACCGCACGGCCACACCGTCCGGCGAACTCATAGTTTACATTGTTTACATTGACATTTTCATACAGTTTGCGTTCTTGATGTTTTATTAATATCTTATTGGATGGCCAGAACGTAACATTTACGGTAATTGAGTATTTGAGCATGATGTTATATGAAATTTGGGGAATGAATGTATTAATCCTTGGGGTTGAGTTGCATCAGCGTTCTCATAGAAAGGTTGGACGCTGCCACTGTACGAATAGACAGTGTAAAGAGCATGCTAACTTTTATACTGGTCTGTTGGTAATTTCTGTGTTGTCACTGACCATTTCCTATTGAGTTGTACTTGCCGCAATACATAACCATGGGTTCTGCTGCAAGGTTCTGGCTAGGGTGGGACTAATGTCCAGTGGTTAATGAACAAAGAAAACAATCTCTAAACAAAATGTATGATGGAGACGGGCAGAACATCAATTGGCCTGCCCTCAAGAACAAATAGAATATGTTTTGTGGAGACAATGCAGTGCAAGGCAGCAAGACTTTTGCCGCCATACTTATAATATGCGCTGGTTGATAATGGCTAGCACCACGTACTAAAAATTTCAGTAGTACTGCTTGTCTGAGAGTTAATTAGAGCTGAGCACCGACAGAAAGGGCCACATGGGCCATCCATTCCTCAGAAGCCACTATCCGCTAAAGAGGATTTGTGAAGAGACTTGGCATGTCTTGCAAGGATGGAAATATACTGCCCTGATAGAAAGCAGAGCAGGTGGCGATTCACAATGGGGAAGTTGCCTCATAGCGCACACAGTGAAGACCGAGGTTGCATTCTAGTTGGATAGGAAAACATCAGAATATTGCTCTTGGAGAAAGGGTGTCGGAAGAAGGCGAAAAGACAACCATTTACTGCAAAGGAATATGTGGAGTCACAAACGATGGTTGTGAACTCACCTCCGAGGATCCTTCCTATGGGAAGTTCATGTTTCCTACCGAAGAGCAGAGAAACGTATTTGATGGCCAGAGTGCAAAAGAAACGGAAACTTTCAGAAAATCGTTTGGAAGGAGTATCAGGTGATTTACTAGCAGAATTATGACTCATGTTGTGAGATATAATGTTTTTGTAATGGCCTCTGGGATTCGATGCGTGTGCGCAAACGTAGGCAACACGTGTCCAGGAGGGTGGGGGTGGTGGCGTGGAGACACTTCACTCCAGGCATCGATCAAAGGAATTTACCTGTGGGGATCGATTGGAGACATTTGCCTCTGGTGATTGATCTAGATACTTCACTGGTGAGAACCAAAGGGGAGAATTTGGCAGTTAGATTCTGAGGACGGAAGCGCATGAAGTGGTTTCTCTGTGAATAGAGTTGTTATTCTGTTTACTCGTGTGATTATTCCTTATATCTCTGTGGAGATGTAACATTGAACTATTTCTTTACGGGAGAATACTTTAGTCGAATTTCTGATCCTGGCTACAGAGTAAACGTATGTCTTGATTCAAATGGTTCAAATGGCTCTGAGCACTATGGGACTCAACTGCTGAGGTCATAAGTCCCCTATAACTTAGAACTACTTAAACCTAACTAACCTAAGGACATCACACAACACCCAGGCATCACGAGGCAGAGAAAATCCGTGACCCCGCCGGGAATCGAACCCGGGAACCCGGGTGCGGGAAGCGAGAACGCTACCGCACGGCCACGAGCTGCGGACAAGGGTGTACGTCTTCAGTTTCTCACTCCTAATCAGTATCATCCCACTTTGTGTCCATCTAACAACTGGGGACGCGGTCTGTAGAAATCCAAACGTATATATTGCCAATCTCGAACTTAGATGTAGGTTGAAATCCAATATTGCACACTTCATATTTATGCAATTTTCTGCACTCTACATGTTTCTTGATAATAAATAATTTAGGGTATCCCGGTAGGAATGACTGGTTTCATATAGTGAACTAAAGTAACCCTACCGGTAGGTTGTCAATGACAGGGCCTTGTTAATCAACTGTAGGAATCAGAATTCCATTGTGGAGACAACATGAGACAACTACACAAATACACGCTGTATGTTACATACACCACGGGGGTTTACAACACGTCTAGTGTGTTTCTAAAATGGATAAATTAGAATATGGTAACGTCATTAAATCCGTAGTTTCGTATAGTCACAGAATACTCTCTGTATTCGATGGAGGGTTATAAACAACACGCCTGCTTCATTTTCATCACTTAAAAATTAGCTCGCTGTATTCATTTTTTGAAGTTTATGTTGCCTACTCAAAAAAGAAAAGCACAGAAAATGTGCGCAAAAAATATGTCGTAAAATGTGATGATCGATGCAAGGCCTATAAATTTCTGAGGAAAAATTCATATTGAATAATGAAGTAAATAATAGATTAAATAATGAATTAACGACACCTACGTACAAAATGTATCTTGAACTCGTGGACTGCTCATCAAAAAAATTCTAAAATTCATTGGTTTGACATTTTTCAAAACAATTAGACAATTACGACTTCGATTTCTTACCGTGGCTGGAATCTACTATTTCACGTTATAAAGCAGGTGGATGAAGTCTGTGGTCTTGCATCACAAACATCAAAGTCAATCTCGTGTGCCTCAGAAGTAATTTTAAATGTACTTTTTTTGCTTTGCTTTAAAAGCTATAAATAATAACTGACAAATACTATACATAAATTTTGCATCAAAAGTATGAAACATTATGTGACACGTTACTTGGGTTGTAAAATAAAAGGAAAGTAATACACAACGACAATGTTCTTGTCGACAAACGGGGCTAGTCATAGTCTAAATCACCATATTCAACCCCTCTAGTTACTAATCTGATACCTACTTGTATCCTAGCAGCCAAGGAGATTCATTGACACTCTCATCGCCTGAGACTCGAACCGATTGTTTCCCTAACAAAACAACTGCTCAATTTATTACTATTGTAAGATGTACGTACAACAAAAAGATTTACTTCGTGTGGGACGTTGATGGTGAGGTACTGTACGTATGACAAATAAAGGAAACAGGTGGACAAACATGTTTTCGAATACACAAACTTATATTCTGAAGACGAGAGCGGAATGTCCAATGTGGTCGAAGGCTTTTTGGATCTCAAAGAAGACAAAGAAAGACATATGGTTTTTTTTTTAGTTGGTGTACGGTTACGTTCGGTTGTGTGACGCTGTTGGTCGTCATCACTGTGGACATTCAACCACTTGACGTGGCTAGAACCTCGAGAAATTTTGTTCAGACATACGGACTGAAAGACGCATATGTCTTAGTGGAATAAATTCTAACAAATATTAAAATATCACTTAGTTGATACATGTTTCGCTGCCCACTTTTATCTTATTTTGCTTAGTGTTTTTAATAACCATACTCCGAGTTTGTAATTTCTTAAAGTCCGTGGGTCTCCATAATAAGGCGCGCGGGCCGCATTGTCCCGCGGAGGGATTTAATCCGGTTGCGCTTGAATGAAAGTGTTATAAAGCAGAGCGCGGTTCTTACCGCTAGTTTAACTTTACAAGAGTCGGCTAGGATAATTTCCTTTATTTGTTCTTAAATAGCAGAGATATCACCAGGACAGTTCTTTCTGCACCTCACTGTGTTTTCCTGGCTATATTTGCTGTATTGTTGTTTTCAAGTTTTCTTTCTTCCAAGTACTTGTGCAAAATAGCAGTTGAAACTGAACAGAGAAAAGTGGATAGCTGGGCTCATAGTAGAAAGTGGGCCGTGAAATATTTCGTTATGGAGATAGACGATGATCAGAAGTGTGTTGTGTATAAAGAATGAATTGCTGTTCTTAGGGAACACGATATTCGTGCCAAACCGTGGTGCACAGATTGATAAATTCAAGGGCAGTGTAAATGAACATGAACTCGAAACATTGAAACGTGGGCTTTGTTTCCAAAAAACATTTTTAGGAAACGTATTCTGGAGTGTGAAGCCATTATGAGAGTAACTCTAAAAATTCCCAGTGAATCCAACTAACAAGACATAAAGAGGTGCATTTTAATTACACCTGAAAAAATGTTTTCTGAGAAAACGGAACACCGTAAAGCAATTACTCTTTCAGTAAATCCAGTGATGCTTCGAGTTTTAACATAGCGCTCATAGTTCATCAAATCATGTACAATATAAGGCAGTAGACTTGGACACATCTAAAGACATTTCTGATACATCCCAAGTTCTCTTGTGGTGTAGAGGTATTAACACAGACTTCGAAGATCGTGATGGCCTAGCGGATCTCATTTCCTTGGATGGTACAACAGGCGACGAGCTATCTCAAGGGGTACAGGTAACTTAAGCTGGAAAGTACAACCTTCCTCCACCTCAGCTCAAATCTGTTACAACACAGGGAGGAGAAATAGGGGTGACAAGACTAAACTCAGCACGTGAAGCAACTGGTATTACGAAACCCTTGACAGTACACTGCGTTCTTCGTCAGGAAGTACAATGGGGGAAGTCAGTAGATAATCCTATGGGATGAAACCTGTAATTTCCATTGCCAATTTCATTCGGTGTCATGGACTCAAACACTTCTACTGTTCCTAGAAGAAGTAGAATCTTAGTCAAGTGATCGCCCATATCACATAGCAGAAAGGCTGTTACGCCGTGGTAAAATTTTTTGAACCTTCATTTTTTTGAGAACAGAAATTAAAATTTTTCTTAGTGAGAATCTTTTAGGAGTCATGTCCGAAGAAGAACGTCTACGAAAAGTAACTTCCTCGGCTGATGTTTGAATGAAATGAACAAAAAACTTCAAAATGAGGAAAGTATTATTACACGTTTCTGCTGTTGTAACCCACCATGCTCTGCGGACTGTAGACATATTTCCTTGGCCTGCTCGATCGCCAGATCTGTCTCCAGTCGAGCACATACATGGAACATCACCGGACGACATCTCCAGCGCCATTCACAACCAGTATTAACCGTCCCTTTATTGTCCGACCAAGTGCAAGAGGCATAGATTATCTCACGCTTACATTAACCTGTGACCGTTCAATGCTAATTATAGAAATATATTACCTAGACAAAAGTATTCTCGAACTTTCATTACTCTACATTAAATATTTTTTGGTGTTGCGACTTTGTCCGTCAGTGTAGAAAATTTACGCATACTGAGCTCTGTAAAGTAAAAACTTTGAGGTTCGCCGATGACATTGTAATTCTGTCAGAGACAGCAAAGGACTTGGAAGAGCAGTTGAACGGAATGGACAGTATCTTGAAAGGAGGATATAAGATGAACATAAACAAAATCAAAACGAGGATAATGGAATGTAGTCAAATTAAATCGGGTGATGCTGAGGGGATTAGATTAGGAAATGAGACACTTAAAGTAGTAAAGGAGTTTTGCTATTTAGGGAGTAAAATAACTGATGATGGTCGAAGTAGAGAGGATATAAAATGTAGACTGGCAATGGCAAGGAAATCGTTTCTGAAGAAGAGAAATTTGTTAACATCTAGTATAGATTTTAGTGTCAGGAAGTCGTTTCTGAAAGTATTTGTATGGAGTGTAGCCATGTATGGAAGTGAAACATGGACGATAACCAGTTTGGACAAGAAGAGAATAGAAGCTTTCGAAATGTGGTACTACAGAAGAATGCTGAAGATCAGGTGGGTAGATCACGTAACTAATGAGGATGTATTGAATAGGATTGGGGAGAAGAGAAGTTTGTGGCACAACTTGACTAGAAGAAGGGATCGGTTGGTAGGACATGTTTCGAGGCATCAAGGGATCACAAATTTAGCATTGGAGGGCAGCGTGGAGGGTAAAAATCGTAGAGGGAGACCAAGAGATGAATACACTAAGCAGATTCAGAAGGATGTAGGTTGCAGTAGGTACTGGGAGATGAAGAAGCTTGCACAGGATAGAGTAGCATGGAGAGCTGCATCAAACCAGTCTCAGGACTGAAGACCACAACAACAACAACGAGCTCTGCCACTATGTTTCGAGTTAATCACCATCTGTCACAAAGAAATTAGGTGCTAAAAATTCGGTCCATAGAGCTCAAACACTTTCAGACAAGATGACCCTCACCAAAGACTGACACCTACAAATAGTATTCCGAAGGAATGGATATAGGGGTCGTGAAATCGAGTAGGCTTTGTAATCAAAATTAACAAACCCTTAGAGTTTGAGATCCAGCTAGAGAAGGAGAGGGCAATAATCATTTATCTCCCTTATGTTGGCCCACCATCGGAAACGGTCAGCAGACTCCTAAAGAATCTCGTCACCATTGTATTTTGATCTCCTAAACAGATGCAAAAAGTTTTCGTTCTAATGGTAAAGACGATTAAGATCTCCGATAGCCGAAATCCGACTGAATGTGCTTTGTCTTACGTGAAGCATACTACAGACCAACCAAAGGAGAGGCTCAAGGTGTATCAGCGACGTACCTGACTAAGTCTATCGAAACTAAGATGCCAGAAAATCAGATACACAGGGATGGCGATTTCCATTTAAATAACGGCCGGTGGTCCGGCTTCAGTTTAGTAAAATTTTGTCGGCCATCACATCCGCCAGTGCTGGAGAGCGCTGGCAGAATTTGCGTTCCAAGGAATACCTGTGCGAGCTCTAAAAAACAAAATCCCATTGGAGAGTGTAGTGGGCGTCGGGAACTAAGCTCATAGTCAGCTATAAATAGCGGAGCGAGACCAACAACAGTTCACTGTCTGTTTGGAGACCAAGTGGTAAGTGCACATAACAGAAAAACTTGCAGCACGTGAAGAAAATCTCTGAGTCGGTCGTCGAAATATTGTCCATTTAGTGCAAACAATAATTCGGTACAACACCCATAAGCTCGCTGTTAATTACATATTAAAGCTTTCAGACAGAGACTGATACCTTTTTAACACAATTTCACACAGAAAGCTTTCACACTTCACCGGATATCATTCGTTGAACGGTGAACATTGTTCAAGTTTTTACCCCTTGTTGGCAGTGGAATGATCTGAAGGAGTTCTCTTTCAAATTCTCAGATTTAGGTCCTTATTCCATGCAGATACAAATTCCTAGAACGCCATATCTTGCAAACTGGAATACGCTCAGGCTGCACTGAACATGGAAATCGTCGATGTACGAGCTGATAACAACTTGAAGGATAATTTCAAAGAAGGAAATCTTGTCTCGGTTTCAGAAGTTTCTTTCAGAAGAAAACTAGGCGTTCTCGTGAAAACTAGGCCCGCATCAATGAATTTGCACGAGCTTTGTTATCTGTATTCGGCACTACCTATAGGAATGAACAAACATTAACTTTGTGAAGACAGAATTTAAATGCAGAAGTAACCTGAGCAAAGAATATCTACGAGATACTTTACTCACACATCTGACTAAACTAGAGGCACAGTTTAAGAATATTACGCATTCAAAAAGCAAATTTCATGCCTATCATTAAGTGTTGTAAAGAGTAAAGAAGGAAACCCAAGGTTTATACTAACTATCGTGTATGTGTTAAAAACACTGAATTTCGGTATAATTTTCTTCTTTACTTTCAGAAAAAATGTGTTATCCGGCTCCTGCTACGATTAAAAACTTGATATGTGGCCCTCATGGACTAGTAATTTAAGAACCCCTCTTATAGTCAGGGTGCGTTGCTTGCCAGTTACCGTACTTGTGTAAATTTGTGAACAACCGAATTTAAGCATTTCCAGTAGGGCAACGAATGTGCCACACGTATGACTAGACTTAGTAAGCTGAATCGTTTGGTGTTATACGTTTAGCATTTTCTCTCTATAATGCTGCCGTTCGTGAATAATGCTTAGCATGGCTCTCCATTTTATACGTCTCAAATTGATCGTCGTCCAGAGAAGAAAGATTTTCTCTGCCTCGTGATGACTGGGTGTTGTGTGACGTCCTTAGATTAGTTAGGTTTAAGTAGTTCTAAGTTCTAGGGGACTGATGACCATAGATGTTAAGTCCCATAGTGCTCAGAGCCATTTGAACCAGAGAAGAAAGTGGAAACTGTATGACTGGAAGGAGTAACCGACGTCTACATAAATAACATAAAGAAGCCACGCGCCAGTGTCTGTTTCGTTCCTGAAGGTTCTACGTGACGAATCGGGTGAAACTGCTCTGGTCACACAGTTGGTGGGCTTCATGAGCAGTACATTTAACTACTTCACCGGTGAAAATTTGTGTTGCCAACCATAAATGCCGTAGTGTATATGTATTTCTAATCACTCGCAACCAAACAGCAATAAGATGAGCTTAGAAAAATGCAAGAGGTTAGTAAGTTATCCTTTTCAGATATTAATCTTACAATTTCACAAAAAAGGTGCATAATACACTGACGGAAGAAATCGTGACACCAAAAATTAATTAATGTAGAGTAATGAAATTTCGCTATACATTTGTCTAGAATACATATTTAAGTGATTACCATTGCAGAATCACTGTTTAGAGTAAGTGCGAGATGAAATGCTGGTACATATATAAGAGCAAGAATGCTGAATGCAAGCATGCAAACTAACATGCACTGTGTTGCACAGATGCCGGATATCAGTTAGCGGAATGGTGTTCCATGCCTGTTGCACTTAGTCAATACAGGGACGCTTAATGCTGACTGTGGATGACGCTGGAGTTGTCGTCCAATGATGTCCCATATATGTGCTCCGACATTCTGTAGAGCATTATAGGTTACAACAGCAGTATCTGCGGTAGCGCTATGACGTAGGAAAACACCCCCAGGAATGTTGTTCTTCAGTAGGAGCACAACAGGTCGCATCATCAGACTGACGCCGCTGTAACCTGGAAAACTAAAGGGTGCGACCTTCCTTGGTGGTGAGGCCGCCGAAGAGAAAAACCCTTCGCCGTCGATCACTACAAGAATGATAAGAAACTACGTTGATATCCTGGCCGACCAGCCCAAGCTCTTGTGGACTCTGGAGCATCATATACAGTCATTTCGGAGAAGTGCCGTCGCCAGTCGCAGGAAACCGTATTCGTCGACAGCAAAACATCTTTGCTAAAGGTGGCTAATGGGAAATATGTAAAACCTACAGGAAGATGTACCATTCGTGTGGGTATAAGTGGCCTTACACAGCCCTTAGAATTCGTCGTCTTACAAAAGTGTAGTCATGAAGTCATTCTCCGATGGGACTTTTTGAAACTTCTCAGGCAATTGTAGATTGTGGTCGCTCGAAGATTATGCTAGACGAGATGAGATACTGTGTGCAGGAAGATGCGCGTCCAAGTGTGTGGGGACTATGTGTGCTCGATGATCATTCCTGCAGTCAGCGCTAGAAATGTAACTGTCACGTGTCATGCCATGCCTCAACCCATGGAGTGGAATGTAAGAGAAGCATAGCATTGAAGAATAATTTGGTCATCCCAGCCTCTGTCGTCTCGTTTAAGAACAGATTCGGTGAATTGTGGATAGTTAACTGTGGTCGAGAAACGCAGATCATTCCAAGACGCATGTGCGTAGCAAACCCTGAGCCGTTAATTGCAGAGCAGCTGAGCGCCATAGAAACCTCCCGAGCCGAGTCTGTGGACGAAAGTAGCGCTACCACTACGAGACAAGATCTCCTAGCTCGACTATCACCAGATCTCACTAAGGAACAACAGAAGAAGCTACGTGCCATTCTTCACGAGTTCTCTGAATGCTTCAATCCACAGGTGAAGAGCAAATTAGACAAATCGACGGTGAAGCACCGGATTAGCACTGGAGACCATCTACCAATAAGCTAGAGAGCATGCCGTGAGTCATCAACGGAACGTCGAATAATTCGCGACGAGCTAGGGAAAATGATGAAGAATGACATCATTCAGCCTTCGCAGAGCCCATGTTCGTCACCAGTAGTCCTCGTGAGGAAGAAGGATTAAAGTTGGCGGTGTTGATTACAGGAAGCTTAATAAGATAACTAGAAAGGGCGTTTACACTCTTCCACGAATTGACGATACACTAGATTGTCTGAAGGGGGCTAAGTTTTTTTCAACCATGGACATGTACTCGGGATATTGGCAAATCGAATTAAATTAGGCTGACTGTGAGAAAACTGCAGTCATCACCCTTGAGGGCCTGTATGAGTATAAAGTAATGCCGTTTCGTTTGTGTAATGCACCAGCAACTTTTGAACGGATGATGGATAATCATCGAAGGCACCTGAAGTGGACGATGTGTCTTTGTTATTTATATTACATTATAGTGTTCTCAGAGACATTTGATGAACATATAAAAAGACCAAGGGCCGTTCTTAAGTGTCTCCAACTTAATCCAAGAAAGTGTCTCTTTGGAGCAAAAGAAATCAAAATACTTGGACACCTTGTATCAAACGAAGGTGTGCGGCCAGACCCAGAAAAGCTGATATCTATAACGGAATTTCCTATTCCTAAAAGTATTAGAGATGTGAGAAGCTGCCTCGGATCATGTTCTTATTACCGTCGTTTCATCAAAGACTTCTGTATCAAAACCAGGCCACTCCAAGAGTTGTTAAAAGCCGATGCTAAATTTATTTGGAGTGGTGCTCAACAAGATTCTTTCGATGTGCTGCAAAAAGCTCTGACGACTGACCCTGTACTTGGTCTGTATGATGAGAGAACACCTATAGAACTACGCGCAGATGCCAGTCGGTATGGGATCTGTGCTGTTCTGGTGCAAATTTCGGATGGAAAAGTGAAGGTTATAGCCTATGATTCTAGGACACTTCCAAAAGCCGAGAGAAACTACTCAACTTCAGAAAGATTATGTCTTGCTGTGATCTGGGCCATGTGCAGATTTCAACAGTATCTCTATAGAAGGACATTCACAGTTGTTACAGACCATCATTCATTTTGTTGCTTGACAGGTCTTAAGGATCCAACAGGACGACTCGCCAGGTGGGCACTACGTCTTCAAGAGTAGGACATTACCATAGTGTACAAAAGTGAAGAAAACATCAAGATGCGGACTGTGTCTCAAGAAACCCGGTGCAAGACCATTGAGACTTTAATGAAGGTAGTGGCTGTCTCGCTGCACTCAAGGATCTCTCTGACGAGCAGAAGGAGGACGTCAAGATATCTCAAATTATGCTTGCCTTAAATCGGTCAGAGGATTGAAAGGACAATTTAAGGTAGTTAATGGGTTACTTTGCAAGAAAAACTTTGATCCGTTTGGAAAGAGTTGGCTACGAGTGATTGCTAAACACATGAGCTTAGATGTTCTACAGGAATTGCATGACACACCTGGGGCGGACGTTTAGGATTTATTAAGACATACGATAGGATCGGCAAGAGATTTTTCTGGCCAGGTTCATTTAGGACTGTCCGTCGCTATGTGTCGCACTGTCGAGAGTGCCAAAGAAGAAAGGCGGTTTCTCAGAGACCACCTGGCCGACTCGTACCAATTCCACCAGCCGAAACGCCTTTCGAGCGTGTTGGGGCTGACCACCTCGGACGATTTCCAACGTCTGCTAGTGGCAATAGATGGATTATTGTTTGCACTGACTATCCGACACTCTATGCCATTAGAAAAGCCGTGAAAACAGCCGAAGCATCCGAGGTAGCCAAATTCATCGTGGAAGACACTGTATTAAAACAAGGTGCCCCAAGGACGTTAATTACGGATCGAGGGAAAGTTCTTCAATCGAATCTTGTGACAGAGATAAACCGTCAGTGCAACATTACTCAACACATGACTGCCTACCATCCGCAAACAAACGGGCTTACTGAATGTCTTAATAAGACATGCTATCAATGTTCGTCAATGTTGAGCAGAGCAACTGGGACGAGGTGCTACCTTTCGTGACGTTTGCCTAAAACACCGCAAAACAAGACACCACAGGATTTACGCCATATTTCCTGGTGCATGGGCGTGAGGCGACTACGACGATGGACACTGTTTCCCTTACATCCTGATGATGTAGACGACGACTACATTGGCCAGTGTTAACGAGAGCTGAGGAAGCTCGGCAGTTAGCTCCACTCGGCACGCTGTAGGCTCAAGAAAACAATCGCCGAAGGTATGACGCGAGCCACCGCCCTGTTGTCTGCCAGCCTGGTGACCTCGTCTGCATCTTCACTCCTGTTCGGAAAGTTGGCCTGTCTGAGAAGTTCCTCAGGCGCTACTTTGGACCTTATAAGGTTGTAAGACAGTTGCCTGATGATATCTATGAAGTTGAAGATTTCGACTCCGGCACGACGAAAGATCAAAGATACGGTCCGCGTCCTTCGAATGAAGTCCTGTAAGGATCCAGCAACCCAGGGTAAATTCGAAGCTCCAGTGACAGGGAACAAGCGGAAACGTGACTAAGTGCGTAGCAGCAAAAGAAGTTCTAAGAAGATCAGCGCCAGGGCAAGGATCAGTCATCGGGAGTCGGAGTATACAGGACCGATGACTCGTTCCCGGACTAGGAGGACGTAACACCGAGACTCTGTTCTCTTAAGGAGGGAGCAATGTTGCAGAAGAAGCTTGAGAATCACCTTGGTGTAGAGGTTCTCACACTAAACTGTTGCATGGCAGGTCGTGAGTTCAAAATGCATCTGGACTGTACAATTTTAATTTCTAATTTCGGTTAGAGTACATTCTAGAAGTATCCACAAATGTCAAGAATCTGTAGAGAAATGTTCTGTAGCTGGATATATACTTTGTGTTCTGGTTGGAGGCAGTTCGCTCCGCGCTCCTGTGTGTGCAAGTGCTGAATAAACCTTCGTTAAGTGAAGTTAGTGTTCATCTCCTTACATCTTCTTCTACGTGACAATATTGTCAGTTTCCGGCGAGTAATACTTAAGCATTGTAGTGGTATTTCCAATGTGGCATGTAGCACGTTGTGCAAATACAGTAAATGACAGTTTCCCGTAAGATGTGTGTTCTGCGTTATTAAAGTTGTTTCTCCGAGCTGTCTGAGATTCACGTTCTAGTGTCTCAAAGGTTGGTGTTTTTGTTGCTGTTTGGAGTCAAAAATGGTTCAAATTGCTCTAAGCACTATGGGACTTAACATCTGAGGTCATCAGTCCCCTATACTTAGAGCTATCTAAACCTAACTAATCGAAGGACATCACACACATCCATGCCCGAGGCAGGATTCGAACCTGCAACCGTAGCAGCAGCACGGCTCCGGACTAAACCGCCCGGTCACAGAGGCCGGCTAGTGTATCCTGAGCAAGAATCTCAATTTCGGTCATCACCAGTTATTTTGTAGCCGAAATAGGAAAACTCACCGACTACTACAAGTGTTTCGTTTACTAATCGAGTTTCTTCATTGTCACCTGCCCAATATTCCGTTACCATGGCTTAACCCTTATTCGTGTCCACCTTACAATATCGTTCATTCAGTTAATCCGCTCTTCTGAATCCTTAGTCGTCAGTGGCAGGACTACAGTGTCATCTGCAAACCTCAAAGTTTTTTCTTTCTCCTTCCTGAACTTTAATTGCTTATCCCAATTTCTAACTGGATTCCTTAGTCTCTCAGCGTGCTGATCGAATAACATTGGGGGTAGGCTACAAACCTGTCTCATTCTCTACTCAAACACTTCTGTCCATGCATGTGCTTCGGCCGTTGCAACTCCAGTCTGGTTTCTGTACGGCTTGTGAACTATCCTTCGTGACGATATTTCAACCCTGCAGCCTTTAAATATTTCAAACAGTATGGTCTAATCAACATTGTCAATAGCTTTTCCCTACATCATTTTCTGGGTGGTCATTAGTCAATTGACTGATCTGGTGGGTCTCCATCGTGGCTACGTCTCCTGGGCCAATCTCCTCAACTCAGAAGAACGTACACCGCATGTCCAAAATTTTTGTTGGTACATTCCAACTTCGTACTTCTCATAAAGCTTTTACGCTCAAAAGCTCTCTCCAAAGTCTATGCAAGTTTTTCATTGATGTCCTAACACATATTCCAGTTATCTTGCGCGCTCTTCCTGTGAACGTTCTCTAAATACACATATCAAAACAACTTTTGCATGGCCTCGGTTCCGAGAGTTCCGGAACCTGTACCGAAAAGTTGAGTAGAGAACAATGTAAACATCATTTCCGCCCTTTTTATTGCACATGAAAACCACACATTGCATGTTGTACCACCATACTGCGAGACCTTCACAGGTGGCCATCCAGATTGCTGTACACACTGGTATCTCTAATACCCAGTAGCACGTCTTCTTGCATTGATGCATTCCTATATTCGTCGTGGCATAATATCCCCAAATTCATCAAGGCGCTGTTGGCCCAGGTTGTCCCGCTCCTCAACGGCGATTCGACGTAGATCCCTCAGAGAGATTGGTGGGTCACGCCGTCCATAAATAGCCCTTTTCATTCTACCCCAGGCATGTTCGATAGGGTTCATGTCTGGAGAACATGTTGGCCACTGTTATCCTGAAGGAAGTCATTCACAAGATGTGCACGATAGGTGCGCGAATTGTCGTCCGTGAACACGAATGCCTCTCCAATATGCTGCTGATATGGTTGTACTATCGGACGGAAGACGGCGCCTTCCATGACCACCAGCGGCCTACGTCGGCCCCACAAAATGGCACCCCAAATCAGCAGGGAACCTTCACTTTTCTGCACTCGCTGGACAGTGGGTCTAAGGCGTTCAGCCTGACCGGGTTGCCTCCAAACACGTCTCCGACGATTGTCTGGTTGAAGGCATATGCGACGCTCATCGGTGAGGAGAACGTGATGCCAATCCTGAGCAGTCTATTCGGCATGTTGCTGGGCCCATCTTTATCTCGCTTCATGGTGTCGTGGTTGCAAAGGTGGAGCTCGCCATGGACGTCGGGAGTCAAGTTGCGCATCATGCAGCCTATTGCCCACAGTCTGAGTCGTAACACGAAGTCCAGCCATAATTCGTAGATAGCGATCATTCACAGCAGCAGTAGACCTCGAGCGGCGTGAGCGAGGCATGTCATCGACAGTTCCTGTATCTCTGCATCTTCTCCATGTCAGAACATCGCTTTGTTTCACTAAGAGACACCTGATCACTTTCCTTGTTGCGAGTCCTTCGTGGCACAAATTATCAATGAGAACGCGATCGAACCACTGTATTGACCGTCTAGGCATGGGTGAACTACAGACAACACGAGCCGTGTATCTTCTTCCTTGTGGAATGACTGTAACTGATCGGCTGCCGGACCCCCTCCGTCTAACAAGCGCTGCTCATGCATGGATGTTCACATCCTTTGGCGGGTATAGTGACATCTCTGAACAGGCAAAGGGACTCTGTCTGTGATACAATATCCACAGTTAGCGTCTACATTCTGGTGTCCTGGGAACCTGGGAGATGCAAAGCTTTGTTTGGTGTATGTATATCCATCCTCGCCCGTTGTACTGAGAACCTCGTCATTGCTCAACTTATCAGTCCACGTAGTTTTAAATATCCTTCTAGAGCATCTCGAAAACTTCGTTTATGTTGCTCTCAGTTTCTCGCCCCGGTACACGATTCACAACTTGCTGTGCTCCTGACGGACTTTCTCAGAAATTTTTTCCCAAAATTGAGGCCGTTGTTGATACTAGTGGGCCTCTTTGGTTATGAATGAATGTCCCCAACTTCTGAGTATCGCCTCACGCGTTTCTAAATTTTTTGTGTAGTCAATCTTATCTTCGAACAGGTCGGCTACTAGCAGTTTTTACATTTTTCGGTATATTATTTGTGTCTTTATTTTGCAACCGTGACTTACGTAATTTATTGATCGGTAATATTTACTCCTGTCATTCATGTAGTAGGGTCGTTCAATATATGAAGCAATACATTTCTATTTCTCGGCCAATTTCCTTTTTAAAAAATGCGGAATCTTTCGTGTGACATCTTCGATCATAACCGCTTCAGCCGCTATAATTTCCGAGATGTGGCGGCGCCATACGTAGCCTTCAAAATGGTGTCTCCAACGGAGATGCGTTCCAAACAGAGAGCCGGCCTCTGTGGCCGAGCGTTTCTAGGCACTTCAGTCCGGAACCGCGCTGCTACTACGGTCGCAGGATCGAATCCTGCCTCGGCCATGGATGTGTGTGATGTCCTTCGATTAGTTAGGTTTAGGTAGCTCTAGGTATAGGGGACTGATGACCTCAGATGTTAAGTCCCATAGTGCTTAGAGCAATTTGAACCATTTTTTTCCAAACAGATAGCCGTCATTGAGTTATCTTTGGCGGAAAACCAGAGCATCGCACGTATTTAGAGGCACTTGCAAATGTTCTACAGAGACCTAGCAGTCAACAGAAGCACGCGATTCAGTGGTTGAGACGTCTGTCATCATCACAACGAGGTAGCGCAAACATGTCCGATCTCCAGCGTGTCGGTTCGAAGCATGCGGCTGTGACTTCTGCGATGTTGGAACGTGCGTACACTCTCATTCGACGTGATCGACGAGTCGCAATCAAAGACCTCGCTGCTCAACTAGATGTCTCTATTGGTAGCGCTGACACACTCGTCTACGAGCTGGGGTATTCAAAGTTGTGTGCCCACTCGGTTCTTCACCACCTGACAGAAGATGACAAAGAGCAACGAAGGACCACCTGTGCGAAACTGCTTGTGCGTCAATTGGCTGTCGTGACAATTCTTTCTCGAACCTCACCACAAGTTATGAAATATGGGTTCTTCACTCAGAACCGGAAAAAAATCCAAACCATGAAGTGGCGTCACACCACCTGTCCTCCGAGCGAGATCCTCAGCAGGTAAAGATATGGCGACGCACTTCTGCGACTCTCAAGGAGTTATTCTGTTTGATGTCTTCCCCTGTGGTGCAACAATCAACTCAGGAGTGTGATGTGCTGCTCGCAGGGAACTGAAGAAAAGACGTCAGTTTGTTACTCGCCACAGAAATGCAAAGGAACTTCTCCAAAGCAACCTTAGGCCTAACACAAGTCTGACAAGGGGAGGCCGCCAATTGTGAAATTCAGATTCGATTCATACTGGGCATAATAAAAGCTCATGGCCAGAGGTGTAATGTGACAAAGCACCAAGATGCACTTCTCAGTCGTTGTCGAGAAAATCGACAGTTAAAAGAAAGCGTTCCGGGGAAATACTCTACGAATAACAGTTTTCTACAGCGTCGTGGCGCAGCGGTAAGCGCCCGGGTTCGTAATCCGAAGGTCGCCGGGTCGAATCTCGCGCCATGCAACTTTTTTTATTATTAGTTTTTTGTAATTCAAATTATATATATATATATATATATATATATATATATATATATATATATATATATATATATATGAATTGCTTGTGCATGTTGGTGAAGGCGGATCGCTCTCTAATTGTACCGCCTCCATTTTTCCGTTTGTTTAACAGGTTGTACCAAAGCTCTCACGTCCGCACTGGTTTTCGACGATGTTATAAGTTGCGCTAGGGACCGCATCTACCTTCTATCGAAGTTAGCAGGCAACTACGCTGTTACGCGGCGGCTCGTTTCGGCCCTTTCAACATCTGTCCTTCAAGTGTAACGAGCGAGTATCGGAGTTTATATTTCATACCTGCCACAGCAAATTTGTGTTCGTGGGATCTCTATTCTAATTCGAACGTTTGACTTACGCTATACATATTCGTTTCGGAATATCGTTTCTATGTCTTCCGTTAACTATACGTGGTTAACATTATGGAGACAATTAATAACATTTGTGAAATACAACTTTGTTTGCGGAAAACATAATGATGTTCGAAGTCGCCAGTTTTTCCACGACAAACGACTTTCAACAACTTACTATATGCATAATTGTTGCAACTGATTGCCGGGAATATATATATATATATATATATATATATATATATATATATATATATATATATATATATATATATATATGTGTGTGTGTGTGTGTGTCTGTGGTGTGTGTGTGTGTGTGTGTGTGTGTGTGTGTGTGTGTGTGTACACACATTTGAATTACGAAAAACAAATACTAAAAAAAAAAAAAGGTTGCGTGGCGCGAGATTCGATCCGGCGACCTTCGGATTACGAACCCGAGCGCTTACCGCTGCGCCACGACGCTGTAGAAAATGATTAATCATAGAGAGTATTTCACCGCAACGGTTTCTTTTAACTGTCGATTTTCTCGACAACGGCTGAGAAGTGCATCTTGGTGCTTTGCCACATTACACCTCTGGCCATGAGCTTTTATTATGCGTAGTACTAATCGAATCTGAATTTCACAATTGGCGGCGTCCCCTTGTGGGCTGAAGAGAGGAGGTCACAAAAGTTCGTGGGACTTTTCTCCCTCAACAGGTGCACAGGCCGGATCTCGAACCTTCGGACTTGCATCAGTTAAACAACAGGTGGATGATTGGGGGGGGGATGCCACTGGACGTGGTCTCCGATGTAGACCAGTAGAGTGATACAATGTAGGCATCCAGGCCCTCCCAGTAAGATGGCTTACGGTCGTCACATTCAATGTAGATCATGTTGAAAAATAAGATTTTATAGCCAAAAAGTAACGAATAATATTATGTATTGGAACCGTAAGTAAACCTACCTGCCTTCAGAAAAACAAAAATTGTTGCACTACTTATTGAACGTCACTTGCACAATGAGACATGTGCAGCTGTGACCTAAAATACGCGGACGCCATTAATGGACTGCAACGGACTGCAACACAACAGTTGGTGCGGCTGTCATCAGCACCGCTCCTAGCACGGAACTGCGGGGTCGTTGGCCGTACCCCGGGCCGCAGCTGCCTTTGGGGGAAATGCGGTCTGTGCGCCGCTTCAATCAGGAGGCGGCGCTCATTTGGGGGCGGAGTGCGTCGCCTGGAGCGCCCGTCTGCGAGGGGCGGGCGGGCGCTGGGGGGTGGCGCAATATCGCCCGGCGGCCAGCTCTCATATCTGAAGCCGGCTGAGACGTTCTCCCGAGGGCCGAGCAGCGACTCTGCATTCTCGCCACCTGCCGCGGAGCACAACGAAAGCAAAGAAAGGAAAAAAAAGGGGGGAAGGGAGGGGGAGAAGCGGGTTGGCCTCGCCGACTTTTAGTGCCGGGTCGAACTTAGCGATCTTATCTGGCCTCTCTGATTAGTTCGCGACTCTCTTTTACGTCCCGGGAGATTTATCACTCCTCATCCGAGTCTTCCGTTTGGCTTTATTACTCGCAGTTCCCAGTGAGTTGATATTACTGCTGGCGGTTTGATTCTCCAACTGCTGGAAAAATCCGGCTTTTCTCCTCAATGGCCGCAGTACCTCCTGTCTGCAACCTATTCCCGCGGCTTTTCAACGAAATTGTAATGACACATCTAATATTGCGAACGTAACGTTTACATATCGGTAAAAAGTTTTTAATTCTCCAAGATTCTATCACACCGCAACGACTTCTATCGTGTTGTTCTCCAATCAAGTTTTCTGTAAGCATCAAGTTTTATCATCACATCTAAAAAAGCTTTCAACCTGAAAAATGGTGATACTGTTTGTCCTTCTTTACATATCCACACTTCATGCCACATATTTTTCTTCCGAACATCGAACGACTGTCGGAGACCTTAGCTATAAAAATCTGTTCTCTAGCTGTTCAGGAAATGTTATCCTTCATAAATTACCTAGTCGTCATTCGATAAGTGTAGGCCTGCAATGGGTTTTTCGTCCGAAGAAACAAGAAGTAAGTGGGTGACCTGTCAGGAAAGTACACGGCTGCGGCCGAAGATGGTAGCTCAAAGAACCATCATATGTGACTGAGTTCTGTACAGTGTGTCTAAGGAGGAACGATCACTCCATTCAAAAAATCTTTAGTAAACAATGACACTAAAATGCTACTTTAAGAGCTACACTATGTGATCAGAAGTATCCAGACACCACCAAAAATGTACTTTTTTCATATTAGGTGCATTGTGCTGCCACATACTGTCACGTACTCCATATCAGCGACCTCAGAATTCATTAGACATCGTGAGAGAGCAGAATGAGGCGCTCCGCGGAATTCACGTACTTCGAACGTGGTCAGGTGATTGGCTGTCAGTTGCGTCACACGTCTACACGCGAGATTCCCACACTTCTAAACATCCCTAGGTCAACTGTGTGATAGTGAAGCAGAAACGTGAAGTGACACGTACAGCACAGAATCGTACAGGACGACCTCGTCTGTTGACTGAGAGAGAACGGCGACAGTTGAAGAGGGTCGTAATGTGTAATAGGTAGACATCTATCCAAACCATCACACAGAAATCCCAAACTGCATCAGGGTCCACTGCACGTGCTATGACAGTTTGGCGGGAGGTGAGAAAACTTGGATTTCATCGTCGAGCGGTTGCTCATAAGCAACATATCTCCCTGGTAAACGCCAAACGACGCCTTCTTTCGTATAAGGAGCGTAAACATTGGGCAATTGAACAGTGGAAAAGCGTTGTGTGGAGTGACGAATCACGGTGCACAATGTGGCGATCCGATGGCAGGGTGTGAGTATGGAGAATGCCCGGTGAACGTCATCTGCCAGCGTGTGTAGTGCGAACAGCAAAATTCTGAGGCGGTGATGTTATAGTGTGGTCGTGTTCCTCATGAAAGGAGCTTGCGCACGTTATTGTTTTGCCTGGCATTATCACAGAAGAGGTCGACATTGATGTTTGAAGCACCTTCTTGCTTCCCACTGTTGAAAAGCAATTCGGAGATGGCGATTTCATCTTTCAGCACGATCATAGTTCACGGCCTGTGGCGGAGTGGTCACACGACAATAACATCCCTGCAATGGACTGTCGTGCTCAGTCGAATCCTATAGAACTCCTTTGGGATGTTTTGGAGCGCCGACTTCATGCCAGGCCTCACAGACCGACATCGATACCTGTCCACAGTGCAGCACTCCGTGAAGAATGCGGTGGAATTCCCCAAGAAACGTATGCCTGCGAGAATGGAAGCTGTCATCAAGGCTAAGGACGGGCCAACACCATACTGAAGTCCAGCATTACCGATGGAGGGCACCAAGAACTTGTAAGTTATTTTCAGCCAAGTGTAAGAATACTTTTGATCACATAGTGTATGAGTACTTCCTTACCTTCGATGTTGTGAAGAAAATCTCTTCTAATTCAAGCTCCTCGTTTTCTACATTTTCGAAGGAGGTAGTGTCAACCAAAACTAGAAAAAACAGTCAACATGGGCATTAGATGCATACCTCTTCATCTTCGATACTGTGAAGCAAATCTCTTCTTTGCTTTCCATATTTTGGGAAGAAGTAGTATGGATCAAATAAGAAAAAACTGTCCAATAATTATGGGCTCTATAATGCATGCCGTATAGAGCCATGAGCACTTGTTTATCAGATGAGATGTGTGTCTCAGTAGCGAAGATGAACTGGAAATTATAGCTCTTAAGGTATGCGCTTTGTATGTCCGTTTTACGAAAATTGTTTTTCTTTCTTTTTCCCCACCCTACGACCTCTCAAATGATGAAAAGCGGAGGTTTACTAGGTTCCTGTCATATCCCTAATTATTGACGATTCCTCCTGGGGACAACCTGTATAGACCAGCTAGGTAATGCCGTGGAACACTAACATCTCTTTTGTACAGATTACCCCGAAACTTCCGTTTGGTAGAGTCCAGGAACCTCGTCAGATTTCGGTATTGTTGTCTGTGATGGTTTACGCTTGGGAGCACTATCTGTTTCTACCACACAATGGAAAAAAAAAAAATCAGCATCACATCACTGGTAGGAGCTTCTCTTTTCCAGCGGTGATGATGTCATATTTTTCCACTGCACTTCTATCATCTCAGCATAGATTGTTGCCACGTCGTTGCCCGTTGGATCGAGTGATACTTCACTTAAACGGTAGAGTGTGACATTGCACACTGAAAGATAAAAATCGCAACACCAAAAAAATCGTTAATATAAATTAATGAAACTTTGGGTATACATTTCTCTAGGTAATAAAAATGGTTCAAATGGCTCTGAGCACTATAGGACTTAACATCTTAGGTCATCAGTCACCTATAACTTAGAACTACTTAAACCTAATCAACCTAAGGACATCACACACAGCCATGCCCGAGGAAGGATTCGAAGCCACGACCGTAGCGGTCGCACGGTTCCTGACTGAAGCGCCTAGAACCGCTCGGCCACTACGGCCGGCTGTCTAGGTAACACATTTAAACGATTAAAACTGCGAGATCACATGTTAATGGAAGAGCAAGGTAAGCCACTGTAAATGTGATACACTGGGGTATTAATAACCGGTGTAACCGCCAGAATCTTGAATGCAAGCACGCAAACGTGCATACACTGTGTTTTGCAGATGCCGGATGTCCGTTTCTGTGCGGTGTTCCATGTCTGTTACACTTGGTCAGTCAATACAGGGACAGTTAATGCTGTTTGTGGATGACGCCAGATTTGTCGTCCGATGTTATCTCATAATCTGCACGATTGGAGACAGGTCTGGTGATATAGCAGATTATATCTCAGTCGACACTCTCCAGAACATGTTTAGTTACAACAGCGGTATGCGGTCAAGCGTTATCCTGTTTGAAAACACCTTCTGACGTGCTGTTCATGAATGGCAACACAATATCTCGAATCACCACAATGATATACAAATTTGCATTCACGACACGTGTGGTAACAACTAAAGTGGTCCGCTGTCTTATGAAATAGCATCCCATATAATAACTACGTGTAGGTGCAGTGCATCTAACACTAGAATAGGTTGGATGCAGGCCCTCACTGATCTCCTTGTAAGGAACACTCGGCCATCTGGCACAGAGGCAAAACCGCCTTCCATCAGAAAACACAACACACCTCCACCTTGCCCTCCAAAGAATTACCCCTGACGCCACTGAAGTCGCAAATGGCGGTGGTTTTGCGTCTTAGCATGCATGCTACAGGCCGCCTGGTCCAGAGCTGTCCTTGAAGTGTGCGATTTGCAACAGTTCACTGTGTCACTGTAGTGCTAGTTGTTCGAAATGCTCCTGCTGATGCAGTACGTATGCCGAACACGATGGTCTTCCCTCTCGGTAGTGTCACGTGGTCGTCTGGAGCCCGGTGTTGTTGCACCGTACATTCCAGGGACCAAAGCTGTCAGCAGTAATGTACAATGGCTACATCCAAGCCAAGTCTCTGTGCAATATCGCAGAACGATTATCGAGCTTCTCGTAGCCTTATTACACAACCTCATTCAAATTCAGCGAGGTGTAAGTAATAGTGTATTTGTCGCCTTAAATGCATTCTTGACGAACATCGACTCGCCATGTAAACTCTCAACTTGACGAACATCGACTCGCCACGTAAACTCTCAAAGGTAACAAACACTCACGAGCGCTACAGGGTGTATTTAAAGCAAAAATGATTTTCATCCTCATAGTGGGGCTACTAGCGGCGCTCTTATGCCACTGGCACGAAATCTGAATTAGTATCGTCTTTAAGATGTAGAAACAGCCTACCAGTTTTCGTTTAGGTCACACAACTCCTTCTTGGTGTTCCGATTTTTTTCCGTCTGTATTTTGACAGTAAATTTATACTTACAGCCAAACGTAAGATTAATTATGTGCCTTTATTTCTTCAAAATAATGCTTAAAAGACAAACCTCTTCGAGTTTACGTAGTGACTATATTGTAGCAGGTTACTGCAGTGGAGGGAAAATGAATATGTATTGTAGTGACGTGTTCCTTTCCTCGTCCGGCACAAACTGTCACTTGTCATATTCCATTACATTACATATTCAGCATCTTAGAGCGCTTTACACTAATTTCGTTTCAGGTCACTGCGTCTTCATTGTTTTCATCCCCTTCGGTCCATTAGCTAAAACTAATTAAGTACCGTATGGCACTGGTGGCTGCCATATCCAACTGGAAGGGCTCTTGGCTGAAAGGGTGTTCTTTGTCAGTGCACATTCGTCCATTTCCTGGCGGATATGTGAGAACTGTGGCGTGTATGTCTTTGAACAGTGCACATAAGTGTAATGGAAGGCTGTATAGAGCAGCATTTTGTGTTTATGTCGTCGACGATGATGAGAAAAGCGAGCGGGTGGAACCCGATGCCGGCACATAGCCTACGCCTCTCGAAGAGCATCCAAGGGGCTGAACGTGCCCATCCAACGGACGAATCACCAGTAACTGTGTCGCATGGCCTCATTACATGAGATACTGCGGAGAGGTTTAGAATTTAATCCAGGTCATTGTCGCAAAGACTAGTCATTAGGAACCTCACTGTGCCGCCAGCCTCTCCGCCCCTTGCCGACCAAATGCAGGAGTTAGTGACCTCAATTACGGAGTTGGGACGATACCTTTGTTTAATTCATTAAAAGATAATAAACTGGAATGAGCAATCGTTCTTCAAGTTGTTGACAACAGCGACGTTACACTGTGAGAACATTCTTAGGAGAGATCACGGTGCCTGGAGCTGTTGACGAATGTCTGCATACAGTGTATCTGTGAGGTACGTTATTTTCATCGTATCACACAGCAACTCAGAACATGTATGCTCATGAGCACAGATTTCCAGTCCACTCTGTCTTTTTCCCTTCTCATCAACATACGTAGTATCTCATATCTATCTCCCATCTTCATAACATAAATAATATAATAACACTCGTTTTGTCTAAATCGTTTTCCGTAAGGGTAACACCATTCTGGCATGTTGGACAACGCAGTCAGGCTCATATCTCACTAGCTCAATAATGTTTCGTTGATTTTGAGAACCCAGTTTCTCCCGTTAGGTGTGATTAACTCCATTATACACCAAACACTTCGGACATTCCATAGCCAAACTACACTACTGGCCATTAAAACTGCTACACTACGAAGATGACGTACTACAGACGTGAAATTTAACCGAGAGGAAGATGATGCTGTGATATGCAAATGATTAGCTTTCCAAAGCATTCGCACGAGGTTGGCGCCGGTGGCGACACCTACAACGTGCTGACATGAGGAAAGTTTCCAGCCGATTTCTCATACACAAACAACAGTTGATCGCCGTTGCCTGTGAAACGTTGTTGTGATGCTCGTGTAAGGAGGAGTAATGCGTACCATCACGTTTCCGGCTTTGATAGAGGTCGGATTGTATCCTATCGCGATTTTGGTTTATCGTATGGAGACATTTCTGCTCGCGTTGGTCGGGATCCAATGACTGTTAGCAGAATATGGAATCGGTGGGTTCAGGAGGGTAACACAGAACGCCGTGCTGGATCCCAACGGCCTCGAATCGCTAGCAGTCGAGATGACAGGCATCGTACCTGCATGGCTGTAACGGATCGTGCAACCACGTCTCGATCCCTGAGTCAACAGATGGGGGCGTTTGCCAGACAACAACCATCAGCACGAGCAGTTCGACGACGTTTGCAGCAGCGTGGACTATCAGCTCGGAGACCATGGCTGCGGTTACCCTTGACGCTGCATCACAGACAGGAGCGCCTGTCATGGTGTTCTCAACGACGAACCTGGGTGCACGAATGGCAAAACTTCATTTTTTCGGATGAATTCAGGTTCTGTTTACAGCATCATGATGGTCGCATCCGTGTTTGACGACATCGCGGTGAACGCACATTGGAAGCGTCTATTCGTCATCGTCATACTGGCATATCACCGGCGTGATGGTATGGTGTGCCATTGGTTACACGTCTCGGTCATCTCTTGTTCGCATTGACGGCACTTTGAACAGTGGACGTTACATTTCAGATGTGTTACGACCCGCGGCTCTACCCTTCATTCGATCCCTGTGAAACTCTACATTTCAGCAGGATAATGCACGACCGCATGTTGCAGGTCCTGTACGGGCCTTTCTGGATACAGAAAATTTTCGACTGCTGCACTGTCCAGCACATTCTCCAGATCTGTCACCAATTAAAAACGTCTAGTCAATGGTGGCCGAGCAATTGGCTCGTCACAATTCGCCGGTCACAATACTCCAGTCACTACTCTTGATGAACTGTGGTATCGTGTTGAAGCTGCATGGGCAGCTGACCTGTACACGGCATCCAAGCTCTGTTTGACTCAATGCCCAGGCGTATCAAGGCCGTTATTACGGCCAGAGGTGGCTGTTGTGGGTACTGATTTCTCAGGATCTATGCACCCAAATTGCGTGAAAATATAATCACATGTCAGTCCCAGTATAATATATTTGTCCAATGAATACCCGTTTATCATCTGCATTTCTTCTTGGTGTAGCAATTTTAATGGCCAGTAGTGTAAAATAATTCACGCTTTTTTCTGTTTCGGTAAACATAGGCTAAATTATATTTATTTATGAACCTTTCCTCTCCTATACACTACTTGCTTACTGCTATCGTTATTCAGTTAGTATTAGCGGTGTTGTTATCATTGTTATCTCTTAGAAAATAACTGTACATCTACATCGGCACTCCGCAATCCACCCTCGGAGCGTGGCGAATGTATCCTGTACCACTTCTAGTCATTTCCTTTCCTGTTCCACTTGAAAATAGAGTGAGAGAAAAACGAATACCTATATGCCTCCGTATAAGCCCTAATTTCTTACATCTTATGTTCGTGCTCCTTAGCGCAATGTAAGTTGGGGGCAGTAGAATCGTTCGGCAGTCAGCTTCAAACGCCACTTCTCTAAATTTTCTCAGCAGTGTTTCTCGAAAAGAATGTCGCCTTCCCTCCAGGAATTTCCTTTGAGCTCCCGAATCATCTCCATAATACTTGCGTGTTGTCCGAACGTACCAGTAACAAATCTGTCACCCTGTTTCTGAATTGCTTCGATGTCTTCCTAGTACGGATCTCACACAGTCGAACAGTACTCAAGAAGAGATAGCTCTTGCGTCCTGTATGCGGTCTCCTATACAGATGAACCACTCTTTCCGAGAATTCTTCCAATATACCGAAGTCTACCATTCGCCGTCCCTTCAGCAATCCTCATACACTCGTTCCGTTTCGTATTGCCTTGCAACGTTACTTCCAGTTATTTAAACGACAAGACTGTCAAGCAGGGCTCTACTAATGCTGCATCCGAACTTTACGGGTTTGTTTCTTCTACTCATCCACATTAATTTACATTTCTCTACATTTAGAGCTAGTTGTCATTCACTACACAAGCTAGAAATTTTGCCAATGTCATCTTGTATCCTCCCACAGAAACTCAACTTCGACATCTGAGCGTACACTACAGTATCATCATCAAACAACCGCAGACTGCAGCCCACTCTGTCCAACAGCGGTCCTGTCACACTTACCTCTCCCACTCCTGAAGATTGTTGGAACAAGTACCAAATAACTAGAATTTAATTTTATCTACTATATACTACATTACTGGAAATCCTGAAAATGTGTCAGTAATTATCTGAAAAATGAAATTCATGCACCAATTGTTCTTTTTCATGCGTAGAACGACGCATTTCGAAAATTTGCTGCGCGAGTTCACACAACTTTTGAATGCAGTGTTGGCGTGTGTTTCGAACTACCCTCTTTCCCTGCAGTCGTCTTTTCACATGCTTATTAAAATCTAAGAAAGCAGGAAACATAATGTACTGGAATTTAAATGTTAATTTTATGAGACGGTCCTTCTGTAGATCTGCTTATAGGTACTGTGCCTCACCTAATACTTAATTAACGCTTTTTGTTTACTTAAAATAATAATGTAGCAAATGGATATCATCCCGTTAAAGCTTCCAAAGAGTCAGGATACTGTTGAAGTACACTTCAGTAAATTAAATTTATTTTCAGTTACTTTATGTTTTCATTTATTGCTTCTCTTTCTAAGAGTAAACAGTATTTTTAATTAATAATTACGATTTATATTTCTTTTTCTCACTTTTCTTTTGTATATGACCTCCCTTTTAAGTCTATAGTTATTAAGCGCTAACAACTCACAAAAATTAGAGATCACTGTGTACAAGAATATCGTTTGAAAACAAATTGGGGAAATAGTGGCTAGTAGGACCCACATATACCAACGTGGTATGTGTTAATTTTGTTGTCACTTTGAAATGAGGTGACACTGACAAAACATTTCACTTGAATATTTGTTTTGGTGTAACTGGTGAAACAAAGAATTCTAAGCAAAACGCAACATAGCAAGAAAAGATTTTGTTGGACTCGTCATTCGAAAAGTAAAGAAAATTTTCGGTTAGTATGGACCATAGCATAAAATTGAGATATATGATAATAAAAAATCTTTAAGCTAAAAAGTTTTTCTACGTGTGGACGACTTAACCTGACACAATGCGTTTATCTTGTGTACTAAGTTTTCCTGTAGGATAGTTCTTGTCGCTTCTTCATGAAATTTTGGAAGAAATCTTTATCTGACGATTTCTTTTCTTTGTTAAATCTGTGAGGTAGTTTCGAATTTTCTTCCAAATCATAAGCCAAGTGCTGTAATTCAGTCTTAGCTGTGGCGTTAACGTGGATTACAAATCTTTCATATGTGTAATAATCAATTCTTTTCTGTCGTATGAAGTAGATTGGGCAAATTTCCCACATGCTGTGTATAAAATCAAAGACTTCATTGTATAAGTTATGAACTAATTTTTAATGTAGTATCTTGTTCGTAGAAAAAGCCGTTTCAATTTATGTATTTATGTGATTTACTATCTTCTTGGGGATGCTTTCGATTTTCTGCTGCGAGGAGATCTGGAATCTAAACACTATTCTGCAAATGAGACAACAGAAACAAAGTATATAATAGTTGCATTTGTAGATATCAAGAAAGCTTACGAGTCAATTAACAGAAACTTCCTCATCGATATTATGAAATTACTCTATTGAAATCCTAAAACTACAAACTTTGTCAAAGACACGTTAAAAAACACTTAATCTAATGTTAGGTTCTTCGGAGAATTCTACAAAAACACTGAGATAAAAACAGGAGTCACGCAGGAAGATGGATTGTCCCCCTTGCTTTTCGCCTATACCCTGGAGAAGGTGACTAGAGTGAAGTAAACCCGACACAAAAAGGCAGAAAATTCGGAAACCAAGAACGTAGCATCTATGTGACTGCACTCGCCAATGATATTGCCTTGATACCATCATCATCATCATCATCATCATATCATCATCATCATCATCATCATCAGCCAATTCAATCATTAGATGATGTGGCCTCTTCGAGTCGTGGATTCAGGTAGGCTTTCAGAAGTCTTCTCCAAGTGGGACGGTCTTGGGCAGTTCTCTGTCAGGTGTTACCAGCGATCTTTTTGATGTCTTTGTCCCATCTGTCTGGTGGTCTTCCTCTAGGCCTCCGGTGCTCTTTCGGACTCCACTCCAGTACTAGCTTCCTCCGTCTGTTGTCTTTTCTTCTTGCAACGTGGCCAGCCCACTGCCATTTCAAAGAACCTACTCTCTCTAAGATGTCATTAACCTTCGTCACAGACCGGATGTCATCTGCCCTTTTCCTGTCCTTTCTTGTATAGCCCAGCATTGATCTCTCCATGGCTCTCTGTGCTGTCCTACGTTTCCCTTTTGTGAATGAGTTCAGTGTCCATGTCTCGCAGCCATACGTCAGCACAGGAAGAATGCATTGATCAAATCCTGCTTTCTTCAGATTTACTGGCATTTTTGATCTGAATACTTTTGAATTCTTCCCAAATGCTTGCCAGCCAAGCTTGATGCGTCGATAGATTTGATACCATACACACCAAGAAATGCTAAAATCCAGATGGAATAGCTGATTGTGCGGGAAGGCAAAATCGGTTTACAGATTTGTTTCCCAAAGACAGAATTTATAATAAATGTTAAAAATTGTCCAGAGACATGACCCATAAATCAAAATAAAATCAAAAAAATCGGCCTATTCATATATTTAGGTAACTGATTAGGCATAAACGGTAATGAGAAAGACAGTCTACAGATAATAGCAAGGAAGACAAACACTGCTTTCCAAAACACCAGAAAGATATACAACAACAAGGCTTAATCGTGGACATCAAAGTTAAGCATTACGATATGATAATGGGACACGAAGCTCTCTGTGGTACCGAAACTCTAAAAATAGTGCGGAAAGGTGCCACAAACAAAATATATAAATAAAAACGGCTACAGGGAAAGAGAAGCAAAACAACACACATGCAAACTCCCTATATAAAAATTTTATAATCTCTCACAGTAGTCGAAAATGAAAATAAATTCTCGAAACGCTTTGTGCTACACATGAAAAGCCGCAACTCGTCCAGTAAATTTATTTTTTAAGCCATTACTAGACTAGTTTGTCTCTTAAGTATTTCATACTTACAACATGTTTGTGGATGACAATGTGTTAAATTCGGTTGTTTCATCATGTCAATCCTCCTGGCACACAGCTAGGAGGAGTGACGCGTCCAGATGCGTCGCATTTTTACTCATCAGAATGCACATTGCCTCTCCCTGCATGCCAGACACTCACCATAATTAAATTACTGCAATCCAGCTACTTCGACATCCTGGCTGCACAGCCTTCTCGACCTCCTCCTTAGTTTGGACTATACGCCTGTGGAAAAAGCTGCCTCGGAACATGAGTCTAACCCGCGAACCACGCTGCAGTTCCCCTCCCATCTGCGTCCCCACCTTCCAACAGCGGATAAGTGTTTTTTCCCATTGTCTATGCTCTGACAGATTACTCCACCAACCTCCTTTTTGTTCATTCCGTCTCCAATGATTCTTCTTTCACTACATCTTTTGACAACTTCACTACCTCTTCCTGCAATGTGCTCCAGTTAACTTGTCCTCCATTTTTTATTCTTTAGGTGCCATTGAACACGTTTTCCTTGCTGTATCTGCTATCATCTGTCAGTAATGTTATAAGAGAAATGTGTTGATCACAAAATAACTGTTTTCTGTATACTTACAGTTACAATCATTGCAATAATTTCCTATATTATTATAATGAAAAAATCATTCATTATTAACTTAAAATGATTGGATAAACAAATAAATGAGTAGAACTCTTCTTGAACATTCTCATTTGGATTTAATGTTACTGTGGTAATCCACTTTAGGCGGGACATTCCTTCACTTATCTGTGCCCCACTGAATTAATCTTTGTACTGTAGTTAGGTTGAGAAGGCTTTAACACTTATAACTGCTGCTTTCTTTTGTACGTCAATTTGTAGGTTTGGGTATGATATGCATGACAACTCCAGCTGCCGGTGATGTAGATTTTATGCTTACGGAACTGGAATGTGTTACACAATAAATCTCCATTTCGATATCTATCAAACTGCGAGGAGATGCTCATAAAATAATGCGCATTAAATGATTAATATTTAATTCCATTCGGAACTGATGTCCATCAGCAGCATCATTGTGTGGTTTGATACCCTTGGCTACGAATATACCCTTGTGTTTGTTGTGACTGGGAACCAGCCTTCGAATGTCATCTTGAAGAATTAACATCTTCAACTTTTGTATCCCTGTCTTCCTGAGTTGCGTATAATATTACGGTATATTGATAATTTTCACTTTTAGGCCTCCTGACTACAACTGAATGAAACACAATTTTCGTGCCATACGCGTTTCGCCTTTATTCTCTGCAAGGCATCTTCAGTGGCCTGGAATGTGTACATATTTTTGCTATTTTTGGGGCACTGTACCTAAAGTTTATAAGCAGTTCAGGTGGCTGGTTTTTGACATGATATAGTAATGTTTTAAATTCTACTTACAGGATGCGTGGACGATTTGCTACATAATAAGCAGAAAATCTACAATGTAGAAAATTCTACATAATATGTAGAGAATCGTCCACGCAACCTGTAAGTAGAATTTAAAATATTACTGTATCATAGCAAAAACCAGCCACCACATCTCTTTATAACCTATAGGTACATTGCCACAAAATGTTTACTAAGTAGCAGAAATATGTACATATTACAGGCCACTGAAGATTCCTTGTAGAGAATGAAAGCGAAACGCGTATGGCACGAAAACTGCATTTTATTCAGTTGTAGTCAGACGATCCAAAAGGTATAAATTATCAACATACCGTAATCTTGAGGAATTCTTTGCCATGCCTGAAACAAAACGCATGTTGTGTCGGTTATGAAGAGTGTTGGTTACAGGTTGGTATGAAAGCGTCCCAGGCATGCTGTGCAGATGGGACTTGGAAGGCCAGTCAAGAATACGTACGTTTCACAAGGTGTTTGAGGCTTGAACTGCAATGAGGGATCTTCTATTACATAGCTGTGAAATGCAGTTTGGTGCCCTGGTGAAGAAGGGTATTGAGAAAGGGTTTACCATTGTGACTACGTAAACTTCCCCGCGTTATTAAGTGAAGATAACCCTCTCACTTCTTCAGTCGAACCATACAGTCATCAGAAAACAATACTTCCGCGGTCCACCTTGCCGACGTCTTCAAGGCGGAACGAAGTGCGTTAATCTCGTTAAGAAAGATTCATACTGTGAACGGTTGCCTTTTACAAGCTGCGGAAGGCCAAAATCACGTGTGCGATAAACCGTCGCCACGAAAATCAACGTTCTGCTGCCAGTGGGAAAAGCTGGCAAAACTGTGAATCGCTATCCAGCACCACTGTTCATATATTCTGCTGGTCGAGCCAACGACTATCAATGTCAGACAAAACAGCATCCCGAGTCACGTGCACTTTCGATATGTAATATGCAGTTAAGCACCGGTCTGCTTAATGTCCCGCTAAGGGCTGCTCGCGTGGTCTGCCTTATGGATCACCTTGATCACAGTTTCTGCATCTACATATATACTCCGCTAGCCACCAAGCTGTGTGTGGCGGAGGGCACTATTCGCTCCAAAGCCACAATTTCCCCCCTCTGTTCCACTCGCGGATCGCGTGAGGGTAAAACGACTGTCTGAACGCCTCAGTACGAGCTCTGATGTCCCTTATCTTTGAATGGTGACCATTGCTCGATTTGAAAGTTAGTGGTCTTAATATATGCTCCACATCCCCAGTGAAGATCGGATTTTGGAATTTAATGAGCAGCCCCTTCCGTTTAGCGCAACGTCTACCTGCAAGCGTGTCCCACTTCGAACTTTCTATGAGATTTGTAACGCTGTCGCCATTGCTAAATGTACCAGTCTCGAATCTTGCTTCTCTTCTTTGGACCTTCTCAGTCTCTTGAATCAGACCCAACTGGTAAGGGTCCCACACAGACGAACAATACTCTAAGAGTGCACCAACTAGTGTGCAATTTTCTTTGATGAAGGACTGCATCGCTTCAGGATTCTACCAATAAACCGCAATCTAGTGTTCGCCTTACCCGTTACTTGTGTAACCTGATCGTCCCATTTGAAATCATTTCGAATAGTCACACCCAGATACTCGACGGCTGTTATACTTTCCACGGACTGGGCGTTTATTTTGTGCTCGTACATTAATGGGGATTAATTGGCGTATCCGACAGATGGCTGGAGTAGGTCCATCCAACGGCTGCGGCTATGTGGGTGGTGGACACTACAAGCAACTGCCGAAATGAAATAACACTTGAGAGGAGGTTTATATTTGCCAGACTGTCAGTTTAACTACGATGTTTCAGAATTGTAAGCACAAAATCTAGACTGCGCTCCAGAGGCGACAGTGACCTATTGAATACTTCCGAGCTAGCTCTGTCGTAAGACCAAGCTCGTAAGAAACCGTTAGATTTGGACTAATAAGTAATATACTGTTTCATTTATTATTAGTTTACTGTGCTTTTCGTCAAGAAACACATTTTAACGGAATCCGCGAATATTATATCAAATAAAATAGCTACCCGCATCACCACACAGAAATTACAGAATACGGAAGAGCACTTTACTGGTAATCCGAAGGCACTGATATTACTTCCGCGAAGGAAATCAACTACGAGAGCTTTGCGGGAAAACATGTTGGAGGAAATCCTACTCGACGACTCACTAAGGTAATCCAAGGACGGCTTACCTTAATCCCTGTAGCTTAATCTGGATGGGAAAGCACGGCCAGTCTCAATGTACGCCTATTACGCCATCTCTTACCGACTCCCTAACTAAACTAAGATTTAGTACGCTTGAACCTGGTCGAGGACGGCATCCGTGTCATGTCTGCTGTTGGGCGTCTACGTAAATTAGAGGGTAAGTGCCATGTCAGAGCCATTTGGGTTTCTTGGTATCTTAATGGGGGAATCCACAATAGGAGGTTCAAAAAATCAGATATTTTTATTGCGTAAATCGTTAGCTTAATTATCCAAGAATACGCTGTCAAAATTGCAGAACGAAATTCGAATTCCTTTAGATTTTATGAGCGTAGAACCGAGTGCACATCTTCCAATTTACTGAATGAAGATTTATCATGGGATGAATAACTGGAGACATGATTATGAGACCACACATAAAATGCGAATGAAATTTCTAATTCCACTATTTGGCGATTAGCTCCTAAACACTTGCACTCCGGACTAAAAGACATTGAATTAGTGTCGTATTTAGCTGCGGGCTTATTCAATGAAAGAAATTCATCCCTTCTGATAGTCATGAACCAGGCAGGAATTGTAGTAGGCATACAAAGCTGCAATTATCCAGAACAAATGGATAACGTACGCGTGAGTCAGCTGAATCGACGTACTTCATTGGAATCGAAGGACGGTCGGAAAGCTCAGAAAGCACTGCTGCAAGCGCAAAACGAAGCCTGTGAGTAAAATGAAGGATTACGGTATGGTGTTATAATCGCTCAGCATTTTACATTATTCTTAACTTCCTTGAGTTTCTAGTTTACGAGAATTTATTTTTCAAACGCGTTTATCTCAAAATGACTTTTCTCACATTTGCATGCAGTCCAACCCAAAAGGTATAGAACCGATCTTTATAAAAATTGACAGTAGGATTCTTTACCTAATTACGAATTATATGAGCCAACTGCGTATGGTAGAAATGGACCTGTTTATGTAACCATTCTGCTTGAACACGAGCTTGCGACTATCCAGCTCTTACATCAACCCTTCCCCATCCGAGACGGCGTAAGCCCTCTTTGATGACGTTCACGCCTAAAGATGACGGCCAGGTGGACGGTGGAAATATTGTTTTCAAATGACGCATGATCCGGCTGCAGAACCGACAACAGTATTATCAATCTACATCTACATCTACATCCATACTCAGCAAGCCACCTGACGGTGTGTGGCGGAGGGTACCTTCAGTACCTCTATCGGTTCTCCCTTCTATTCCAGTCTCGTATTGTTCGTGGAAAGAAGGACTGTCGGTATGCCTCTGTGTGGGCTCTAATCTCTCTGGTTTTATCCTCATGGTCTCTTCGCGAGATATACGTAGGAGGGAGCAATATACTGCTTGACTCTTCGGTGAAGGTATGTTCTCGAAACTTCAATAAAAGCCCGTACCGAGCTACTGAGCGTCTCTCCTGCAGAGTCTTCCACTGGAGTTTATCTATCATCTCCGTAACGCTTTCTCGATTACTAAATGTTCCTGAAACGAAGCGCAGTGCTCTCCGTTGGATCTTCTCTATCTCTTCTATCAACCCTATCTGGTACGGATCCCACACCGCTGAGCAGTATTCAAGCAGTGGGCGAACAAGCGTACTGTAACCTACTTCCTTTGTTTTCGGATTGCATTTCCTTATAATTCTTCCAATGAATCTCAGTCTGGCATATGTTTACCGACGATCAACTTTATATGATCATTCCATTTTAAATCACTCCTAATGCGTACTCCCAGATAATTTGTGGAATTAACTGCTTCCAGTTGCTGACTTGCTATATTGTAGATAAATGTTAAGGGATCTTTCTTTCTATGTTTTCGCAGCACATTACACTTGTCTACATTGAGATTCAATTGCCATTCCCTGCACCATGCGTCAATTCGCTGCAGATCCTCCTGCATTTCAGTACAATTTTCCCTTGTTACAATCTCTCGATACACCACAGCATCATCTGCAAAAAGCCTTTGTGAACTTCCGATGTCATCCACCAGGTCATTTATCTATATTGTGAACAGCAACGGTCCCATGACACTCCGCTGTGGCACACCTGAAATCACACTTACTTCGGAAGACTTCTCTCCATTGAGAATGACATGCTGCGTTCTGTTATCTAGGAACTCCTCAATCCAATCACACAATTGGTCTGATAGTGCATATGCTCTTACTTTGTTCATTAAACGACTGTGGGGAACTGTATCGAACGCCTTGCGGAAGTCAAGAAACACGGCATCTACCTGGGAACCCGTGTCTATGGCCCTCTGAGTCTCGTGGACGAATAGCGCGAGCTGGGTTTCACACGACCGTCTTTTTCGAAACCCATGCTGATTCCTACAGCATGATGATGAGCATGATGATGAACATTCAGTATCCCTTCTACAATTACGAAACAAGTCTTCTTGACGTATCCTACAGCTATCAAACCATGACGGCATTAGTTGCAGAGGTATGGAATTCGAGAATCTCTGCTCCATGTGGCCTCTATCCAGGTCGTCTACAGAGACGTTGACCCCCAACTGACTGCCACAAACAAAATTGGTAAGTATTGCTAAACACCCCAAAATGGGGCTCAACGTCACAGGTGACTCCTTCTCTACACTGTGCAAGTCTCTGTCGCCTATTAGTATGGTGTCAGAGGTAAACAACGCATGGCACATTGAGATGTAACCCAGTCTTCGTTTCATAATGACACTTATGCTTGTAACCTGTGCCCTGGCAACAGCTGTTAAAACCCGTCTATTTGCTGGAGCCAGTTGACACAATCCTAAGATTTTTTCTTGGTACAGTCCATCCGGAAGGACACGTATCTATTCTTCCTGTCGTATTGTCATTCTGAGTCCATCTTGACACGACCAGCACTCGTAGCACCACAGTCTGTGCGATCTGTCTGTGTAATGCTTACACTTCCTTCTTCCATAACGTTCATTCCAACGATTCGACCTACCTCAAAGCGAAAAATAATGACTGATTGCACATAAACGTCCATTGGGCATGCTTTGTTGCGATCCGCGCCTGAGAAGTTTCAGTAACGTTACGCAAATCCAATAAAAATCATGTTCTCACATCATGTGTACGAATGGCTTTCTTTCTATACTGAAAATACCTAAAATACGCACAAAAAAGGAACTTGCACTGACATATCGTACAGGCAGGCGTTTGGTCAAAGTGTTAATTGTGTAACATTTGCCGTCGGTGTACTTGTGTGTGTGTGTGTGTGTGTGTGTGTGTGTGTGTTTGTTGGCAGAATCACGATTTCACACACAAATCTCGCAGTTCCTATGGAGAAAGGCGAGCATGTTTGCTGGTACTATGACAACCCGGATGCATTCGATGAAGTTGACATCTCATAAATAGGTAAATTGATCTCCATCGCATGCATCTAATACGCAGCTCTTTTGCACTACATTAGTCTCGATAGTTCGAGGTGAACGGGACCGGAACCACCTCGAATTATCAAAAACTCGGACTATCGAAATTTAAATGGGAAAAAGAAATATTATGATACTGTAAGTAATACAGGTCAAATTACGAACTTTATTAAAATAAAAGTATTTAGACATGCATTTGCATTGGCAGAATAACAATAATTATTTATTTAAACAAGTAATAGTGAAGTGTCTTTTGTTTGGCGGAGCTGCAACGTTTCCTCGCGGCAATGTCACGCCACCGTCTCAGGAGCACTAGGTGAGTTGGTGTCGCCTCAGGCTGTTGTTCCACGTAGCATATGGCGGCCTCGAGAGCAGCGTAGCCGTCGGTGTGACTCATCATCGGTGCAGTCTCTGCCTCGTCATTCTCGTCACTCTCACACTGCGATGGAATGTTAACCATGTCAATTATAGATGAGTCTGTCACTTCCAACTGTTCGTCCGAATTTAACCACTCTCGAACTTCCACCTCTTCTGCCTCTTCACATCCTGGCAATCTTCTGATTAAATTACACGATGGTTGATCGTCCTCATCTGCTGAATCTTCAGTTTCTGTCTCTGGCATACTTTCCTGTAGACTTTTCGTCCATGACTTAGAAATTGTGTCTGACTTTATTTCGCTCCAAGAATCGCTAATCCAGTACACGACGTCCTTCAAAGTTACTTTCTCCAAAGCTCCTAAAATGCTTTCGTTGTCTTCGGAATGGCAGGATTGATTGTAGCAATCGCCGTCGATACTTTTTTTTAGACATTTCAGAATGCCCTGATCCATGGGCTGAATGAGACAGGTAACGTTTGGTGGGAGAAACAAGGCGCGGATACCGTCGCACTGCGCCGGCCGCGGTGGTCTAGCGCTTCTAGGCGCTCAGTCCGGAACCGCACGACTGCTACGGTCGCAGGTTCGAATCCTGCCTCGGGCATGGATGTGTGTGATGTCCTTAGGTTAGTTAGGTTTAAGTAGTTCTAAGTTCTAGGGGACTGATAACCACAGATGTTAAGTCCCATAGTGCTCAGAGCCATTTGGACCATTTGGACCATGAGCAAAATTGCTTTGCATGTCAGTCCCCTTTCTTTTAAAAACTTCTCGCAGTCAGGTACAAATGAGTTAAAAAACCAGTTCTTGAAGATTTCCTGGTTCATCCAGGCATTATTCTGATGTGTACAGACAACCGGAAGAGCTGGGATGGATACATTCTTGAATGCTCTTGGCTTGGCAGACTTCCCAACCACAACTAGTTTTAGTTTGTGGTTTCCAGTTGCATTTGAAGCTGCCAAAACCGTGAGCCGCTCTTTGGTTTTTTGCGCCCAGGAGAACTTTTTTTCTTCACAAGAAACAAGTGTTCTCGCTGCTAACATTATAAAATTTAGCCCAGTTTCGTCACAGTTATATATTTGTTCATTAGACAAATTTTAGACAGTTACGATTTCTTTTTAAACTCGACGATAAATTTTGAAACTGCCTGAGCGTCACCAGAGAGGTTTTCTGCACATACGTCTAGTTCACGCACTCCATACCTCTTCTTTCACTTGTCGAACCAGCCCACACTAGCAGCGAAATTGTCATCTCCTTTCTGCAGCTGGTTTCTGAAGAACAAAGCTTTTTCTTGCAAGATTGGACCAGAAATCGAAGCACCCTTCTGTCTCTGTTGGGTAAACCACACGAACATTGCCTCACTTGTTTTTTCGAAGTCTGACTTCTTTATACTTCTTCGACTAAGAGATTCGTGTGACCATTTCTGTGAAGAAAACTGTTCCAATTTAAGTCGGTTTCTTCGCCAGTCACCAACAGTAACTTCACGGACACCATATTCGAGGGCAAGTTTTTTTATTGGTTCTCCTTTGTCAAGTCGTCTTAGTGCTTCTAATTTTAGATGCAAAGGTACAAATTTCCTCTTTTTTTTTTTACAGCACTCATCTTTGTAAGGTGTACGACACACAGCGCTGTACAGTACAGGTACTGGGAACTACAGCAGCGTATGAACTCCCCAGTTTTGATCGGTAGCAGCCGGCAGCAGTCGGGGTATTTCGTGCCATACTGGCAACAGATGTTCGTGCAACAGGGCAGCGAGCTAATCGTCGGTGTTGATTGCATTGTTGTCTGCTTTGTCACTGAGCTGTACTCTCCCTATCTATCTTTTTCAATGATGTTTTCATTATTTATCATGTCAATAAAAAAAAGAAATTAGATCGTTGCAACCTTCTTTTTTTAAAAAAAAAGAAGCTCGGGTTATTGGAAACTAGAACTATCGAGACTCGAACTATCGAGACTCTATTCTACTGCTTATTGCGATCACGATTGTCTTTTGATCAAACATTAATTAGCAACACATTAGGGCGATGAGTTCATTGTGAGACAATGTGATTCAAAACACCTATGCTTTCTCAAGGTTGTACTTCTCATTCATCTGGCCCACACACTGATAACTGATATTATTCAGGGGAACCGTCGGATGTCAATGCTAATGGGTGGTTACAATATGAAATGCAGCTAGTCTCGGAGATCCAATGTGGACTGTAATTATCACATGACAGTGAAACTTGGTTGATATACTGAAGTGATAATGAGGAACCCATTTACGCTGGAAAAACATTAGTTTCAGTTTTGGCCACCAGGTACGAATCTGTCGCTGCACACTGTTCGTATGAGGGTATGGCGCGCACGCTCTCATTTGACAGGACATAACGTGAGTTAGTGTGGCTATCGAGAAGAGACGCCGTTCTGTGTTAATGGAAATGTTTCATGTGAACCGTAGCTATTACAGTGCACTACTGATAGAGCGTCGTTAACTGAAAGATCCGAGGAGAGGTCTAATGAGTTTGGTGTGGCACCTGGCAGAGGAAAGCGTCCTATCCCGATGGAAGTTAGTAACGAGGTTCTTATTGCTGTAAGACCATGATGTACATGTCCTGGGTAGTGCTAGTGTTCGTTCAGTTTCACTAGAATTGTCCGTCACGTCGTCAACAGTAAGAAAAGTTTTCCGATCTACTTTAGGCTAGGCGCAAATTGAGACGCATATAGCAAGTGTGACGTGACACGAGACTACAGCGCGACACGAACGTGCCGCACGAGTCGCGCGGGTGCAGCGCATATTGCGACGCGTACACCATACTTCGCACGCGCCGACTGGCGACGCTGTGCGCTGACACAACCGAAGCGCGCGCAACCTGTTATCTTTCTCAAACGATTTTACAGAAACTATTCACTGAAAATATAAGATTTTTGCCTTACTTGTAGAGTTATATGTGAGCTTCGTGACGAAGTGTCCATTAACTCGCTAATGACCATTCTTATTGTGATGTACACTTTTAGTCAGACACTACGCAAAACTCAAAAAGTTTGCAACGAAAATTAGGGGTTGCTATGATTTTGCGTTTGTTGCGTATTACACCATATGTTGCTACGTATGAAATTTAGCTAAATGCTGAATTTTTGTTTAGATTTGGGAAGAGATCTGTATCTGCTTCCGATCTCGAGAAAATGGATCCCATGTAGCGCTCTCACTTCCGATCTCACGCCCGCGAGAATGAAATACTTGCAACATCTCTCATATCTCCTAAACCGGTCGAGACATCGAAAGTTTGACGAATGATAGCACACAAGGAGTAGAGTGTTTTGTCAATTCTTAAACACACGGAACTTCCTTATCTATGGCGATATATCAGTACTTGTACTTCCCTTTTTATTTATTTCACTCCAGTGACTGTAATTTTTTAAGAGTTATTGACAGCTAGCGAAACAAGAGCTTCCTAGTATGAAAATGAACATGAAATTTCTTCTTTTATGTTACTGCAAACCGACACTATGAGGTTTTTCGTAAGCTATTGAGCTCTGTGATTGCCAATTACTTGTTTAAAGAGGCACTCCGTTTCGGAATTCTGTCTCAATAGCTGCTGTGATATGAGTTTGGCAAATTACACTGTGGCAAAGGAAGTACAATTAAACTATTCACCAAGAGAAATGTGGCCGTTACTTACAAACAGTGATGCTTCTCCGAATGAGAAAAGATTAACAACTCACACAAAAATAGATTGCCAATTCTGTTGGAATTTTGGTGGAATCCACGTAGCCCATCGTATTTTTAACACTGAGCGACTGGAATGGAAACTTACCAAAGGATTTTATTCCTTCTCTTGATCAGTATTAAAATAATGACAAGCGTTCCTTCAGCCGGAATGATAGGCACATGCCAGATACTGGTTACTCACCTACGGCTTGCCAAACTGACAATGTGTGACCGCGAATAAAATAGTTGTTATTGAGAAAAATAAACAACTGATCTGTCTCACAACACAATGGTCAGTGTATTGTCAGCAGCGGAGGATAATTCGCGCGACAGGAATGTGTGCCTTGTGAATTGGAGTTCCGAAAACATTGTCATGAAAGTAGATCTGCCCTTGTCAGCAGTACATTTCAACAAGTTAAATATATCTAATCATAACACTCTTTTAGGATATTTCTACTTTCGTAATAATACCGACCATTTTTTTCATTTGTGTAGCCTGTTGTTGTATAATTAGTTTATTAATGCTGATAATGTCCATGCAACAATTGAAATGCTTTTTCTCATCACGACAAACCAATTAAAACATTGTTATTTGTGACTGCTTTTCGACTGTTTCTAGCTTGCAGTGGAAATATGTTGCTCACATGCATGTAGTACAGTGTGTCGTATTACATTATTACATCCATATCAGACTAATCACAGTGAGACTTCTATACTTCAGATCTCGGACGCTTTTTGCCAGATGCACAAAGGGATCACACCTGTGGCGATTATCCCTTTCTAAATTTTTGTAACAGATCGTACAGATACGCTAGCTTACTAGGCAGCGAGAAGATAACCTTGCTTTACTTTCCTGCCTTGATTCTTAATCACATGATTTTATAATATTCCTTGCTTCCACATTCACTACCCTCTGTCCCTTCTTGCGATCTGAAAACATCTCGGAGGCATATGATACAATTCCAGCGGCTACTGGCTCCTCAGTTACTGAAGTATGCATTTTTCTTGACAGAAGAAAAACAAAACAAAACTATAAAGATACAAATAACAGAAAAGTATAATGTACTAACGAAGAAAGATGGAGCGTTTAAATGGCGAAAAACGAAACACTACCCAAAGGCAATGAAATTTAGTACACAGCAAGGCAAAATTTATAGTACGGGCAATACTAGAACTGCTAGTATGCACCGTTCCGATCTGAGCATATGGCCCGGCTACTTCCCCCGCCTCAGATTTCCCACTGTGCTAGCGAGGCACGCGCAACGCGCGGCGCGAGAAACTGTGCCTCAACCACAACGCCGCGCGACCTGGCGCAGGCGCGTGTCGCGTCCCAGTCGCGTCACGTCGCAATTTGCGCGGCCTCATTTGAATCTGTGATGTTACAAAAACGCGCGCTGCGCTGCGTCGCGCCGCACGTGCTATCCGCGTCTCAATTTGCGCCTAGCCTTACTCTGGCACCCGTACAAGATCAAGACGGTGAATCATCTGAAACCTCATGATGCCGAGCAACGTTCTGAATTTGCTCTTCGGATTTTGGCACGAACTGAAGTTGATGACATGTAGCCGGGTAATATTCTGTGGAGTGACGAGGCACATTTTATATCACAGGGTGCAGTGAATACAAATACTGTCAAATTTCGGGTACTGTTACTTGTGCACGAAGAGCCGTTGCACTCGCCGCGTGTGACTGTGTGGTGTGAATTTACAAGCATTTTTACTCTCGGTCCATTCTCCTTTGAACGGAATACTATAAAATTACACGTTGTCGTGTTGGAAGTCAGATCTGGAAGCCGGAGAGATCTGGTGAGACTGAATAAGAGTCCCTAATCGTTCTTTCCGCCTACCTGTCATCTTCTACAGTTGCGTCCCAGTGCAGAAGACAACTCGTCGGCCGCGGGATCTTCTTCGGCGGAGGCTGCTATGCCGTCATCTGGAACCTGTGATTGTGCTCCTTTTCTGGGATGCCACTTGCCCAGGTTAGCTTCCGTATCTGCAGAGGGCAAGATCTGTAGTACTGACGATGATGGTATGCGACACCTCTTATTACTGTATCCTGTTTCATTATTATTTAAATGTTCATACATTTTACACTGTCTTTTATAACACTCGACAAAGCTTTCTCAATAGTACGGTAACTTTTCTGACGGCTTCCGACATAGAGTACAACATGACCACCCGAAACAGAGTTTCGCGTCCATCCCTCTAGAACGCCCGAAACAATCTTACACGTCCGGCACTCCGAACGACCGAAACCGAGTTGCGTGACCGGACCTTCAGAACGCCCGAGACAGAGTGACTAGCGCAGCCGAAGCACCACGTGTCCCAGGCAAGCCAAAGCGGCCCGAAGGTGTCCGAAGCACTTCGGTTGCAATATCGTTATTCTTATGTTTCTCAAAACTAGTGAAATTTAACAAACAAAAACGACAGACTCGTAGGGTAAGCAAGAGAGACTGTCATACTGAAAATACAATGAAAAGTATATAAACAATTAGTAAGTGAAGTTAGGCGTTTTGGCGCTTAGCACCCGAGCGTGTCGAGCAATCAGGAGTAAGTTCAGTACAACTGGCGGACTCTCCCACGGGACTAGTACATACTGTATCATCTGTCGCTTGTACCTCACCCCACTCTTGTACCATATGCTACTTAACGTGTTTCAAGCTGCATCAGGGTGAGCTTCTAGCAAAATAAAAAACTGGCGGCCACAGCCAGGAATATCACAATACCAAGAGGATTTGTCAGCTGTACCGTGACGTCTGTACGTTCTGGAGACCGCCATGTGCGGTATGTGATCCCTGCTTTGGAAGAGCGCAACTGTGCTGAAACCACTGTCTTCATGCAAAATGTGGCAACATCTCATCTCGCTTGCCCAGTGAAAGACCTGCTTACCGCAGCCTTCCACGAACGTGTTATCTCCTCTGGTTTACCAATTGCCCGGCTTTTAAGATTACATGTTCTGAATCCGTGTGACTTTTGGGTCTGGGTTTATCTAGAAGACCACGTTTACCAGGATACGTTCGGTCTCTCCCTGATATGAAGGCTATTATACAGGCATACGTTGCTCGAGGAATCGCTGCGAGTAACTGTTGATCACGTAGTTTTACGAATGCAGCATTTCTTCGCCGTTCGGTGCTCATATTGAACAAACTGTGTGAGCGGCGGTTAATAATAAAATCAACATTATGCGTTTATCAAGTATTTGACCTTTTCTGACCACGTCCTGTTCCTAATCCATTACATATAGAAGTATTTCTGTCTGTCTTTCTTGCATTCACAGCTTCAGATTTGCATCTGATGGCCAAAACCGTAATTACCTTTTTCCGGCGTAAATCTGTTCCGCATTAACGCGTTAACGTATCTGCAAAGTTTCGCTGTCATACTGCAATTACGACTCACACTGGATCTCCCTGAGTATCTGCACTTAAATTATACCCGGTAAAATGTGGGTCAATGAGATGTAGGCTTGGTGGTGGCAAACTGTGTTATTCAACAATCCTTACGGCTTCCATGGGACGGATCCCACGTTTTTCACAATATAACGTTTATCACTTTTTAAATTTTAGATTTCAACATTACACTGCGTGACACTGAAAATTTAAACCGAATTAAAATAGCCATTTCCTATCAATTCTAATGTTCTGATAGCGAATATCACAAAGATAATTCAAAATTTGCTCTAGATTCCATTTTACACTGTTTTATTACGGTGAGACAATATCAAATATTATAATGGTTTGTCAGAGTCATAATAACTAGTAACAATGAATTATATTATTGTCCCTGCTCTTACTTATGTGCAATATTTCGGATATATATGTTTTGATGCCAATTTCAATGATCATTTCGTCTCCCTCCTCTTCAACTTCAGTGACTTTATTAATGCATGTAACAATTTCCGCACATTTGTTTCCAGATTAACTACCAGTTGTTCAATTTGATTGCTATTGAAGTGAACCAAAATGCCACGAGTTTGTATTAACAGCGCTGATACATTTTGCTATGTATGTGAGGAATTGACACTTACTTCATAAAAACAGCAAGTACCTCCATTGATTAAAAAAGCTTACAGTTCTTATTTTGGGTGCAAAACAGGTGATCAGTATAAACCCTGTGCTCCACACGTGATCTGCAACACTTATGCCAGCAACCTCAGAAAATGGATGCATGGGAAAGGACGTTCAATGCCCTTTGCAGTGCCCACGATCTGGCGTGAGCCAACTAACCATATCAGTGACTGCTACTTTCGTATGGTTCCTCCTATCAAGAAGGAAATATCTAAGAAGAAGAAGCGGACAGTGATCTATCCTAACATTCCATGTGCCATTCGTCCAGTTCTACTTGAGGAAGGATTGCCAATACCTAAACCACCGACAGAGTACAACATTACTTCTGATAGTGATTCTGAATGTCCTGAACCATGCACATTACAAGATCCAGAATTCCTTCCAAATACATCATCAACTGATGATCCACAATAATTGTCTCAAAATGAATTAAGTGATCTCATTAAAGATTTGGAGCTCTCTAAAGCTAAGGCTGAGATTTTAGCATCAAGATTGCAGTAGAACAATTTTCTGGAAAGCAATGCAAATGTTTCCTTCTCCCACAGAAGAGAGCAACAATTCACTCCTCTTTTAACATGAAAGGTAGACTTGTGGCATGTGTAGACATAAACGGTCTAATGGAGGCTCTCAGAATTAATTACAACCCTGATGAGTGGACTCATTTTATTGAATAGTCAAAGCTGAGCTTAAAAGCAGTGCTTTTACATATTGTTAACGAGCTTCCTTCTATTCTAGTTGGGCATAGTGTGCATATCAAAGTCATACGGCAACATGAAAATTTTACTAAAAGTCATCAAGTATAATGACTCTCAATGGCAGGTCTCTGGTGACTTGAAAGCGGTTGCACTGCTGTTAGGTATATAGTTAGGTATGCAGGGTATACTAAATATTACTGCTTGCTTTCTCTATGAATGGGATGGCTGGGATTGTGCATCCCATTACAGTAAACATGCATGGCCCACCAGAAAATCTGTTGAAATAGGTGTAAAAAAAAATTAAGAGTGCACCTCCAGTAGATCTTAAAAAAATTCTGCTCCCGCCCTTGCATATCAGTTTGTGTCTCATGAAAAACTTTTTTAAGGTAATGAACAAAGACGGCGATGCATTTAAGCACTTAAGGCAAAAATTCCCTTACTTAAGTAATTGGAAAGGAATGGAGGAAATCTTTGTAGGCTCACAGATATGATGAAACCATACAAGGTGATGAGAAGCATGCATGGGAATGTTTTAAGAAACTCTGTTTACAGTTCTTAGGGAACAAACGAGCTACAAATTACAAGGAGATTGTAAATAACATGTTGTCGTCTTTTGAAAAACTTGGTTGCAACATGTCATTAAAAATTCATTTCTTACATAGTAATCTTGACTTCATCCCCAAAGATTGTGGTGCAGTAAGTGATGAACATGAGGAGTGATTTCATCAAGATATTTCCACATTTGAGAAGAGGTATGTCGGAAAGTGGAGCCCAACTATTTTAGTAGATTACTGCTGGACTGTCATTCAGGATATTCCCGAGTATGTCTAATAACGTCAAGCCAAGCGAATACGGTCATCGTCTGAATTTTTCTCTGAACAAAATATATAATCGTATATACTGTACATACAGACGTTTAACATTTGTAATCCTTTATATACATTTGTGGTCAGTTACTTTATATATTTTCTTTTGTGCTTTACATGGCTCTGGTACAAAGTAGAATTACATAGTATTTTCATTCATGTAATATTCTCTTCATTTTTTCTTAATATTTTACCTTTGTACTTCCACGATGGCACTGAAATTTATCAATGCAAAACACGTAACATAATTCAAGTAATTGTTCACTTAAAATTTGTTATGCTGAATATTTGAATATGAATGCATATTAAGTTATTTTTTTATACAACAATGTGGATTACTTAAAAAAAAACTAGAGCTAAATATTTATGAAGATGATGATTTTATATCATTTTATACTGAAATAAACGTAACTAACTCAAAATCATGCAATTTACACACTTTAACTTCAAATTTGTTGTTCAGCGTTATTTCCCTCAGAAACTAATCAAATACGCTCACGGAAGAGTCGATACAAAACACACATGTTGTGCGCAATACCATTTTCGTTCGAAGCGATGTACTTAACTATTTCCGCTAAAGAGTTGAAGAATGGGAAAGAGACAACAAAGGGATCAAAATATTTCGGCTGATCACTGTAGTGGTTAGAATTCTCATCAGATACGCGTGACAGAGCTGCATACAACTGTTGGTGACGTCTGGCCTCAATCACAAGCAATGGATTCATGCTATCGTCACTCAGATATTTTCTAAAGGAGCTATCGTTAGCTACATTCAGATTCATAGTTCTACTCTGTTTTGCTTCTGAACATAAGTTCAAGAAATAATTGTATTCGGAAATCATTAACACGGTGGTCGATGGTAGCATTACATGACCAATTTTATGTATCGCCCTTAGCTTTCAGATCTTACGGAAATGCTGAATCAATTTTAGTGTTCTCCAAATGGTACACTATCAACCCTATATTTTGCACAGGAATATGCAGTAAAAGTCTCTTTTATATCCATATGTGTAGTGATACATTCGATAGAAATGAAAAGATACTGGCAGACGGTCAGAGCGAATACAAATAATTCCCAAATTAAGTAGGTAACTTAAGCAGAATTACGTGACTATGCATCACTTCACCGTTTTCACGAAATAAATACGTACGATGCGTAATACAACAACTGGGTGTTACTCGGTAAACTTGCTCCAACCTAGATAATGAACCGGAGGTACTGGACTGCGTTACAGTTCGTAGAAATTACAGAGGTAAACTCTTCACCAGAAAACACTTATAGCGTAACACGAAGCGCGATAGCAGTACCAATAAACTCCTGGTTCTTTAAAACATTGAACTTCCAAGTATAAAAAAACTTCAATCATCTGTTTACTACCAAATTGAGTTAATGTGTTAAATATTTCCCTTTAAGCATTTAAGGTAGATAAAAATTTAAGAAAGGTTTCAAGTTATGCGTTACGTTCGTTGGAATTGCAATGTGCTCTCATTCTGAACAACAGGATGAATATAGCGCACCTAATGTGCGCTAAAATTTAAGCAAAAACAAGTTTCTCGCTATATCCATTTTTATGACGTCATATCTTCTAAACTACATGCCGTATCATAACATAATTTTGCTGGTTCATTCAGTGATATATGAAGATACCATTGAAAAGTGTGCTAAGGACGGAGGTAGCAGTAACGAAATAATAAATTAAAACTCCATGTCTGATGCTGAAATTTTACTAACACCGTTTTAAGCAAAAGCTAGGCTTTCACGTATCTAGATAATTAATACTTCATATCTTCTCAGGTACTTGTCGTAAAATTATATAATTCTGCAAGTAAATTCAGTGGTATGTGTGGAAACTGTCTGCAATCTGAATTTCGAATAGCGTTAGCAGTAAAGAAGTAAGAAGTGTGAACGTCACGACTGATAATGAAGTCTGATTGCATGAACAATGAAAATGTAGTGAGCGATGAGCTTTTATCATTTCATCATGTTGTGTTGGTTATGAGCGGGAAAAAGTTTCGAAAATATTTGAAATTATGTATAAAATTTTCGAATTTCGCTAAGTGCTTTCATTTTCAAATACTGGATGGAAGCCGTCCGCGTATTAAGGTGCCATAAATATCGCTGCGTTAAAACAAAACACATGTTTTCTAACTGTACTACTTGATTTGTTGAGGTAAACTTGTAACGTAAGAATATATTTCTTAATGAGTGGATTATGACAGCATTTTCATTTTTTCAAATGGTGAAAAGTGACGCGGAATGTTGAAAATGGAATTTTTGTTGGCCCTACGCTGCAACTTGTACCGGTAAAATAGTTCCGGGTTTCGGGATAGCGTTTTACGAACATAGATAGTGAGCCACACCCGGATAGAATTCAGTCGGCATTTTATCGACCGTTCTCCGGCACAACCGACGGGCTGATTGGGTTTTGTAGGCCGTTTCCCATTCTCGTTCAGGCAAATGCTGGATTGGTCCTCAACTTCGACTCAGAAAATGCGATAGCCTACACGAAGAGGAAAAATATGAATAGAGATTTTAGAATATTCACAAGCAGATGGCGCGCACGTATTCCTTCCCTTATCCTACCTGGACGGTTGCGACGCCAAGAACTGTATCCGGTCACAAAGTTAAATAAATGAAATAAATTTGTCAAATCCTAAAAGATGCGAATCGGTACTAGACGAGATGAACGCTAGGGAAAAGAAAGAGAGGTAAAATTAGACGTACTGAAAGGTAACCATACACAAGCCATGAATAAATTATTGCGTAAAATACATTATTAACGAATTTAATCAGAGAACGTAAAGTATTCTCACTCACAGAGGTTCTCTCAACAAAAATTTATAAAATTAAAATCCAGGGATGCGGTATGAAGTTAAATAAAAGCTGTGGCATATTGCTGTGCCGTACACAAAAACGTGAACTTGTCAGAAAATTACCAGATTAAAGCTATTTCATGCAAAGCAGTTTCCTGAAATTTGAAACTCTGCTTTTTATGACGGTTTCGTGTGCGTTTCGTGCCATACTCAAGCAACAAATGTGCGTCCGTAGTTTAAAACATACTTCGCTAAAAGCGGGCTCTTGACAAAGCATACTGATATTTTATGTTCGGACACAATTTTTTTTTCAGTTATGTCCATTTTGAATTTATATCATTTAATACCTTTTAAATACTTTTGCTGCCTTGACGTCTGTCCAACACTTTTGTGAACCCTTTACGTCGAACTTTTCTTTCAGAAGCGAGAATTTCCTGAAAACTGGAAGTATGTGCCCCATGATAGAAACATTTGTATATTTCGTATTGCTTGGTCGAGAGATATTACAACACGAATGTCATTAAAAACTAATTTGATAAGGAAAATGTTCATTTTACGATACTTTACAAGGCGCTGTTTGCTTATGTTGGGATAGAAATTTTGTAAAGCCAATTACCCTGCATTATAATTAATCGCATTATCGATGTTATTCTTAATTTACGTAGTTACAGCATTTTCCAGCTCAGCATATCAATACATACGATTTTGTTTTCTTTGATATTTCCACGTATGTAATGTCGTGTTCCATGAGGAATCGGATTGAAATACACATGAAGATAAACGAATTTTATGAAGAGATTTTAATTATTCCATGATTTTTTGTTGCTGTTGGGCGATGATTCTTTCCGCTTTGATGATGTTTTTTCTGGAAATTATTTGCTGGAAATGGTATCGAGGTGCCAGTTACTAAGGCAGTAATTCTGGGGAGGGATCAACACTGAGGAATTAAATAGGATGGCGATGGCATAAGTAAGTATTACTTGTAGCGAGAATCTGAGTGTGGCAGGAGAAATGCAAGTGGATACTTGGAATTAGGAAGAGAATAATGAACATCCAAAATTACTTTTGTGTTTGAGGGCATGTGGTGAGCAATACCTGAATAACGCAGTCGGTAGGGACATTCCTGTGAAAGGGAAGGTTGTGGCTTCGAATCCCACTCACACAGTTTTAATCTGTCATGAATTTAAAAAATAGCGCTCATTCAGCAGCAGAGTGAAAGATTTGGGGCGGTGGCTAAGACATTTCCATGCAATATCCTTCCTTCCAAGACTGCTAACCCAGTAAGGAATGCACGAGAGATTCTTTGAAATTTAGAGAGTAGGAAAGAAGTTCTGGTAGAATTTAAGGTTAGTTCAGACAGTGAGAACGCTCCCGGCAACAAGTTAGGTGCTAGGTATAGGCCAAAACCATTATTCTTGTTTCAACAAAAAATGCTTCTGTCAACATAACGAATCGAAGGAAAAACGTCATATGGTACTGCTACGAGAGCTGTGTCTTAAAATCTGTTGCTTGTCGGCGATTGCAACATGCGTATTTATGTGTCGTCGCAATGTTTTTGGGCGCCTGAGAAGCAGCAGGGAATAGGCAATCAGCGGAGTATGCAACGCCTATTGCCTATAAGCCAGTCATCTTTGCCCTGTGAATGCAGGAAAGTTGAGCTTAGCGACACGCAAGGTTTTGTTGTTGATAATCACTGTATGTATCTGTTCCAATAGTGTAAGGCTATGGTTGAGCATTTTGCCTATCCCTGAGATGCTAGCAAGACCTGAACTCTGTGACCTATACAGTGAGCAGATTGCTCCTTATAACATAATGTAGAATTTAATGACAAAGTCACACTACAAAAACTAATAAGCATCTGAATTTAAACTGGGTTGGCACAATCAAACATGATTAGGATAATACAGATTACATAGATATTGTGTTAAAATGGGGTTTCATTAAACTGCGAAATGAAACCGAAGTTCGCAATAACATTTCGTTTAGTACTAAGGTGCATTAACATTATTGCACGTTTTCAACAGGCGAAAGAAATAATTATAAAATGCGTAAGGTTCAGACGAATTACAAAACACAATAATCCCTTGGCACAGGTGGCTAGGACTGGAGAAGAACTGTTACAAATAGATATGATCATATAAACTGACTGCCGATAATAATAAAGAAAAGACCCAGGAAATTACATATAAGCACGAGTTCTCTTGCCTGTGGACTAGCTGACTACATGACTTAATTTACAGAAACACAGCACTAACCTGAAACAAACGATTTCACGGTTCCCTCATCACGACATACGCAGAGGCAGCTTATGGTCACCACTGTTCAAAGAGTCAGCCGGAGAGCGTTGAGAGTTATAAGTTTAGCCTTGACATCAATGACACGGGTCTGCGACATAAAAATTGTTTCAAATTTATTAAGTGATTTTATAGTGTTTTCAGCGCCGAGTTTGGGAAAAATAGTTAAAGTTAAAATGTGTGTGCATTGCTAAGGGACCAAACTGATTAGGTCATCGGTCCCTAGACTTACAAACTACTTAAACTAACTTATGCTAAGAACAACATACACACGCAATTCGAACCTCCGGCGGGAGAGGTCGCGCAATCCGTGACATGACGCCTCAAACCGCGCGGCCACTCCGTGTGGCGGAAAAATAGTGAAAAAATTCCATCACGTACGGTTATTTCACAACCTGCTTGCCTAGTTTTAGCTTTTTCCAATATTTCAACACTCTAGTTTTAATTTTGGTTTTTAGGAGAAACCAACAGTATTTTCATATCAGTGCCTGTCTGTCGCGCTGCCCCTTCCCTCGCCATCACAAAGCAGTGAGCTTCTGCTGTTGTCCTTCAGTTCACAGTACCTCTTCCCTCTGTGCTGTTCACGTGTTGTTGTTACTAGTGTGGTTTAATGCAGTGACTGTTTTACTTGTGTTGTGAAGTTGTTTTATGGACAATGGGCAATGGCTACCAGAGGATGTATAATTTCTCCAAATAGCTTCTGCTACCGTTTTGGTAACTATACTGTTGAAAAGCAACAAAGAAACATTTCCGCTTTTGTTGAAAAAGTATATTTCACCTATTTTGGTATAACGTTAGGCGATCAAGATAAACATTGGGCCCCAAACAAAGTTTGTTCAGTGCGTGTTGAAGAACTGAAGCAATGGTTTCAACTTAAATAGCAATCCTTACGTTTTGGAATACCAATGGTTTGGAGGGAGCCCAAAAATCATAGTGATGACTGCTGTTTTTGTTCTTGCAACGTACGAGGTTTTAATTTGAAAAACAAAAGGATATTTTTTACACTAACATTCAATCAGCCATTCGTTCTGTTCCTCACAGACCTGAAGTACCAATAACCACACCTGCAGATTCTTTGGATGGTATAGATGATCACGAGCCATTGGCTCAGCAAGGTGGTAGTGAAGAAGACAGAGATTGCTACGATCCTGGCGCAACCGATCCCATTCCATACTCACAATCTGAGCTAGACCTAGGCCTTTCTAAAGAATCGGCAGGGGTTTTAGGATCTAGATTAAAAGATAAACATATATTGTCTCTGGGTACATCCTTTTCTTGGTATCGACCGAGGGAAAAGGAGTTTGTATCTTTCCTCTCTCAAGACGGTGGCCTGGTGTTTGGCAGTGATTTTCCTGGACTTATGGCACATTTCAAAATAGAATATGGTCCTGATGAGTGGAGACTTTTTATCGACTTTTTCAAAAAGAACCCTTAAAGCAGTATTTCTACACAATGGCAACAAGTAGGCTTCTATAGCAGTTGGAAACTCGGTTCACTTAAAAGAACGGTATGAAAACCTTGAACTGGTTTTAAGCAAACTTTGCTATTCACACCACAAATGGACACAATATAGTGATTTAAAAGTGATTTTACAGGTATTGGAGAGCCCATCGGTACCGACCGCGCTCCCTGTCATCCACTGCTAATGACGTCATTACACCCGATGTGGAAGGGCGTGGGGTCAACACACCTCTGTCCTAATCGTTGTCATTTTTCGTGAGCCGCAACCGCTACTTATCAGTCAAATAGCTCCTCAATTGTTCTCACGAGGCTGAGTGCATCCCTCCAAAGAAAAATCCCTAGCGGTACCGGGAATCGAACCGAGGTCCTCCGCATACTAGTCAGCTGATCTAAACACTCAGCTGCAGTCGCAAAAAATGAAATAAAATAAAAACGACGCACAACGAAAGGATTATCTGATTGGGATGAATATTGGTAGATGTGATGTACATGTACTCACAAACAAATGATTTACTCAAGAGAAAGAGCAAATCAACAACGCGTTCTTCCACATCTGACCATTATGCAAGCAGTTATTCGGCTTGGAATTGTTTGGTAGAGTTGTCGTATGTCCCCCTGAGGAAAATCGGGCCAAATTCTGTTCAGTTAGCGCATGGGATCGTCAAAATCCCGAGTTGGTTCAAATGGCTCTGACCACTATGCGACTTAACTTCTGAGTCCATCAGTCGCCTAGAACTTAGAACTAATTAAACCTAAGTAACCTAAGGACATCACACACATCCATGTCCGAGGCAGGATTCGAACCTGCGACCGTAGCGGTCGCTCGGTTCCAGACTGTAGTGCCTAGAACAGCACGGCCACTCCGGCCGGCAAAATCCCGAGTTGGTTGAAGGGCCATGCGCATAACGCTCCTGGCCAAGGAAGGGTTTGACAACCACAATGACAACTCTCCCCATATGTGGGCATTATCTTGGTGAAATGTAACCCCAGTATGGCTTGTCACGAAGGACAACAAAACGAGTACGTCTCCATACACATCTTCGGCTCGGAATCTTATCCACTGGAGTAGAATTGTCTTCAGTGATGAGCCCTGCTTCGAAATGAGCCCCGATGACCATCGAAGACGTGTATCGAGACGCCCCAGATGGCAGTGGGATACCAACCTGACTGTCGCCCACCAATCAGGAGTGAAGATCTGAGGTTCCACCTCATTTCCTAACAGGCCCACTTAGGTTTTCATCCTCGGCACCCTTACAGCACAGTGGTATGTTGACAATATTCCATGTCCCATTCTCTTGCCCTCTCCATGGCAAGCCGTCGTGGGCTTACATTTCAGCAGGATAATTCGCCCAATTATTATTATTATTTATACTTCTTCTCTTCGCGGTCATCGAATTATACCCTGTCCAGCAAGGTCGCCGGATCCCTTCCCATCTAAAAATCGTAGGTCCATTATCGGGAGTGCTCTCCAACCAGTTCAGGACTTTGACTATCTGACGCTTGCAAAATGGGCAATGTAGACCAACGCTTTGTTGACTTGCTCACTTTGTCATACCCTTTCACTTGAACAAATCATCCAACTTCTCTTAAATTGTTATAATTTGTTTGTCTGTTTGCGTACATTACATCTACCGATTTCCGTCCCATTCGGATAATTCCTTCGCAGTGCGCAATTTTTTTGTCTTAGAGTGTACTTGACGAATGCAGTCTGGGCAGTCGGCGTGAGTTATGTTGCGCAAGACATATACACTGCTTCTAACATTAATACTAGTTTTATTACGATGCCTATTACGCAAGATTATACCTCTTAATGAGTAAATTATGAGTGCATATTAAATTTTAAAATTTGCTCATTAATTACAGCAAGTACTGCAAACCAGTTTCTGTTGCCCCTGGAAGCAATTAGACTCGCAAGCTGCAGCTGTGGATGGGTGACTGGGTCACCGTTTTAGCCGTTTAGTAATGCAGATGACCGAAAAAACATTTATTTCCCTTTTGGAAACTGACAGGGCCTTCTGACGCTTTGATCTTCTTCATTCAGCTGCGAACGAAGCTGATGGTGGGGGAGCTGACACCTCGCTGCCACTCCTTTCGCAGCTGGTATCTTCTTCCCTCCCCCCCCCCCCCTTGCCAGTCCCCTCTTCTACCCCTCCTCTCCGAGCAGCTCTCCTCACAGGGTGTGCTGCTGTGCTCCCACTGGATTAAAACTTGGTCTCCTAACAATGGCTATTGTTCTCACTTGCGAACTGCGCGATACACGGCCCCGCACCCCGGACGCGCCGCTTCTTTGGGCCATTCCCTCCCACTGCCGGCTAACTTCTTCGCGCACAAACACGGAATTTCATTCTCCACCAACAATACCGCAATTTTTTTTTCGCGTCTCGCCCTCCTAGCCCCCTTGCGACTGCCCTACTCCGCGCTAGCGCCATGATTTTGCGTGAAGCGGAGTTTTGCTTCCGCTGTGTGGGTGTATTCCGGAAATGAAATGGTCGGACGAGGGAAACAAGAACGTGAGCTCGCACATGCGGTCTTGTGCTTTTCCGCTGTGCCAGTTGCAATAGTAGAGACGCCCCACATAGCCAACAACAGCACAATGTTCCGGAGCCCGACATTTATCGTAAGACATGCCTGTATGCACGTCTCTGATCGAATAACCACTATTTCTAAGCTCCGATTCCAAAAGACAGTGCTGCCAAAGTTGCTGAGATTACGGCCAAATTTATCTATCCACTACATACTAGACAAAGAATCGTTTGATATGCTTTTGCCCATGTTCAAAATGTCTGTAGACTTATGAAAAATGTTTGACATTAACATTAACATGCTTTCACGAACTTCAGTATTGTTTCCTGCTAATGGATCTGTTTTCTTGATCGATTACATGTCGGATATAATCGAGGATTTATGTGTGGTAGTAATGTACAGCGGTTGGACAAAAATCTGGAAATATCACAAACACTTCATGTTATCATGCTTAATATGGTGCAGTAAAGTTGTTGGCATACAAAACAGGTTCCAGTCGTCTCGGAATGGATAAATATACTTCTCGTGCGGTTTTCCAGGGAATCTTATACCATTATGTGGTGTGCATACTGTAGGACCTTCAGTACACACACCATCAGATTATTTGTCTTGTCGCTCTAACGAAATAGGCGAGTGTCAGCATTATGTCTCGTGGTCTTATCGTGGCGTGTTTATCTTCTGCCATTAGGTAAGATGATAGAAATGCGACTTGCACACTTAAGAGTAGCAGATTGACGGTGACCCACTTTAAACAGAACTTAATTAATAATCAACAACACTTATTAAAATAATAACAAGGATAAAAATTTCTTAACTTGGTTCTGGATGCTATTTACAATTGACAATCTGAAGTTCCTTTGGTATTGGTACGTTAATCTTATTCTCACATATATCTCTGATACTTGACAAAAGTGTCTATACATTTATCTTCATGGCTGTGTACAGGAATATGGTAATCTTATTAGGCGCAGACTGAAACTTGACTATAGACTGGTAAAGACAAATGTAGAACTCGTACAGACTGGTACAGACTAATGTAGACAAATGCAGACTGACTAATCGGAGGTCTGTACACTCGTTATAATGCCTCGCGCGTTCATGTATCACTGTGCGAGTGTGATCCGCGAGGAGAAAAGGTTCTACGTTAGCAGCAATTTCATTGGCTGCGTTACATATTAATACACGGGTCGGCGGAAGCAGAATTTGGTCCATCTCTATGGCAACGCCATCTCGTAGTGCGGAGATGGACGAGCGCTGTGCCTGCGCTGTTGTGCTTAGCGGGGCGTGCTCTATTGGGCAACTACGTGGAACTATGTACACAACACGTTGTTCCTGCAAAACAGTGGCGACTTCATTTAACGATGATGGAGGTGGGTAGCAATCACGCACACTTCTCCCCAACGTAGACCACAAAGGATCAATAATATTGAGATCTGGTGACTACAGTGCCCAGGGGAGATGCAAAAATTAATTCTCGTGTTCACAAAACGAGTCTTGGACGATACGAGCTGCATAAACACAGGTACTTTCGTATTGGAACACAGCATCGTCAATGGGTAGTAGACAGTGTACTGTGGGATTGATCTAACCCCCCAGAATGGTCTATGATCCTTAGCAGTAATGGGATCTTGCAGAGAAGCCACGCAGCCCATGAAATACTGCTTTATGGCTGCACACATCCTTACTGAACCCCCGACATTTTTCACTGCAGGTAGATAAATTCGGCCAGAAGATGGAAAGAGTATGATACCAGACTCATCTGACCATATGACTTTCTTCTATTGCTCCATACTCCAGGTTTCACGGATTTGGCACCACGTTTTCCTGTTACGAGCATTTATTTCACTGATGAACGGATTAATTTCAGCTCTTCTTGCAATTCCCTGCTTATGGAGTTACCATCGTGTTATTTTGGTGATGACATTCAGTTCAGCAGTGGGTTTCGCGTCTCTCACTCTCTTTAGTTTCCGTCACAACTGTGTTGAATGATCGGCCGTCAAGATCACTCAACACAACCTTTCGTCCGAGTTATGATTAGCGGTTGATGTTGTTCCGTTTTCACTCTGTATGGAATAAATCTCTGATACGTTAAGTCTTGAAACAATCAACACTTCCGCTACCGTATGTAAAATCGCTCAGCGGGTCTAAGGCTTCCATTCAGACCAGTTTGGTGTCGCAGCTGAAGATAGCAGAATGAAAGCTGAAGATTCGAGTTTCACAATCAAGGAATAGTTCACACAGAAGACTCGTTCAAACATACCGTCATTTGACCATCGGACAGATTCCCGTATGGATTACATAGTAATAAGCTTATCCACTGCATAGAAACAACTGAAGGATTTGAAAGCAGATAAACCATCATATTCGGATGGAATCACAATTCGAGTTAACAAAGGGTACTGGCCTCTTACCTAGGTTCCATTTATCTTGAATATCTCACGCAGCACGAAGTCCCCAGCGGCTGGAAAAAAGCGCAGGTGACTCCAGTATATAAGAACGGACCCGCAAAATTACAGACCAATAACCCTAACTTCTGTTTGCTGTAGAATCCTTGAACACATTCTCAGTTCGAATATAATAACCTTCCTTGAGACTGAGAAGCTTATTTGCATGAATCAGCATCTCTCGTGCGAAACTCAGCTTCCTCTTTTCTTACATGATACACTGTGAACAATAGATGAAGGGCAACAGGCAGATTCCATACTTCTAAATTTCCGGAAAGCGTTTGATACCATGTCATATTACAGGCTGTTAACGAAGGGGCCGGCCGTGGTGGTCTAGCGGTTCTAGGCGCTCAGTCCGAAACCGCGCGACTGCTACGGTCGCAGCTTCGAATCCTGCCTCGGGAATGGATGTGTGTGATGTCCTCAGGTTAGTTAGGTTTAAGTAGTTCTAAGTTCTAGGGGACTGATGACCACAGATGTTAAGTCCCATAGTGCTCAGAGCCATTTGACCCAATGTTCGGATACAGTAGTACTAGTTCCCGGTTCCACACAGTCAAGTCGTTTAAATATCTGGGCATATGAAAAACGTATGTCTTTTGGGGTCTCTGGATACTTTTTATCAAATAGTGTATGTACCCGTCCTCTGTAGTTTTATGTTTCCCGCGTACTTTAGTGCAGGAAGTCACGGCTGTCCAACAGGGAAAAACACCTACAAGCGAACCTCCACCGAAATGTGCCGTCATCTGCGTGCATTTTCCTTCTGGCTCCGCTGTGATATGCTCGCATGGACGTCTGTTTGTAGTTCGAGTCAGGTCTTACAGTGAAACAGGTAATAAAAACAATGTACTCCAGCGAAGACTACATCGATATGATACAGATCTACAGCGAGACGCACTGCAATGGAGCTATGAAAGTCGGCCAGTATTACCTATTTCTCATCGTAATTATCCAAAGAAGAGCTGCAGCGGATTTGGGGAATAGAGGTCTTGGGTACAAAAGACTTTGGGAGAACGAAAATGACATCCCTTTAAGCTGCGACTAGGAGATCACATAATTCGATCAGTTTACTTGACTCCCGCACTGCCCGGCTGAATCTGCAATTCCTATAAAATGAGATTAATCTTTTGAATCTCCCGGAAGACATCCCACTCTAGATAGCTGTGAGGCACAGGTCTCAGTATGATGGTACATCATCACCCCATTATCGGAGAGCGGTTAGGGAGTATTTCAGCAATGTGTAGCCCGAACGTCGGATAGAACGTCATGGTTGGATTCTAAGGCCGGCGAGATCGCCTGATTGAACGGTTTTGGATTTTTTATTGGCTATATCAAAGCCAGATTTTACAAAACGGAAACTGGTAATCCAGATGCGTTAAAAAAGAAAAGAATTCGTCATGCTCGCGCTGCATTATCTGCAGAAATGTTAAGAGGTGTCACTGTTAATACCGAGAGGCGCTTACATCAAGGTATGCAAGAGGGTGGACATGCACTTGAACATTTGTGTTACGAATAATGCAATTATAAAGATCTGACAGTCTCTAACATAGGTTTCAAGGAACATCATTTACGATAGTCATTATGTTCATCGTCCTTCATTGCAATCAAAAATACGATAACATTTATGTAATGCTGCCGATCGTGTAGCACGAAAAAGTTACGTTGTGTGTTGTTAAAAAAGTAGCTGTCATACGTTGACACGCCTTGAAACAGATAATTAATATGCTTTGGCTCTAGTGCGTATTGTTTTGGTCAGGAACAGTAATTCTTCTAAACAGACACCTTTCCGGAACTCTAAATCGAACCTGGCACCCCTCCAGCAGCAAACAAGTATCTAGCGACAAGCTGTAGGACCAGTTATAGCTGTAAAGCATTTGTTTCCCAGCACTGGTCTTACCTTCAGCATCGTCTCTTCTCTGTTGGAGTGGTGTCTCTTCACTGTTCTGCTTAGCAAAACCTTTCAGAGTCTGTGGTATCCGACATTAACTAACATCAACGTTGGACGGCGTGCGTGCGCTGACTGGCATATATGTGAACCTGATTTTCATAGTTTCACAGAAGTTATTTTGTGAAATCTGAATGTAATTTACTTTAGCATTAGCTTGTTTCTCCAGAACTATGACGACATACAGTTGTGGTTCATTGCATCTGAAAGAAATATTTAGCCTTTTGTTCGAATAGCGTCTATTTTGCTTGCATTAGAAAAATGTATGATAAATAGTGAATACGTTGTTTCCTGTAATGTCCTGCGGCACTGGCTGGACGACATCCCGTAGTACAGCGCAGTGCCACCGGTTGCATAATCAGCAGGAGCGGCTAAGCAAAAAGGTTGATAGCGGCGGCCACCTCAGGAGGACACCGCAGCTGACGGAAGTACATTTCCGTGCCTCCCAAAGACGCAAATCAACTGAAGGATGACATCATGTTGCGTGGTGAGTCAATGAACAAGCCGCCTGTCGGCGTGGCCGGCAGCAGCCAGTCACATGGAGCGAATGAACTCATTTCCATAATGATATAACCATGTCCAGCCTCTATGGTCAATCTACGCTCAACACAGCGAGTACAGCGAGTTTCCTGCATCAAAGGCTGGAATACACGCTTCCACGGCTGGAATGCACGCCGAGAAGCCATACAGCCACCTCCTGCGGCCTTCATCAGCGAGCAGTACCACTGGCAATGTCGTGGATCTCTAGGAAGTAACCTCGGAATATGTGATAAATACGGATTGAAGAGGAACAATAAAACTGGGATAACATTGTCAGGTTTCGGAGATTGTTACTGAAAGTAACCTGTTAATGGAAGTGATTTGTGTTCGGTTACACTAGAGGTCCATGTTCCGTTTGAGTGTTCTAAGAAACACATTCATGGTGCTTGAATTATTTATTTTTGTCGTTATCTCTGAGGCTATACTGTCGCAGTGGCGTTGGGGTGAAGTTCTACTGGACGGATAGAAATGTCACAACACTTCCACTGGAATATCAGAGGGACATTTCATTTTCTGAAGTGTTAGTGTTATCCATTGTCATTATCACCAAAAATGTAGTGTGATTGTTGCCTTAGCTTTATTATTCCAGGTTAGTGACAGTAGATCATACGTATGTGTACACATAGACAAAGATTACTGTTGAAGTAGCATCCATCCTCACTGTATCAAGCTGTGCTTCAATTGCAGCTAAATGCCTCTTAGATAAAGCACAATACTGTCTTTCCCAGAAAACATCTCATGTGGTTGCGTATACGCGCATGCAAAAGGATGTCTTTTGTTATGTGCAAGGCAGTTCTTACGGTCGTTCAATATTGGGGCACTATTCTTGAAAAGTTAAGTACCCTTTCCTGTTTTGTTCGTGGACCTCGTGCTGTTAACCCCGTATTTCATTCATACCAAGTGCATATCAGTTCCACAATTCTTCATAGCTCTTTGGCTGCCTGGTGGGCGCCACATCACTGTGCACCTCCTACTACCTAACTCGCATCAAAATATGTGGGTGACTTAAATATCCGCACAAATATAATTCCTCTCCTCGGAATCCAACCTACCTGCTTTAAAATCTTCTAACTCCTCTGTAGCAGCCTGGCGTGCAACTGGCACTACGGGGGTGGGTGTTGGGGGGCGGGGTGTAAGAGCTATTCTTCACGGTGTCACAACAGTGAGGGCTATAGAAATTCGCCCGAGGAGTGAAGTGACTTCAGCACGACAGACGGTGTTCGTGGAAACGCTAGCTACTACACTCAGCGTGGTTCGGGCTTGAGGTGACTTCTCCAGCGATGCTGTGTCCTGGGTCGTACCGAAGGGATGGATATGTAGCCCCATGCCGATGACGAAGGAACAGAGATGGTGTAAAATTTTACCGAAAAAGAAACAAGAAAGGAGGAGATTTTAGGAATTAACCGGGGAATGTATGGGAGTCCTCTTGCACTTCTTGTTCATATCTTACGTCTACTAGAAGAAAACCTTTCCCTCGGCCCGTGGTTGTAAATGCACACTGTTTTCAAATTGTCATTTAGACTAAGTAGCAAAATAAAGAAACGATTGCTGACAAACAGACGTCTGTCACTGACATGAATTATGTGACAACGGCGTTCTTGATTCACGCAACTGCCAGCTGCACAACAAGCTCATTTCCACGAAAGGAGTTCTTGCTGCTACTTCGCTATAATCTACATTTACATATATAATCCGCTACCCACCAAGCGATTTGAAAGTTGGTGGTAATAATATATGCTCTACATCCTCGGTGAACATTGGATTTCGGAATTTAGTGAGCAGCCCCTTCTGTTTAGCGCGTCGTCTATCTGCAAGTGTGTCCCACTTCAAACTTTCTATGAGATTTGTAACGCTCTCGCGAAGGCTGAATGTACCAGTCACGAATCTTGCCGCTCTTCTTTGGTCCATCTCAATCTCTTAAATCAGACCCAACTGTTAAGGGTCCCATACAAACGAACAATACTCTGACTGGAGGAACTAACGTATTGTAAGATATTTCCTTTGTTGAAAGACTGCATCAATTCAGGATTCTCCAATAAACCGCAATCTCGAGTTCGCCTTACCCGTTACTTGTGTAATTTGATCATTCCATTTGAGATCATTTCGAATTGTCACACCCAGGTACTTGACTGATGTTACCGCTTCCAAAGACTGACCATTCATTTTGTACTCATACATTAATGGGGATTTTCGCCTTTTTATACGCAGTCGGTTACACTTACTAATATTGAGAGATAACTGCCAGTCATTACACCGCGCATTTATTTTCTGCAAATCCTCATTGATTTGTTCACAACTTTCGTCTGATACTACTTTCCTGTACAGTACAGCATCATCGGCATACAGTCTAACTCCGCTGTCAATACCATCAACCAGATCGTTTATGTAAATCGTAAAAGGCAGAGGACCTATTACGCTGCCCTGGGGCACACCTGAAGTTATTCTTGTTTCTGTTGAAGTTACCCCGTTCAGGACGACATACTGCTCCCTGTCTGTTAGAAAACTTTCAATGCAACCGCATGCTGTGGATGCTGGTGGTCTATAAAAACATCTTAATACAATTCTCAATCCTTGCCTGATTTACAGCTTTATCCAGACTGTTTCACATTCCGACACAGTATCGATCTCAACTGCGTTTAAACAGCTTTTAACTGTAATGAACACATCACCTCCCATAGCATCAGTCCTATCCTTCCTAAACATTGTCCAAACAGAGTTCAAAATTTCACTGCTTTTTATGTCTGGTGTCAACCAGCTTTCGGTACCTAATACAATATTGGCATTGATACCGTATATTTCGGAGATTAACTCGGGGATCTTGCTACAGACACTTCGACAATTTACTAACATGAGATTAAGAATATTTAAATCCTTTGGAATGACCTGTTTAGGCGAACTACCAATTTTTACAGTTGTTACACCCACAACAGTGACATGAACTGGTAATTTTTCAGACCAGCAGTTTGTTTCCCATGGAGAGGAACCTAATCTAAAAAAAAAACCCATGTGCACGCCACAAGTACTGTGCTACTCATGTAGGTGCTTCCTGTGTGTAGTGCACCCCTGATCTATCGAGGTGCGTCCTACAACCTTCCACCCCATAGCGTAGGTCGAGGAATCTACAACCATTTTCATCTCAGAGTCGACGTAGCCTCTGGTTTAGATTCTCAACTCTACTCCAAACCAGAAGACCCCGGTCCACCCTGGGTACGATGCTGCAAATCGTCAGCTTGGCTTCCACTCCTCAAGAGATGGAGGCCGCCTTCACCAATTTAGCCAGCCGTCGAAAGGACTCAAGGATTTCCTCGGAACCCCGACGACAGGCATCGTTGGTACCGACATGCGCACCAATCTGCAGCTGGCTGCACCCCGCACGCTCGATAGCCGCCAGAAGGGCCACATCCTGGACAAGGCCCCCCGACAAGAACACCGAGTGAACGTTGGACTTCTTCCCCGCCCTAGCCGCTATGTTCCTGAGGGTCTCCATGATCCGCCTAATATTGCAGTATCTCCAAGACTGGCTGTTGGGTGATGAAACAAACACGCTAATTGATCGAAGGCTTCCGGATATTGACGATTTCTGCCGACAGAGGACTGAAGCGACACTCTTGCAATTAGAACGCTTCGTATTACGATGAGGTCTGAAAGCAGCGTGGTTTTCTCTGGATTCCAGTACAGCACATTATTCTCCAATCTCTTAGGTACAAAACGCTATCATTTAATCTAATTTCCGGTCAATGTGACGACCTTATACCAGCTTACTGGGAGTCCCTATATGCCCGCACTCCACTAGATGATGTCGAAGCCAGCGTCTCGTTGCATCTGTAACCTCAACGTCACCCACGAATTGTTCGACAGAAAACTGTCACGACCAGCTTCCTGACAAGCAAGCAGTTCCGCAAAGATGGTCCTTCCTTGTTGTTAATGGTCTTCTTTTAAGGCGACGAGCGACCCAGCGGTCATACCCCAACTGGTGAACGAGTGTATCAGCACTACAACAGAACAGGTTCAGTTGAGCAGCGAGGTGTTTGATAATGACACCTTGCCCAACAATTTCCCTTGCTTTTGTTCACTGCCAGGTCTCCGTAGACATTCTACAAGCGCCTATGAATGTCTTCCATGCTCTACTTTTCCGTCAAGAGAAACTCTATGACTGCTCTCTGGTTGGGACGCACCTCCGTTACAGACGTCATTCAGAAGCTTTCGAAAAGTGCCACCACCTGTCGAAACTTCATGTCACTGTAGGGTTTGAAGCGGGAATATACCACTATGTCCCACAACAAATTCTGCACTTTTTCAGCCGATATAGGCCGAGAAAAAATGTGTTGCATTATTTATTGAACGCTCCTTGTATCTCATAGAACAATAAGTAAAGCAGAATAGAAGTCGCACATATTTTATACGACTTTCTGTCAGGAAACGCCTTAAATGAAAGCTCTGTATCATGGCTTAGAAAATGAGCTGCCGATTTAGATGCGAAATGTAGCAGAGAAAGTTAAAAGCATAGCTGCTTGCAAGTTTGATGTGCAAGAGTTGATGAGGAACACTGACACTGTTTCCAATTTGGAAATTTTGATGGCTTTTTCAAAGTATAGGTTAACACAGAAAAAGCTCACGGGACAGCTATGTCAGTGGCAGTGATTGCAAAATATATCGAGCGCAATTCCAGCAAATTACAGATGGTAAAAAACTGTCAAATTTTGCTGTCTAATCGAGAGTACCCGAAGCAGCCCATAAACTTGACACCGAGTGAGATAGCACAATGGTCAACACAATGGACTCGTAATCGGTGAACTGTCACTCAAGCCTCATCCACTCCGCTTCATTTAGGTTTTTCATGATCTCCCTAAATCGTTGCAGACAAATGCCAGGATGATTGCTTCGAAAGTGCAGAACCGATATCCTCCCACGTCCTTGAAACAATCCGAGCCTGTTGTCCGTCTGTAAATGACCTCGACGTGGACAGGACGTTAATCATTTATCTTCCTTTGCCTGAATTTGACTTCAATGACAAAATCAACGAGTTTGCTCCACTGAACGCAAGAAACTGCAAACGAAAATAACAATAAAATCGGAGCATGCCACGTAAGAGTCACACAATGGTAAAGGCTTAAGGAACGCATATACTTCGTTGAAGTTCTTAGTGCGATGAAATGCACCCTGGATCATGGGATAAATGATTATCTCCACTTTGTTTCCGACGTGGATCGGATATTTCTGTTCACCTTACGTAAACGATCAAGGATGTAATAATGTTTTCTTGTGTACTTAGTTTGTGAAAAATAAAGGTGTAATTTGATAACATGCCCAGTCCTCAATTATTATTAAGTGTAGTATGACACACGCCCAAAGTCATATTTCCCTCTCACTTTTGATCCGTGATAAAGTGACTATAGTCGCGTTTCTGATCATAATGATCGCATAACTATCATAAACCTTGAAATTCACCTCTTATTCCCGGGATACCCTTTCAGAGAATCATGAGCCCTGCAATTCTACTGCTGTATGTACTTAACCGCTGGCGCGTTACCAGCTACAACCAATGCTCTATAATGTCACTCTATAATAATCTATAATACTGTCTCCTCGAAATCGCAATACGTGATGCGTTCTCCCGTTACGCCATACACTGGTCTACACAGTTACCGTAGGTAGAATGTCTTCTATCTTGCCCGCTGAATTCGAGAGGCCTGCAGCGCTATAACGAAGACGACACGACCAATGACCCATCTCGCATCTCTGGTACCTCAGGGCCTTGCTAGGCTGATTTGAATCAGCGTCGCCAGTGTAACCAACAGCCTCTCATATCTCATTCAAACTGTCTCCCTGCACTGCCTAGCGTAACGTACTCTTTACCAGCATACCACGTTGTGTGATTCGGTGTGTGGGGCAACATGACCTGGTAGGTTTCACTGTGCATACACATCCCTTGCGCCCTTTCCCGGTACCATAACCGATTCTATGCCTGTGATAATGAAAGAGGACGATGGCAAACCTCAAATCTGTAGCACCTTTGCCCATCCCTCTCCTGACGCCAAAATGTAGTGGAGAGATGGACAATGACTGATATGGTTGGAAAGGGAGACGGGCTGGAGGTGTAAGAGCCATTCTCCTGGTTGTCAGTGTGAATTTCTTCTCTCCCACCTGGGTGTTGACGCCTTCATGGTTTGGCGCGGACTACGCAGGGCATTTCGAGTACTGAGATGGCTGCTGCAATGCTTGATTAATTACAGTGACCTGTTTTGAGGTTTTGTGCCACAACGTTATCTTCCTCATTGATACCTTCATTTCGCAAAATTTCAGTTGATTCTCTTCCAAGGCTTAATCTATGTAAATATTCTGTCAGTTTGTTTTCGATAACAATGTCTTTTTTCTGATGAGGTCATCAAAACTTACCACTTCACTGTGGTCATTCATAACAGTATCTAAATTGTCACGTACACTATATCTAAGTTCATTATCTGTCATTTATGAGAAATGAGCTACGTCACAGTTTGAATACAGCAGAGTATTGATTCTTTCCCATACAGCGTATATCTCCCCTACGTAATATTACACACAGGTTTAAATTGCTTCCTCAAGTGTTTAAAAATAATGTTCTTGTTCACATGTACGAGGTGCATTCAAGTTCTAAGGCCTCCGATTTTTTTTCCCGGCTGGAAAGAAACATACGCGTTGTTCTAAAATGAGGCCGCGTTCATTGTCAATACGTCCCAGAGGTGACAGCACCGTACGGCAGATGGAATTTTACCGCCAGCGGCGAGAATGAGAACTGTTTTAAATACTTAAAATGGCGACGTTTTCCTTACTTGAACAGCGTGCAATCATTCGTTTTCTGAATTTGCGTGTTGTGAAACCAAATGAAATTCATCGACAGTTGAAGGAGACATGTGGTGATGGAGTTATGGATGTGTCGAAAGTGCGTTCGTGGGTGCTACAGTTTAATGAAGGCAGAACATCGTGTGACAACAAACCGAAACAACCTCGGGCTCGCACAAGCCGATCTGACGACATGATCGAGAAAGTGGAGAGAATTGTTTTGGGGGACCGCCGAATGACTGTTGAACAGATCGCCTCCAGAGTTGGCATTTCTGTGGGTTCTGTGCACACAATCCTGCATGACGACCTGAAAATGCGAAAAGTGTCATCCAGGTGGGTGCCACGAATGCTGACGGACGACCACATGGCTGCCCGTGTGGCATGTTGCCAAGCAATGTTGACGCGCAACGACAGCATGAATGGGACATTATTTTCGTCGGTTGTGACAATGGATGAGACGTGGATGCCGTTTCTCAATCCAGAAACAAAGCGCCAGTCAGCTCAATGGAAGCACACAGATTCACCGCCACCAAAAAAATTTCGGGTAACCGCCAGTGCTGAAAAAATGATGGTGTCCATGCTCTGGGACAGCGAGGGCGTAATCCTTACCCATTGCGTTCCAAAGGGCACTACGGTAACAGGTGCATCCTGCGAAAATGTTTTGAAGAACAAATTCCTTCCTGCACTGCAACAAAAACGTCCGGGAAGGGCTGCGCGTGTGCTGTTTCACCAAGACAACGCACCCGCACATCGAGCTAACGTTACGCGACAGTTTCTTCGTGAAAACAACTTTGAAGTGATTTCTCATGCTCCCTACTCACCTGACCTGGCTCCTAGTGACTTTTGGCTTTTTCCAACAATGAAAGACACTCTCCGTGGCCGCACATTCACCAGCCGTGCTGCTATTGCCTAAGCGATTTTCCAGTGGTCAAAACAGACTCATAAAGAAGTCTTCGCCACTGCCATGGAACCATGGCGACAGCGTTGTGAAAAATGTGTACGTCTGCAGGGCGATTACGTCGAGAAGTGACGCCAGTTTCATCGATTTCGGGTGAGTAGTTAACTAGAAAAAAAAAAATCGGAGGCCTTAGAACTTGAATGCACCTCGTATTAGCTCTGCAACAAACATTACGATATGAGTGCACAATGCCAGATTGATGGACCTTCCTTGGTTGTAAAAAGGAAAGTAATAAATCATCCTTTTTCTATTCAATGTATTTTTATTGTACTAGTATATGTCTTAAGGCACGGCACCTTAGCAAGTATCTAAGACACAACCGACTGAACCGAACTGGGTAGCGCTGTCGTTAGGATTCTTGACTTGCATTTGGCAGTACGACAGTGCAAAACCGATGCCGGCTTAAGGCAAATGTCGGGATGATTCCTTCGAAAGGGCACGGCCACTTTCCTTCCCCATCCTTCCCTGGTCTGAGCTTGTTCTCCGTCTCTAATGACATCGTTGCCACTGGGACGTTAGACACCGATCTCCTCCTCTCCTCCTCTCCTCCTCTTCCTCGACCGACTGAGCTACATACATTCATGAGCTCTTATTCAACACATCAGTGAGGCAACAGTGTCTCGCTCCAGGCATCCGTGTAGGCAGCCGCGGTTTATTATTGAACAACGATAAGTCATGAGTCTTCGGCTATATGTCAAAAGTGCCAGATAGTCATTACAACTGTTCGACGCAGAGGAATCAGCGGAGACAGCTTTGACTGCAGAGTCAAAACGCTGGAGGCAGGCATCAGTAACAGCATCGGCGATGGCAGCAACAACGGCAGCTTTGGCGATGGCGGCAGCTGCAGTGGTAGAGCCGGCTGCCCGCATGCTGATTCTTGGTAAGAAGTGATATATTTTTATAGTTGCCTTGAGAGTACATGTGGGTGAGCCGTGGTAAAATTTGCTGATTTTGAACAGCGCGCCGCAGTGGGTAATGTGAAGCAGTCGCCTCCCGTTTCTGGCGGTGGCGCCGCTGTGGTAATCGCGGCTTTGGTGTCTCCCTCTGGTGGGAAAGGGGAAAAGTTGCCTGTTCACGTACATTTAAGGGGCGCTTCAGCTCGGCAGGGGTCCCCTCCCCCCCCCCCTGAGACCCTGCACCCCATCCTTGCCTCTTTCCCTCCCACATCCCTCCCTACCTGGCCCTCTTCAGCGCGCCCCCCTCTCATCTCCCCCCTCTCTTCCCCACCCTCCCTTCTTCCGGTCTCCCTCATCTCCTAGCGCCTGGCATAACCTCCGTTTTGCTCATCGTCAGTGTGCCACATCAGTGTTGTTTTTAGTGCTGTTTCTCCTGTGCGTCAAGAGGTGTAATTTTAATTGTGTGCTGCCTTGAGGTTCGCCGTCAGTGTTTATGTGCTACGCCGTCCGTCGATACCTTTTATGCTCCGGTCATACTGTGCCTTGTGTTCTTTTAATTGTCGCAGTGTGTGGCTTTTTGTGTGTGCTACTTTTAAACAGTTTTTTAACTCCATTTTACAGTCACCCGTTTTTTGTCTATTGCCTTCCATGATGTTCCCCTTTTTTATATCTATGTTCACCATATTCTCTCCCTTGTTATTTTTAAATGTCTTCTATTGTTTGTTCTATGTCTTTCGGCTGAAGAGCAGCGCATATGCTGCTGCCAGCCCGCCCCGATGGGGAATTGAAATACAATAAAGAAAAAGAAATCGGCACGGGGTCAGTCAGAGTGAAGCTAGGTCAGTCTCGCGTCACCAGTTACTGGTCTGTCTCTCGTTTGCGTTTGTGCGGCAGTTAGCGTCTGTCTATCGTCGGAGTGCTAGTATGTCTGTCGTTTGGATCAAACTTTAAAGCCGGAAAATGATAGTCTTGCCACTCCGCCAGTAAGAGAGTCTGAGTTCCTGCATCAGAGTCTGCGCGTTAGGCCGCCAGTCTGCTCGATTTCCTCGGGCAACGGTGATTGGCGGTTCGATCGGTCGGTTGGTCTGTCGCGCACTGAGACACGAGATGACTTGTCCGCCTTGAGCGTCGGCGCGTGTGAGGTCCCCATGTGAGTCTAGTGGGCAGCGCTGTATAGAAAGGGGTAGTGGCTTCGCGGTTCACACGAGAGCAACAGGAGCGAAACCACGACATCGGGCTGGCCGGGGCGAGCTGCGACGCTGTGAGACGGGAAATCGGCGAGCCTTCCTACGTCCGATGAAGCGGCTGGCAGCGAACGGTTCGGGAGAGCGTTGGGGGTGCTACGCCAAGTCTTCACCAGAAATCACAGTTTATTAGAAATTAAGTGATTGGAGATATGTTGTTTCATTTACTTCTTACATTCTACTTGTTTTCTTGGTGAGGTCACCAGCCGCTTTGTTTTGGGGTCGTCCCACTATTCTTCTCCGTTTGCCCACCTGCGGGAAGGTGGTTATTTGTGAATTGGGTGGTCCGTTTTTCCCTTGTGGAATTGGGGAGGTTTAGAGCAATCTGCGGTTCGGGTTGTTTAGTAACCCCCCCCCCCCCCTGTCAATCTGTGATACGTTAATAGGTGCCTCTGTCGTGTTTGTCGGATTCGGTGTTAAGAATTTATTGCTTAAAGGCCGAATTCTTGAAATAGGTTTTTATCTTATCTATCATCTTGCGAGGTGGTATATGTGTAATGTATAGCATGTTGCACATTTTATGTAAGTCTGCATTTTATGGGTTTTATTTAAATAGTCATTTTAGGTTATAAGGTTGCCACCCTTCCACCGTAAGAGTCCTTTAAAAAGAAACTAATTGCACTTTAGATGGCAAATAATTTGAGTGTTGTACCATTTCCATCCCTCTTACGGGGTGCATAGTTTACGTGTTTGTGTGAGTTGTTAAAAATGTTTTAGTTTAAAGTAATCTGGTGTGTTGCAGATTTACACCAGTGTACTCTTTCAGAGGTTGTTGTGAGCGGTCATGACTACAACCCTGTTGCAAGGGAGCAGGCAAGCTTCTCAGCCCGAAGGCTCCTACTGTTAATATTGTTCTTTCTGCCTCTAAATAAAATTGTAGCTTGATATTTCGAGGGTGCTTTTCTGCTTATAGTTTTAAACCTGTTTTTGAAAAGCTTTTAGGAATAAAATTCACATTTGTTAAAAGTAATTTCATTTTCCATCAGTTACTTCCTGGCAACTACTTCCACGCTCACCTAGTGTGATTAAATGTGTTAATGATCTTGATGAATCGATAGTAAATAAAGTAAATTTTTATGAATAAAAAATTTGAAAGTAAATTCACGGTTCAGTGGGGCTGTGTGAAATAAACAGTTTCTGAAACACACTGTGATTTACGATTATTTTATCTACAAATTTCATCGTATACTGGCAGCATAGCATTTCGAAAATAGCTGCTTTAAATACGGCCTTTACAACATTCATGCCAATAGGCGGCATCTACCACATAGAAAGTCTTTCAGTGCACCCGGCCTCTACTGACTTGACTGCTTCTACACTTACACACTTTGGTGCAAGAGGTATACAGGGATTGATACACTTTTCAACTTATACATACGAGGGGCATTCAATAAGTAATGCAACACTTTTTTTTCTCGGTCAGTTTCGGTTAGGAGAAAACGTGGAATTTGTTGAGAGACATCGAGGAACATACCTGCTTCAACCTCTGTAGTTTCATGGAGCTCCGACAGGTGACGGTGCTATACCTAGCCATCATAATGGCGTCTGTGACGGAGGTGCGTCCCAAGCAGAGAGCTGTCACAGCGTTTCTTTTGGAGGAATATCAGATCATCGCAAACATTCATAGGCGCTTCCAGAACATAAAAGGAGACCTGTCAGTGAACAAAAGTGTTGTGAGTCATCGCAAAAAGACCGCACAAACCTGTCCGGTCTCCTGTGTGGCAGCTGACTGCACATTGCAGTGACTCCTGCAATGCAATGCTGCAACAGATGGACACTCTCATTTGAGCTGGTCGACGAGTCGCTACCAACGCCTCGCTGCCCTACTGTACTTCTCTAATTTTAGTGCTCCGTTTGTAGATAGCGTACTCAAAGGTGAGTTCCAGCTGCTTTCCTCGTCGCCAAACACAAGACCATGAAGAACAACGAAGGAATGAAGGGTGTTCGGTGTCCCAAAAATGCAAACGAACTTCTCTTTTTCCATGAGAACGCAAGGCCTCCCGTGAGTCTGCGCACCTGAGAGGAGGTCACAAAACTTCCTTGGACTGTTTTTCCTTATCCCCCAGCAGCCTGGATCTCGCACCTTCTCTGACTTTCATCTGTTTGGCCTAATGAAGGACGCGGCTCGTGGACGATGAACGGTTTGTTTATGCAGCAAGACGTTGGCTTCAACAACGATCAGTACAGTGGTACCAAGTGGGTACACAGGCTTTCCCAGTAAGGTGACAGAAGACCATAGAGATGAACGGAGGGCATTTTAGGCAAGAGTAGGGAATAATGTGGCATATTTGAAACGTGAATAAAACGAATCTACTTTAAGAAAAACATGTGTTGTATTACTTATTGAACAATGAGCCGTGTTGGGTTCATGTTATGCGTTGGTTTAAACCTTGGTTCCTATTCTGTGTTTTATTTCCCGCGGTTACTGCAATTATGCTGTTGTCTGCTCTCTCCGTGAGAGGCAGCAGCGGTGTGTATCGATATTCGCACCTTGTGCTATCTTTGGTCTGATGCTTATAATTTCCAGCTGTGCTATGTGCGAGCAGTCGGTCGGCTGGCGTGGAGCAGCGAGGAAATCTCCGTGACGCGAAGTTTGGCTGGGACCGCTGGTCGTCTCTACGCAGTGTCGAAGTGTTTGGGGCTGCTCCCATTGCTACGAGGTCAGTGGCTCACCGACCCTGGCCACGAAAGTTGAGCTTGGATTTAATTTACCAGCAAGTCAAGACCGTTCACATTTTGCCGTTTGGTTCTCGTTGTTGGCTGTTGGGACATTCCCGCGAGCAACAACGTGTGTGTTCGAGTTGGAGAAGGTTTAGCCACTGTCCGGTTGGAGTCTAACTGTATTTGGTTATTTGAAATTGAAGTGCACCAGCGGAATTTTCTGTCTTGTGGCTGTTAACGTTCCGGTTACCTGCCCTGCCCGTTGACGCAGTGTCCTTTCCTCACCGTGTTGTCGCTGTCCAGCACAGTATGTAGTTCGACAGCTTAATGTATGCTTGGTTGTCGGCATCCATTCTGTGGTGTCACCGCCAGACACCACACTTGCTAGGTGGTAGCCTTTAAATCGGCCGCGGTCCATTAGTATACGTCGGACCCGCGTGTCGCCACTGTCAGTGATAGCAGACCGAGCGCCACCACACGGCAGGTCTAGAGAGACATACTAGCACTCGTCCCAGTTGTACAGCCGACGTTCATAGCAATGGTTCACTGACAAATACGCTCTCATTTGCCGAGACGATAGTTAGCATAGCCTTCAGCTACATTTGCTACGACCTAGCAAGGCGCCGTATTCAATTGATAATTAATTAATATTATGAAGCATGTACCGTAACGAGAGATGTTCTACAATTATGGATTAAAGTTAAGTATTCCAGAAGCTACGTACTTTTCTTTATAGCATTCATTACGTATCCTGTTTCAGACCTCAACCCAGCCTGCGTGAGTTTAAGCGCGTGCCTTTCGGCTTCCTCTCATTGTGTCTAGGCTGTCTTTTCTAGACACAACACATTCCTTATACATTTGCATTGAACTCCCATTTGTGTGCTGGTCGAGTGGAGCCCAAGTTACCTTGTCGGTGCGTCCGTTGACTGTCCGTTGGTTGGGTTGTCGTCGGATCGAGAATGGTTGGGCCAACTACCTGTCTCACCTAAGTGAACATTAGTATTTCAAGTGCTGGCTGGCCCCGAAATTTCTGAGCGCAATTAGCTGCATTGTCTTTTTTTATTTTCTGTTGTGTGTATTTGTATGGCTCATATCCGATGGTTTCGAATTAAAGTTGAATTGTTTTTAGTGGTGTTTTAAGTCATGGGCTTCCAGCCGCTTTAAAATTAAAGTTCCTTGCATGTCAAGTGTTAGACTGTTTGGGGCCTTCACCCTAATTTAAGATAAGGCTTTGTTGTTTCAATTTATATTACCTTGAGTTTTAAGTCATGGAGACGTAGTCGTTTTAAAATTAAGGATGTTTGTCTTTCTATCATGAGACTATTTTGGGCATTCAGCCTAACTGAAGATAAGGCCTTCTGCCTTGTGTTTTATCATTTAATTTTACGTTGAATCTTAAATCATCGGCCTTTAGCCATCTTTAAATTAAGGTTTTTGCTTTTCAAGTGTTAAATTTTTGGGCCTTCAGCCAAATTATAGGACTTATTTAACGTGAGGCCTTCTGCACTTTAAATTTTCTTTTTGGCGTCTGAATTTTGAGTTAATGGCTGTTGGCCGTTTTTTTTTTTTAAATTAAAGTGGTTGTACCCTTAAGGCATAAGATAGTGTGGCTTATTCGGCCAATAACTAAGTTCAAGAATCTGTACAGTAAATTTGGTCAAATAAATAAAGTTATATGTTTCACAAGCTGCGACATCGTGTTCGAATGTAACTGAGAGCCGATCATTTTGGCCCCTTTCCACAATTCCAACTACCTGTCCTCTCCTGCGGGTTTAGCAGGGCGTTTCACTGGTAGCAGAGCGTGCTTACGCTTGTTGCTGTCAGTTTCACACTTGTCTCTGTTTCTGTTTGGTGGTACCATATTGTTTTGGCTGTTACTTGTTTCAAGTGCTTATCGTAATGACAGCGCGGCCAGTGGTGTGTGAGTGTCTTCATCCAACAGTTCTATCTAATCGTGGATATACAGTGCTGCTGGAATAATAACATACCATACACATTCGAGTGTATATTTATTAATAAAAATATTAGTAATATTAATTACACTAATATTAGACACCGACTTTCTATCACTCTATTCGTGTTGCACCTGGGGTCAGTTGATGGTCTATAATAGCGCTTCATTCTCTCACTATGAAGAACAGACTTCGAATCACGAGAGGCTCAGGCAACTGGATTCATAATACAGGGTGATTCAAAAAGAATACCACAACTTTAGGAATTTAAAACTCTGCAACGACAAAAGGCAGAGCTAAGCACTATCTGTCGGCGAATTAAGGGAGCTATAAAGTTTCATTTAGTTGTACATTTGTTCGCTTGAGACGCTGTTGACTAGGCGTCAGCGTCAGTTGATGCTAAGATGGCGACCGCTCAACAGAAAGTTTTTTGTGTTATTGAGTACGGCAGAAGTGAATCGACGACAGTTGTTCAGCGTGGGGCACTGAGAATCCGCGGGAAACAACTCAGTATGAACGTGACTCGCCTAAGGTGAACGTTTTCTGTGCCATTTCAGCCAATAAAGTTTTTGGTCCCTTTTTCTTCGAAGGTGCTACTGTAACTGGACTACAGTATCTGGAGATGTTAGAGAATTGGCTGTTCCCTCAGCTCGAACAAGAAGCACAACAATTCATATTTCAGCAGGATGGAGCGCCACCACATTGGCACTTATCTGTCCGTAACTACCTGAACGTCAACTACCCGAGGCGATGGATCGGCCGCCAGGCAGCCCGTGACAGAGCACTTCATCACTGGCCTCCAAGAAGCCCTGATCTTACACCCTGCGATTTTTTCTTATGGGGGTATGTTAGGGATATGCTGTTTCGCCCACCTCTCCCAGCCACCACTGATAATTTGAAACGAGAAATAACAGCAGTTATCCAAACTGTTACGCCTGATATGCTACAGAGAGTGTGGAACGAGTTGGAGTATCAGGTTGATATTGCTCGAGTGTCTGGAGGGGGCCATATTGAACATCTCTGAACTTGTTTTTGAGTGAAAAAAAAACCTTTTTAAATACTCTTTGTAATGATGTATGACAGAAGGTTATATTATGTTTCTTTCATTAAATACACATTTTTAAAGTTGTGGTATTCTTTTTGAATCACCCTGTATAATAAAGCTGAGGGGATGTGAGACGTTGTTTCCATTTGATCCAGCCTTCCTATTGTTCCAGGGTGGAGTGGAGCGTTGGGGAGATGGTCAGTGGGATAAGTTGGGTGGAAGCTCCTCTGAATGATTCTGATCAATTGCTGGTGGTTCCCTATTGATACCTGCGCTGCTCATGTTCATGCCGTTTATTGCTTGTCATCTAGTCTTTACTGTTCTGTCACTTCGTTTCTTATTCAATTTACTGGTATCACTAAGTTACTGTCTTGTCTGCCCATGAGTGGCAGCAGCGCTTATCGATAAGAGCACTGCTATATTATCGTTGTAGCAACCGCTAATATTTCTGGGTCGTCCTGTGCTGGGAGTACAGTCGGGATTAAGCACCAGTGAGGTCTGGACAGCGAGCACTCGCCCAGCCGTTTCCGGGACCCTTTAGTTGGTCATCTTTCGGGACATGGGTCAGTTCCTCGCTTGTGCAGAGATGTTGGGTGGCCAATGGCAAGTGTTCCCTCTGCATGGTTTGGTAAGAGCCAGCGTCTCCGGATCATCGTGTGTCCGAATTGCAAATTGACGTCAAGGGAGTCAGGACGGAGCAGCAGTGATGTCCGGACAGCCGTGACTCGCCCGGCCGTTGCCCACACACATGACTTGAGTGGCGACGACCGTGGTTGGTCGTTCGGTCGGTCGTATCATCGGACGACGTGTATTTGGTCGCCGACCGCTTCTCGGTTCTCTGTGTTTGTTGATTTGGGATTCGTCCTTGTTCCACAGTCACTGGTTTTAGTATTGTTCGAGCTTTTTGTGGAAGTGTTCCGCGGAACAATGTGTAGCTTGTGTGGTTTTGACTGAGCAGTTATTTTAATGCTGTCTGCGTGCTGGGTTGAGTTGGTCAGTTGGGACAGAGCAGCGAAGAAGTCTCCATGGCGCGCGGTGAGGCCACGGTCTCTGGCGGCGTGCAAACACGGTCGGATTTGTGAGGCGCTAGCTGCGAGAGCTACAAAGTTCGTCGCCCACCGAACCTGGACGCTGAAGTTGAGTGATCAGTTAATCTGTTATTAAACCTCAACTATTGTCATACCTCTTCGTTCATTTGCGGGTTGTTGACCCCTCAGCCTTTCGGGCTAGCAGCATCGTATGATGTGTTGGAGTCGGCAACATCTTACAGCCGTCTTCCTATGTTGTGATTAATTATTAAATTGACTGTTACTTATCAGTGAAGTGCACCAGCGGTATTTTCTGCCCTGTGGCCGTTAACGCTCCAGTTACCTGCCCCGGTCGTTACCGTAGTTTGTAGGCATTATGCCTTTTCCTCGTTGTGATGTTGCTGTCCAGCACAGCGTGTAGTTTGAAAGCCTTTTAAGGTTCAAATGGCTCTGAGCACTATGGGACTTAACTACTGTGGTCATCAGTCCCCTAGAACTTACAACTACTCAAACATAACTAACCTAAGGACACCACACACATCCATGCCTGAGGCAGGATTCGAACGTGCGACCGTAGCGGTCGCGCGGTTCCACGCTGTAGTGCCTAACACCGCTCGGCCACTTCTGCCGGCTGACAGGCTTTTAAGTGTTTGGTTTATATTTGCTTAGAGTGGTTATTGTTCCTCTCACGGTTTTTGGACGCCAATTTCTAAAGGCGTAGTGCTGTTCGTATTCTCGTCCTCGGCTGATATTCTCCATCGTTGTGCCGTTGGTCAGATGCAAGGAAATTGGTTAAATTGTTGGTCAGTTCTTGGGTCATCCGTAGTTTGGGTTGCCATCCGATTACCTAACGTAAACTCTTGGCTGCCTGTCTCACCTCACCTTACGTTTGAGCTACCTTCTCAGGCCGACCCTTGGAACACATCTGAGCGCCACTTGTTATGTTTGTTTTAAATTTTGATTTTCATTTTAGTTGAAGTACTGTGTGAGGCCTTTGGCCCGGTATTAAGTTTTTTTTTAATTTTACGTAAAGGCCTTCAGCTGTGTTAAACTAAAATTTTCAGCACTGATTGTTTTAGAAAAAAAATTTTATTCTTAGAAATTGTTCTATCTGAAATTGTTTTTAATCCAGGCCCTGAGCCGTCAGTTGTTCCATGTGTTATGTGAGGCCTTCCTCCGAGGATTTGAGTGAACCCCTTAACAAAGCCTTCAGCCGTGTGTATTCTCTAAAGGAAAAATTTTAATAAGAAGCAAGGTGTTTATTCTAAATTATTTATAAAACTTGTCGTTCAGACCTTCAGCCGTTGTTTCAAATTTGTTTGTGGCCTTCAGCCGTGCTGTAAGTTAATCAGGCTTCGGCCATTCTGTTCTAAGTTTAAAAAGAAAATTTCTTGCTTAGAAAAAATTGCACATTAATGTGCCATAATTATAGTTGTCCTTCAGACTTGTAGTGTAGACCTTCAGCCGTTAATTGTTTAAATTGCATGTTTTTTTTAAATTACCTTCTAGTTTTAATTGCTTTTGATTCCTAATCCAGACCTTCAGCTGTTCTTGTGTTTGCTGTGTGGTTTTTTCTTTAACTAGGCGATAAGCCGCATTGTTTAACTGTGATCCTTAAGCCAAAGTGGTTTTTAGAAAAATAAAGTTGTGTGTTTGATTGTGCAACTCACAGTAATTGTTTACGGTCCCATCCACAACCTTAACCTTATCCTGTGCGCTCTCTGACTTCCTACCAATCAGGTCTCACCTATGAGGAGAGTGGGGTGTGACCTTGATCATAAATCGACCGAGTGTGTAACCTGACACCGGAAATCCTTATCTCTTTTATCTCTCAAGATCAAAATCATCTAGCATCGGCATTGATAATCTACTGATGTACTTTCTATTTATGATCCTTACAGTCTAATCTGGCATGTCCCATGTGGCAGACACTCTCGATCTGCTCACGTTATGTCAGTCACCATTGCCTGCATACATGTCAACAACAAAGTTTCCATCGTCATTTTCACAAAGAAAGATGGAGTTTTTCTTAACTGATATTAGTAGAGTGGTTGTAGTGAAACTTTCACTGCTTGAGAAGGACCCCATGAAAAACGAGTGATCGTGAGACAATGAAATTTTGTGGAAACATTTGTAGGGGCATGTGGAAAAGAAATAATGAATAAACTCATTGAAAGAAACACATTTTAACTTCCACATGAGATGCTGACATTTGATTGCTCAATGTGACGAACATCTGCAAACGTGACGGTCTGCAACCACACTTGACATTGCCGTTTCACAACGGTTCACAACACCTTTAAACTGATGAACCATGAAATATTCAGCTCTCTTGACAAATCACGTGCAGCTGCATGAAGATCGCACATCACGTCCAGTAATCTCAGCAATGGCAACAGTAACTTCCTCATTAATCTATGACGCTATTGGCCGTCAGCCTCTCCCAGGAGCAATTCCCAAATCGTAATTTAATGCGAAATCTCAGATCATGTTCTTCAAACCCAGTGCAGAAAGAGAACCTTTTTGTATCATTTTAATTTGTTGATACTCGCGAAGAGCACCAACACTATTGCTATCGTTTCAGTGTCAAAGGGCTCTGAGCACTATGGGACTTAACATCTGAGGTCATCAGTCCCCCAGAACTTAGAACTACTTAAACCTAAACAACCTAAGGACATCATACACATCCATGCCCGAGGCAGGATTCGAACCTGAGACCGTAGCGGTCCCGAGGTTCCGGTTTGAAGCGCCCAGAACCGCTCGGCCACTCCGCCCGGCGTACCAGTGTTACTTTGTCCAAATCCATGTTGACTGTCTGCTACCGCGTTGCACCACATTTCGCTTGTGTTTCAACCCTATATCGCCATACTAGTATCGCTGCTAACGACAAGTCATGACATAATAATACTAACACAGTCCTGCTGTGTACAGTATGAACGCAATTCCTATGAGGCTAGTACCCCTCCAGGAAAACAATTTTGCCGACCGGAGTGGCCGAGGCGCTACAGTCTGGAACCACGCGACCGCTACGGTCGTAGGTTCGAATCCTGCCTCGGGCATGGATGTGTGTGATGTCCTTAGATTAGTTAGGTTTAAGTAGTTCTAAGTTCTAGGGGACTGATGACCTCAGAAGTCAAGTCCCATAGTGCTCAGAGCCATTTGAACCATTTTTGAAAACAATTTTTCGTCTACACGGGCTCAAATAACAAACCTGTATATGGTACTCGATTGAGGTGCGCAATTTTTAAAAATCCGATGGACATGTCGCAGGCGTTACACGCTGATATTTATTAACATATGCTACAAACAATATTTTTTGTCTTCTTTGAGCTAGAGTCTCGTGCCGTCACGAGACATCACGCGTCGGCGACGATTTAAGCGCTGCGTCGAGACGATGCGCTCGTCGTGGCAGTGAATTAAGCGGTCCTCACACTGAAGCGGCTTCTCGGCGTGAGAAATTAGCCGTTCCGGACTAGCGACTGAATCGCAGCGATGACCCGACGGCACGAGAGCGGCGTAGAAGCGTTTTCTCTCGACTGTCCACACCACAGCGGTATTTGCTGCAGTGGCGTGACGTAATTCTCTGCATCCTTGAAACTGATGATGTCGTCCGACGAGGAAGTGGCACTTATCACAAAAGACGAACGAAGAGCGAGATAAATACTGATTTAGAAACTAAATACATTACATCTGATATCAGAAGCAGCAAAGTTTGATAATTACTATTGTAATTCTTTCAGAAAACTTAAGTGTGTGCTTGACGTTAATTTGGAAAAATCGTAGGATCGTAAATATCATAACCTACTGCCGAATCTCTGTATGGACGAAAGTGGGTTTTTCATTTACTTTAGAATGAGAAGCGAATTTTTTAAACACTATTAAAGACGTTGAGGGAAAACAGGACACAACTTTGCGTGAACCTGTTGCGCCTGAAGAACGGGTTTTCATCACTTTACGGTAGTAGTACTGCAATCTAACGTACATGGAAAAACTTTTTTTATATTGCCCTGTTACAAATGATCTGTACAGGACACAAAAATAACAAAATAATACTTATGACAGAGATAATAGAGATATATTGTGAACTGTAATTTTTTTATGGTGAATGACTGCACCTATTTTGCAGCAGACTCTATACTTCTCAGTTTAATGGTTTCACAAGCATCATTGGAACAGTTAAAAGCGTTATCTTGCATGTGGTTTACGTTATTATTTGAAGTTGACTGCATGGCATCGTTACTATTATGTGCTGCCATTCCCTCTGTTTGCTCCTAATGTGAGATCTCTTCGCTAGCTGCGTCATTTTTAGTTTTACCAGGCATGTCTTGTCCATGGAAATGGCTGCACCGTGTCGGAATATGCTGAGAAAGTAAGAGGGCCTTCTATAGAACAGAACGTATCTTTTCAGACCCTCAAAGTTCTTTTCTTGGCGATACGTGGCGTGCAATATCTGCCAGTCGTTTCACTCAGGGTGATATGATACTCTTGGCGTTGTTTTTGTTTGCAGGAACAGCGGGCGTTTCACTTCTCCTGTCTCCCACGTCACAGACGACTGATTTCTTTTACAGGGAAGAAGAACAACTTTCACATTGCTCTGTTCCTTCTTTATACATATCTAAGATGCAGGTGCAGGTACAGTGTCTTTTCAGTCTGCAATAACTGAAAGTGTTTAGAGTCTAAGACCCGATACATCAGTAGCTGTTAACGCAAATAGCAGAAAGGGATGGAATGTCTCCATTTGTTTAGCCCATACCATTTCTTATTTTCAAAGACTGTCCCGTTTTTTGTTCTAATATTTCTTAAAATTTTATGATTTTACGTGTTTCCTTCTTTTTTCAAGCTCTATCCCTGACTTAGAATGGTCGTTATGAAGCATGTATTCTGAAATATCACTCCTTCACACAAGCTGTTAATTTTACTGGTATTTAGTATATTAATTTCTGTCGGGTATTACATCAGTAGTATACATCACTGTTCTGCGACCGTGTAGACTGCCGATTCCTCGACTTGCGCCAAAGGGTGATTGGGTTTCGGGTTCCGCTAGGTCAGGTGTTTCCGGAGATACGCAGAAAATATCATCCGAATCGTGCTAAACGCATTCTCTGAAAATTATTTCGAGCAGTTAGTTCATGAGCCCACGCGAATAATAAACGGTTGCGAAAACACACTTCTCCTCTTAGCAACAAATAATCCTGAGTTAATGACGAGCATAATAACTGATACAGGGATTAGTGAACACAGGGTTGCCGTAGCAAGCCGTAACATTGTAATCCCCCTATCCTCTAAAAATAAGCGAAAAATATACCTATTCAAAAATCAGTTAAAAATTCACTTGACGCCTTCCTGAGAGACAATCTCCACGAATTCCAAATTAATACTATAAGTGTAGACCAGATGTGGCTTGAATTCAGTGAAATAGTATCAGCACAAATTGAGAGATTTATACCAAATTAACAAACGACGGAGCTGATCCTCCTAGGTAGACGAAACGGGTTGCCGAAACAATGAAAAAGACATGACATATTTAAACAGAAGCAAAATCCCCAAGATTGGCGATCTTTTACAGAAGCTCCAAATTTAGCGCGGACTTCAATGCGAGATGCATATAATAGTTTCCTCAACGGAACTTTGTCTCGAAACCTGGAAGAAAATCCAAAGGTATTCTGGTCGTATGTGAAGTATGTTAGCGGAAAAAAACAATTAATGCTTTCTCTGCGCGACAGCAATGGAGATACTATCGAAGACAGTAACGCCAAAGCAGAGTTACTAAAGAAAGCCTTCCGAAATGACTTCACAAAAGAAGACGAAGTAAATACTCCAGAATTCGAATCGAGAACAGCAGCCAACATCGTCTCAGTTATGTGGCTGGATCTGTGATCTCCTGTCAGAGAGGTCACAGTTCGTAGTAATTGACGGAAAGTCGTCGAGTAAAACAGAAGTGATTTCTGTCGTTCCCCAAGGTAGTGTTATAAGCCCTTTGCTGTTCCTTATCTATATAAACGATTTGGGAGACAATCTGAGGATCCGTCTTAGGTTGTTTGCAGATGACGCTGTCGTTTATCGACTAATAAAGTCATCAGAAGATCAAAACAAATTGCAAAACGATTTAGAAAAGATATCTGAATGATGCGAAAATTGGCATTTCACCCTAAATAACGAAAAGCGTGAGGTCATCCACATGAGTGCTAAAAGTAACTCGTTAAACTTCGGTTACACGATAAATCAGTCTAATCTAAAAGCCGTAAATTCAGTTAATACCTAGGTATTACAATTACGAACAACTTAAATTGGAAGGAACACATATAAAACGTTGTGGGGAAGGCTAACCAAAGACTGCGTTTTATTGGCAGGAGGCTTAGCAAATGTAACAGATCTACTATGGAGACTGCCTTCACTACGCTTGTACGTCGGCTTTTAGAATATTGCTGCGCGGTGTGGGATCCTTGCCAGATAGGACTGACGGAGTACATCGAAAAAGTTCAAAGAAAGGCAGCACGTTTTGTATTATCGCGCAATATGAGAGAGAGTGTCACAGAAATGATACAGGATTTGGGCTGGAAATCATTGAAAGAAAGGCGTTTTTCGTTGCGACGGAATATTCTCACGAAATTCCAATCACCAACTTTCTCCTCCGAATGCGGAAATATTTTGTTGATACCGACCTACATAGGGAGAAACGATCACCACGATAAAATAAGGGAAACAAGAGCTCGTACGGAAAGATATAGGTGTTAGTTCTTGCCGCGCGTTGTACAAGATTGAAATAATAGAAAATTGTGAAGGTGGTTCGATGAACCCTCTACCAGGCACTTAAATGTGATTTGCAGAGTATCGATGTAGATGTAGATAATAGTTATATATTGTTTCAAAATTTTTGCAATAGAATTATATAAATGCCGCTGGTTTTAAAATAAAGATTTGTTAACACGCGGGTACTTGTAACGATGAAACGATTACTATATCGCCATAAAATTTGCTTTGGTACCTATTAGTCGTGTCCAGTTATTTGTTAAAGGACTGAAGATTTTGCATCTACATATTGTACTCATATCTTTCGTTTACGGCTGCAGCTTCCCAGTTCACTAACTACTGCGTTCCACATGTCGTTATTCCTCCTGGTATTCCCGTAGTCACTATTAGTGTAAACGCCTGACTGCTTCAGTGAGTTTCTCTGCACACGTCTTGAGGTCGTGGCTACGTACGCCATCTAGCGCGATTCGGAGGCGGCGCGGCAGAAAGTGCTGTCTGCAGCGAACAGGCGGCATCGTGGCGACACCGCTTGTCGGTCAATCACATCAGCGCGGGCAGCCCCATTACACGACACGTGTCAAATCGTCTCAGGCACCCTGCCGCGACTTCGGCGCATTTACTGCCGCTTCTGTGTGAATAACACGTCATCGAGAAGAGAAACGGATCGATACGGACTACAGAACTACCTACGTGTATCTTACTCCAACTTGGAGCCATGTTAGAAACATTGTAAACAAACTACGAATTGGTGTGTGTCGCTAGAAAAAGTCGCTAGCCACTACACTATATCATCTAAAATTTCTGTTCCATCACGTTCCTGCAAATGAAATCAATAAAAGGAAGCAACGGTCATATTGTTCCTGTCTTTTAATGTTACTTTTCCCTTTCAGTTTAGAGAGTGTACATACTGACGCTATTGCTTTTAATGTATTGCTACCTGCAACAGCTCCCAAATGCTGCTTTGTGAATAAAGCTGCAGATAAGATGAGATACAAGTCATAGAGACAAATATACTAAACGATGTATGTGTCTCCGGCATGATCGCAGTGTGGTGTCAAATACCTCCACAATTTAAAATGTATGTAGTCTACACTGAATATAGCTACGTTACTGCTTCAGAAGTAACTTCAATATGTTAGCTACATTTCTTACGCAACAATGTACAACGTCAAGAGCACCAGAAGTAAAACAGCCAGCGAGTACATATTTTTAAGTGCGCACTGTGAGAGGCACCCACATGCCTTGCTCATACTGTGGCATCAAGCAGTCAGGCCTGCAAGATGAGTGGTCTGCCAAGCGAGTGGATTCATTCTTAATTTATCGAGTAACATGAACTCTCGTACTCACAATTTAAGTTACAAGTTATCCTCCTATATGATTAATACGCAACGGAAACACGCATCTGACTATCAATAATTTACAGAACTCTGACTGTACACTACGCACTGGCAATACCACATTTTCTTTTTTGTCTTTTATTTAACGGCTTTTGTCAACACGTGGCCACCGCACACATTATACATTCGGGACATTATGACAACAAACAATTCGAAGTAAAAGTCCACCAATCTTTTTCTTTTCACTATCTTATTTATTCCGATAAATTCTCTAACCTAAACACACAAATTCTACAACCTACAACAATAACACATAAGAAATTCCGCCCAGTGGGCATGGCTTTACAATCGTGAATCTCTACCTTATGGTCTCGTAATTACTTTTAACGCTACAGTGCACTTTCTGGATAGGATGGTGGATCTTTTATTATACCTCACACTTCGACTCTCACAATCACCATCACTAAACTTTCCTCCAGACCGAGCGGTACCGAAGGAACAAGCATAACCCAATAATCTTTTGAAACTACCTCGCTACTCTCCCATGCAAACCACACATACCCAAATTACATGACATACACCACACTACAACATGAAATACTACACAGAGAATAGTCACAACATTATCACTTTCAGCTTTCCCACTTCAATTAATATTTATCCCAGTTTCACACGACACTGACCCACTTTGTAATTCTACTTTCCTACTATGAACTCTGGAGATATTTGCACGTCTTCCTGTGCAATGCAAGCCAAGTGGCGTTGCTGGATAGACGGCCGACTCACCTTGCTTCTCTCTCAGAGTTTGAATCAAGCGTCACACGGAATCGTATCACGCAAAGCAATATTAAGAACATCACACACGCGGGTCCTCAACTGATACCACGGACGAGTACTTCTCTTCATCCTTTGTCTCATACACACATTGAGACTCACACAGTACTCACCACGTGGAAGTACTCGTCTCTAATTTCAAGTTCTGCACACGCTATTTCTTAAATATTTCAACTTATTGTACACACGCTAGTAATTCAGCTTAACTTAAGCACACGGAAGTATTTCAACTTATTGCTACACGTGGTTTCATTGTGACCGTTGGTCACTTCCGAAGATTACTACAATCCCTTTAATATTACCTGCCTGACATTTAATTCTCCCCACAAAAGTTCCTGAAATAGAGAAATTATTAGTTCAAACTACTCTTAAATATTCCACATGCATACCATGTCTCCACTCTTTCGTCATTACGGAGCACAGCTAAAACAGGTCTTAACAGCACAAGATCCAGCGGCAGAGTGCTGAAACATGGCCGTTCTCGAGGTCCTCTCCCATCTCTGTCGAGGTGGGGGAAGCACCTTGCTATCGTATTGGTCAGCCACATTTCAGGCGCTCAAAGCTCTGGTAAATTTCATCTCTTTGGTCCCACCAAAGGTGGCCAAAGGATCGTCTCAAAGATGATCATATATTCACATTCACTATCTGCGGTTAGCAGACGACCATACATTCATTCATTTCACAGATCTCACCAAACTGGATGTAGGGATTCACTTTGTGGGAGTGCACATGTGATCAATTAAATAGATAAATTGTCATTCTTTCCCACACTGGTATCCGGCTTCGCTGTATTAATTGAAATTGAGTTATTTTACAAAAAAAAATGTGTTGTTCTGACAAAAATAATGAAGTATGTTGTACCTATTTTCAATGTCGGGCGGTACTGTACCCTTTCAACTGGACGAATAGATTTGCGATATATATGCCATAGATATGCCCGAGGCAGGATTCGAACCTGCGACCATGGCAGCATCGAGGTTCAGGACTGAAGCGCCTAGAACCGCTCGACCACAGCGGCCGGCCTGAGCTGGTAGCTCTCTGAAATAAAAAAAATTTAAAAAAAACAGTGAAAGGATCAACAACGGATGTCATGTGACGTCCGCAACGACCAAACACAAAGTTTTAAAAAAAATGGTCCGCGTGACGGACTACCGTTCTGAAGGGCCCGGGTTCGATTCCCGGCTGGGTCGGGGATGTTCTCCGCTCAGGGACTGTGTGTTGTGTTGTCTTCATCATCATTTAATCCCCATCCGGCGCGCAGGTCACCCAATGTGGCGTCGAATGTAACAAGACATCCACCAAGGCGGCCGGACCTGCCCCGTAAGGGGCCTCCCGGCCGAAGACGCCAAACGCTAATTTCCATTTTACTGCATGACAGACAGTTGGCCACATTACACGCCACGTGCCACAAAAATCAGGCGAGCCAGCTCCTGGAGCGCTATTTCTGCCACGTCAGTGTGGGGACAACTTCAAGCTCAAAGGATTAAGAGGAAACTGTTCGGTCACAAAATTCAATAATTTCTCCTGTTAGTATGAGTCGCTGCTTAACAATCGCCTATCAGTCTTTCATTATGGCTCAGAGGAATTATGGTATTTCGAATTTAAGTAACCAATTCGTCGAGTCGCCATTGAGAAACGTTGCCGCTGTCTACTTTACGTCTGGTGCACTTTGGGCTGTACAATGTTCTATGGGAACAGTAGCTAACGTACTGAAGTTACTTTTAAATCAGAAAAATATCTTTTTCTAGTCTAGACTAAATACATTTTAAATACTGGGGCACGCTGTGCTGCACTGCAGATGTACTGCAAACACATATACACTACTGGCCATTAAGATTGCTACACCACGAAGATGACGTGCTACAGAGGTAAAATTTAACCGACAGGAAGAAGATGCTGTGATATGCAAATGATTAACTTATCAGAGCATTCACACAAGGTTGCCACCGGTGGCGACACCTACAACGTGCTGACATGCGTAAAGTTTCCAACCGATTTCTCATACACAAACAGCAGTTGACCGGGGTTGCCTGGTGAAACGTTGCTGTGATGCCTCGTGTAAGGAGGAGAAATGCGCACCATCTCGTTTCCGATTTTGATAAATGTCGGATTGTAGCTCATCACGATTGCGGTCTATCGTATCGCGACATTGCTGCTCGCTTTGGTCGAGATCCAATGACTGTCAGCTGAATATGGATTCCGTGGCTTCAGGAGGGTAATACGGAACGAAGTGCTGGATACCAACGGCCTCCTATCACTAGCAGTCAAGATGACAGGCATCTTATCCGCATGGCGGTAACGGATCGTGCAGCCACGTCTCGATCCCTGAGTCAACAGATGGGACGTTTGCAAGACAACAACGATCTGCACGAGTAGTTCGACGACGTTTGCAGCAGCCTGGACTATCAGCTCGGAGACCATGGCTGCGGTTAGCCTTGACGCTGTATCACAGACAGGAGCGCCTGCGATGGTGTACTCAACGACGAACCTGGGTGCACGAATGGCAAAACGTCATTTTTTCGGGCGAATCTAGGTTCTGTTTACAGCATCATGATGGGCGCATTCGTGTTTGGCAACAGGGCGGTGAACGCACATTGGAAGCGTGTATTCGTCATCGCCATACTGGCGTATCACCCGGCGTGATGGTATGGGGTGCCATTGGTTACACGTCTCGGTCACCTCTTGTTCGCATTGACGGCACCTCGAACAGTAGACGTTAGATTTCAGATGTGTTATGATCCGTGGCTCTACCCTTCATTCGATCCCTGCGAAACCCTACATTTCAGCAGGATAATGCACGACCGCGTGTTGCAGGTTCTGTACGGGCCTTTCTGGATGCAGAAAATGTTCGACTGCTGCCCTGGCCAGCACATTTTCCAGGTCTCTCACCAATTGAAAATGTCTGGTCAGTAGTGGCCGAGCAACTGGCTCGTCACAATACGCCAGTCACTACCCTTGATGAACTGTGGTATCGTGTTGAAGCTGCATGGGCAGCTGTACCTATACACGCCATCCAAGCTCTGTTTGACTCAATGCCCAGGCGTATCAAGGACGTTATTACGGCCAGAGGTGGTTGTTCTGGGTACTGATTTCTCGGGATCTATGCACCCAAACTGCGTGAAAATGTAATCACATTTCAGTTCTAGTATAATACATTTGTCCAATGAATACCCGTTTCTCATCTGCATTTCTTCTTGGTGTAATAATTTTAATGGCCAGAAGTGTAAGTATGTCGTGTATTATACTTGTCCGTGTGACAGGTATTCCATATTATAGCCTGTACTGATAAAACCTCATTCACAAAATACCATTTAGCAATTACTTCCGTAAGCGATGTATTAACAACAATTTAAAGATTGACTTTAATATTGTTCAGTACATTCACTGTATATTTTGAAAGGGTTCAAATGGCTCTGAGCACTATGGGACTTTACAGCTGAGGTCGTCAGTACCCTATAACTTAGAACTACTTAAACCTAATTGACCTAAGGACATCACACACATCCATGCCCGAGGCAGGATTCGAACCGGAGCCCGTAGCGGTCGCGCGGCTCCAGACTGAAGCGCCTAGAAACGTTCGCCACTCAGGCCGGCTATTTTGAAAGAGAAAAGTAATATTAAAAGATGGGACTGTTTCTTTGTTTTATTGATGTAATTTAGAATGGATTAATTCACCTGGCGACTAAGTGATGGTGTACAAATTTAAGATGGCATTATGTAATGGTTGGCCACTTGTTTTAGAGGCTATCGGTTCACATTGATTCGTATTCTGTTTACGACGTTTATATCAAGATACCAAGTTGAAGTAAAATAACTGCAGGTGTTGGGAAGCAAATATCCTGATAATGTATCTCCACACTAACGCTGTGGCGCACCCGAGATTTTTGTGACACATGTCGTGTGACGGGGCTTCCTACACCGATGTGGCTAACCGCCAGGCGGTTCCACAGTGGTATGCAGCATTTCCTGCCGCGACACCGACCTTCCACTCCAGATAGCGTTCTCTGTCGTAGAATAACGAAAAGTAGTGCATGTGCCCACGTCATCGTCAAGTGTACGGAGAGACGTAACGGAGCTTTGAAGCGTTTTCCTTTTCTGTTCCATACTTCTTACGATCACTATAGGAATACCAAGAAAATGACGAAATTTAGAATGCAGTGGCGAATGAACTGCGAATAACAGCAGTAAACTGAAATTACGGCTAAAATATGTACACGATAAAATCTTCACCCATTTAACAAACAAACTGAAACGGCCAACAGGTAGAAAAGCAAATTTTACGGTCAAACAGGAGTTCTTCTCCCTGTTACAAGCCTTCGTGTGAATACAAATGTATACTTAAATCCAGTGGTATTTGTAAAACGTCTGTTTCTAAATTTTAAAAATACATAATTAGTAAGTGTAGCACGAAAAGAGTAAGATATTAACCTTCGTTCTACCTGAATGATAGCAAAAGCAACTAATGTTTTCACATTCATTACAAAGATTTAGCCATGCTTTTGCCTGCAAACCACCTAACTCCACACTATTTTGATACAGATAGCGCACTGTATTCGTGTTACATGGAAATTTCTATTTAACTGGCTTCAAAAATTGTTTTTAGTGCTTCAAGGCAGAGATTGTAATTGTAAAATACATAAAACATACAAATATTACAAATCCTACGTGACACAGAAATACATGACAAACATGTACTTAATAATTGAAATAATTCACAATATTTTTGCTGTCATACTCTAAATTTCAGAAGGCTTGCTGTTCTCGTCATGAATAGTCGAAAAATTTGGCCTTTCCAAATTTTATAAGATACATACTATCTTTATAAGACATATTTTGATTGATACCTTTATTTCTGTTTGTTGACATAATGTGCGCTTATGAGCCCTCATGGCAAAGGAATTTTCAACTTCCCTTCTAGCAACACCAAACTTAATATTATTATGCCCTTTTGAAGAATCGCCGGCCGCGGTGGTCTAGCGGTTCTAGGCGCTCAGTCCGGAACCGCGAGCCTGCTACGGTCGCAGGTTCGAATCCTGCCTCGGGCATGGATGTGTGTGATGTCCTTAGGTTAGTTAGGTTTAAGTAGTTCTAAGTTCTAGGGGACTGATGACCTCAGAAGTTAAGTCCCATAGTGCTCAGAGCCATTTGAACCATTTTGAAGAATCATCTTTACATTGCTGCTGTAGGAAATTGCGCGTAAGGTATGGCTTAAGAGCGAACGAAACCTCCGTCACCAGTCAGTACATGAGGGTAAGATGTATTTCATCTGGGAAGATTTTCAGGAGCTGGAAAACTAATACAGTTCTCATCAACTTTCTGACCCATATTAGGTGCCTCGAAAATCCCCCCGTCACTATTTATTTCATAATCCTATATATCGACACAAAAAAATTCCATGAGCAACGAAATAAATTTATTCAAGTAGCACAAAAAAATTTGCCCACTTTCTCGTGGACATTTAATAGTGACATATTTCCCGTTAATATTGCCGACACAGCTCGGAATTCCCCATGAATCTCTAAATCCTTCAGGACATTTTTTTTCATATTACGAATTTGATTCTGTATTACAGACTGGTGAAACAATTGCATCTACAGTTCAATATCCCACTCAGAAACTGTGGCCTATGGTACAGTAGGAGTCACCTGTAGCGAGACACTTAGAACAATCCATTAACAGAACTTAGTGTTAGCCATATACAGCGTCGAGAAAAACTGTGTCACGAAATTTTAACCTTAGATGCCTGATGCTAGTAGGAACCAAAATTACTAATGTTATGTAGGTCGACAACGCACCATTTTCAAACTACGGAAACTTCGCGCCACGCGCTCCGATTGTCCGTGGGATTGCCCTGTTGCCATTCGTCGTTTGACGGGCAGCGCTATGGTCGTCGGTTCATACATACAAACGTCCCTCGCCCTGTCACTGCCCCAACGTGATAGGCACACGTGTCGAATAGGTCTTGTTGTTCGTCTCTACCTCACGTCAGAGGCATTCATACGTTACCTTCGCTTCGGAGCACACTCACGTCTCCTGCGATTTAGTCATACAGTAAGCTAGGCGGCACAGTAGAACAATGAGATCTGGTTTTTGTTTATGGACTAACCGACGGTAATGCGCATGAAGCTCGACGGTTGTATGAGGAACTGTACCCAGAAAGATGCCACCCACACCGGCAAACGTTTACAGCAATTCACCGGTGACTTGGCGAAACAGGCTCCTTAGCGGGATATCATGGTGATGCTGGAAGGCCTCGAACACGACGCGATGCTGCATTTCAAGATACTGTTCTCGAGCGCTTCGAGGAAGCACCTACGACAAGTACTCGAGCGATTCGACACGAATGGGGATCACTCATCGGTTAGTCTGGGAGATTTTGAGGGTTGTCGGCCAGCATCGATTTAGTTTCCACCCTGTCGAAGACCTAATCCTGTGGCGGACTATGTACACAGGCTAGGCTTTTGCCGGTAGTTTCTGTGACGTACTGTACGAGATCCCGACTTCCTCGCCGTTGTGTTATTTACCGACGAGGGCAAATTCCATCGGGGTGGCCTTTACAACACTCGAAACGTTCATTACTGGGCAAGGCAAAGTCCTCTCGTCACGTACGGCCACGGGCACCAGGAACGATTTCGCTCAACATTTGGGCAGGCATTGTGGGTGACCATCTGATTAGGCCTGTCCGTCTATGTCCTCGACTTACCGGGGCAAATTACCTTCACTCTTTGCAAGAAACTCTACCCGGGCTGCTGGAAGATGTTCCCCTGGACATACAGTTACGCATGTGGTTGCAGCATGATAGGGCGTCCACGCATAACAGTCGTTCTGTGAGTGGATATTTAAATAACTCTTCGATGGCCGGATAATTGGCAGAGGTACTCGTAGTACATGGCCCACGCGATCGCCAGATCTCACGCCACCGGACGTTTTCCTGTGGGGAATTTTTAAGGTTCTATTACACCCACCCGGAGGCGAATTACCTAGAAACGAAGAGAAATTAATGAATCGAATTCAACATGCCGCCAATCACATCAGGGCACTGCCAGGAATCTTTGAAAGAGTTCGGGAAAACACCGTTACCAAGGTTTTGTTGAGTCAGATGGTCGCCAGTTCGAGCACCTGCTTTAAGTAAACAACTGTCTAGCTACAAGAAAGGCCCTTTTCAGGGCCGACATAGTTTGTTACAGGCTTTCTATACGCGAACTACCGGCTGTCGACGAGTTTGTTCCGAGTACGTCTTATCATGAAACTACAATGGATGCGCCGGCCGAGGTGGCCGAGCGGTTCTAGGCGCTTCAGTCTGGATCCGCGCGACAGCTACGGTCGCAGGTTCGAATCCTGCTTCGGGCAAGCATGTGTGTGATGTCCTTAGGTTAGTTAGGTTTAAGTAGTTCTAAGTTCTAGGGGACTGATGACCTCAAATGTAAAATCCTGTAGTGCTCAGAGCCATTTGAACCATTTTAGTTTAAAAATTGTGCTTTATTGACCTACACAACATTAGTAATTTTGGTTCCTACTGTAAGCACCCATCCAGGGTTAAAAGTTCATGGCAAAATTTTCCTCCACCTTGTATATTAATGATATCATGCCTGGTACTAATTGATATGCTGAATAGCAATAAAATTAATAGCGCATGTGAAGGATACGTGTCTCATACGTACTTTCAGAGGAAGAGCTTCAAAAAAGAATGTAAAGATGTGACATCAAATATGAATTTCAGAGATACTGTAAAAACTTGACGATCTGTTGATAGTATAAAATGGTATAGGCTAAACAAATGGAGGCATTCCTTTCCTCTTTGTAATTTGTCTTACCCACAACAAACGTATCCGCCCATCAACTTGAAACACGTTCAGTTACTGCTAACTGGACAGAAGGAGCAAAGGAAGGTGAAAGTTGTCCCTCTTCCCTGCTTAGGGGAACAATTGTCTGCGATAAAGAAGACAGGAGAAGTGAAACTCTTACTGTTCATGTAAAAGCAATGCCAAGAGAATCACCTCTGCAAGAAGCAACTGGCAAAAATTGTTTACCATATTTCGCTAAGAAAATGATTACAACGGTCTCAATAGAATCTTCCGGTTCTATAAAAGATCTCTATTTCAAAACAGTGAAGACTTTTGCACAGACAAGAAAACCCTGAGTGAAACTAAAAATGGTGCTCTAACAGATGACCAAGAGTTCTTAAATTTGAAGGAATCACATGATAGTAATGATGCCACGCAATCAACATCAAATAATAATGCAAAGGATATGCAAGTGATCATTTTCAGTCGTGACGGGTGTGAAATGGTTTAAATGGCTCTGAGCACTATGGGACTTAACTGCTGTGGCCATCAGTCCCCTAGAACTTAGAACTACTTAAACCTAACTAACCTAAGGACATCACACACATCCATTCCCGAGGCAGGACTCGAACCTGCGACCGTAGCGGTCTCGCGGTTCCAGACTGTAGCGCCTTTAACCGCTCGGCCACTCCGGCCGGCACGGGTGTGAAAACACATAACTGAGAAGTACGGCATCTGCTGAAAAGTTGAAGGATTGCTTGATTATTTTTGTCTCTTGTGCAGTTCATTTGTAATTAAATGAATAGTGAAGTGTTTGTATGCACATCTGTTCGTAGTGCTACTTCCGTAAAGTGACGAACAACCGTTCTTTCAGAGAAACTGATTCATGATAAGTTGTGTGCCGTTTTCCCACATCGTGTATAATGAGATTTAAACTCTCATCGAAACATTCACTGGCCATTCTAAAGTAAATGAAAAACATTTTTCGTCAAGACACAGCTACAGCATTAATGTATGGTATTCACCATACTTGCGTCTCTCCAAATTCATATCAAACACCCACGTCCGTTTTCTGAAAGAATTGCAGTAGTAGCTATTAAAACTTACTGTTTCTAACTTGAGTCCTAATGTATCTAATTTGGACGTGAATGTTTAACTTTTCGTTCATTTTCTATGACAGTTAATATCAAAAGTTGCTGTTCTTCGTCTGACGAGATAATTTGTCTGACTAATTGCAGAGAATTACGTCACGCCGCCACCGCAGACTTTGCTGTAGTATGAACAGTGAAGAGACAACCCTTCTCTGTCGCTCTGGTGCCGCCGGGGGAGCACCGTGAATCCTCCACAGCTAACTTCGCCAGCCGAGAAATAGCGTCGTTGTGGGACCATTTTATGGCGCTGTGTATGCCCTTGCAGAGGCGCTGATAGAGTTCGTCTCTGGGAGTGTGCTCCCAAAACGGAGCCATTTTTGGCGCAACGAGCATTGTGTGTGAACTGTACGCTGCGCTCGTGCAAGAAACATCGTTCGGCGGACACAGCGTGATACTGCCGACGTATAGGAGGCGGATTTCTTGTTCCTGGGGTTCCTGTATTGTCTGGATATCTTATGTGACCGGTATATTTAATCAACGGCCGAATCTGAGAACTCTGTTGGTTAATCGAATGATTTCTGTATCTAATGTTTAAGATAACTGTGTGTACCTGGAGCATGGCTTAATCTCAAGCTGGCGCATGAAGAGTGGTGACGTTTTTATGCAGTATCACTGACGTGGTTCTCCATAGAATCTATGTACAGTTATGCTGGTTCGAAAAGCTGAGTTAAACTGATATTCATTTTAATGCTTCCGATCTGTAACTATGGCAACGTAGCAATGTTTTCTCTTATATTGTTGTTGTTGTTGTTGTGGTCTTCAGTCCAGAGACTGGTTAGATGCAGTTCTCCACGCTACTCTATCCTGTGCAAGCTTCTTCATTTCCCAGTACCTACTGCAACCTACATCCTTCGGAATCTGCTTACTTTATTCATTTGGCCTCCCTCTACGATTTTTACAATTCACGCTGCCTTCCAATACTAAATTGGTGATCCCTTGATGCCTCAGAACATGTCCTACTAACCGATCCCTTCTTCTAGTCAAATCGAGCCACAAATTTCTCTCCTCCCCAATTCTATTCAATAGCTCCTCATTAGTTATGTGATCTACCCATCTAATCTTTAGTATTCTTCTGTAGCACCAAATTTCGAAAGCTTCTATTCTCTTCTTGTCCAAACTATTAATCGTGCATGTTTCACTTCCATACATGACTACACTCGATACAAATACTTCCAGAAACGACTTCCTGACACTTATATCTATACTCGATGTTCACAATTTTCTCTTCTTCAGAAACGCTTTCCTTGGCATTGCCAGTCAACATTTTATATCCTCTCTACTCCGACCATCATCAGTTATTTTGCTCCCCAAATAGCAAAACTCATCTTCTACTTTAAGTGTCTCATTCCCTGATCTAATTCCCCCATCATCACCCGACTTAATTGGATTACATTCCATTATCCTGATTTTGCTTTTATTGATGTTAATCTTATATTCTCCTTTCAAGACACTGTCCATTCCGTTCAACTGCTCTTCCAGTTCCTTGCTGTCTCTGACAAAATTACAATGTCATCAGCGAACCTCAAAGTTTTTATTTCTTCTCCATGGATTTTAATTCCTACTCCGAATTTTTCTTTTGTGTCCTTTACTGCTGGCTAAATAGACAGATTGAATAACATCGGGTATAGGCTACAATCCTGTCTCATTCCCGTCCCAACCACTGCTTCGCTTTCATGCCCCTCGACTCTTATAATTGCCATCTGGATTCTGTAATTGTAAATAGCTTTTCGCTCCCTGTATTTTACTAATGCAACCTTCAGAATTTGAAAGAGAGTATTCCAGTAAACATTGTCAAAAGCTTTCTCTAAGTCTACAAATGCTAGAAATATAGGTTAGCCTTTCCTTAATCTATATTCTAAGATGAGTCGTAGGGTCAGTATTGCCTCACGTGTTCCAACATTTCTACGGAATCCAAACTGATCTTCCCCGAGGTCGGCCTCTACAAGTTTTTCCATTCGTCTGTAAGGAATTCGCGTTAGTATTTTGCAGCTGTGGCTTATTAAACTGATAGTTCGGTAATTTTCACGTCTGTCAACACCTGCTTTCTTTGGGATTGGAATCATTATATTCTTCTTGAAGTCTGAGAGTATTTCGTCTGTGTCATACATCTTGCTCACCAGATGGTAGAGGTTTGTCAGAGCTGGCTCTCCCAAGGCCGTCAGTAGTTCCAATGGAATGTTGTCTACTCCGGGGGCCTTGTTTCGACTCAGGTCTTTCAGTCCTCTGTCAAACTCTTCACGCCGTATCATATCTCCTATTTCATCTTCATCTACATCCTCTTCCATTTCCATAATATTGTCCTCAAGTACATCGCACTTGTATAGACCCTCTATATACTCCTGCTTTCTGCTTTCCCTTCTCTGCTTAGAACTTTGTTTCCATCTGAGCTCTTGATATCCATGCAAGTGGTTCTCTTTTCTCCAAGGGTCTCTTTAATTTTCCTGTAGGCAGTATCTATCTTAGCCCTAGTGAGATACCCCTACATCCTTACATTTGTCCTCTAGCCATCCCTGCTTAGACATTCTGCACTTCCTGTCGATCTGATTTTTGAGATGTTTGTATTCCTTTTTGCCTGCTCCATTTACTGCACTTTTACATTTTCTTTTTTCATCAATTAAATTCAGTATCACCTCTGTTACCCAATCATTTCTACTAGCCCTCGTCTTTTCACCTACTTGATCCTCTGCTGCCTTCACTATTTCGTCCCTCAAAGCTACCCATTCTTCTTCTACTGTATTTCTTTCCCCCATTCCTGTCAATCGTTCCGTAATGCTCTCCCTGAAACTCTCTACAACCTCTGGTTCTGTCAGTTTATCCAGGTTCCATTTCCTTAAATTCCCACTTTTTTGCAGTTTCTTCAGTTTTAATCCTCTTCACTTATGTATCTAGTGATATTTTAACTCATGTGTTAAGCCTGTGGTTGGAGGAGCCTTATTTGAACAGTCGAGAAATCGTTGCATTTGTGGGAGCTTATTTCATTAACAATTATTTTCATGGGGTAAATTTTTCAGCATGAACTGGAGGACATAACTGCAGTTTGTGGAAATGTGTAATTGTGGCAGAGTTTGTTAAATAGGGTGAGTACCGGTCGACTGTGTTTTGACAGCTGTAGGCGGTATTCAGTAGGCCTTTTGCATCTAAATGTGAAGTTATGATGAGAGCATACAGTTTGTGTACGTAGTCGTTAATAGAGCATGTGGGTAGTGCCAGTTAAGTGAAAGCATATAGTCTCACTGATATTACACTTTCATTGATTAGACAGACGTCACAAATTCAATCAGTGTTAAATACTGTTAATGAAGCTTGTACTTAACGGATTTTTAAGTCGAAGATCTAGTTTCATTGAGTCGCTAAATGAGTACAGAATTAATATTGTTGTAGCGGGATATGTAGCAAAATTTATAATACTTAATCATTTGCCATATTAGCTTTACCTAATATGTTACAGACACGTACAGGGGGTACACCTAAAGCGAATTGGTGTTCGAACGATTTTGGTAGAAGCAATGTTGTCATATGAACTTTAAGTCCTCAACGATGAAATTCTGTTCATGATCCACGGGAATTAAGTCAAAAATTTATTTCCTTTAGTCTTCCTTTTCTGCGCAAGAAATTTTTGTCAGACATCATAGTTTCAGAAATAATGTACACGCACCGCCAAATCCAGTCATACCAATTCCCTGTCCTACCACACTTTGATAGCAGACTATGGCTTAAGTGTTGTGAGCCGCGTGAATGATAAAAAGGACTAAATTTTAGGAATATTTATTAAAAGAAAATTTTAGACGGTTTTTTAATACTACATTGTTGTCGTTCCACTATGACCGGAAGGGAGGTAACTGGGCTGACGGATCTGAAAAAAAAAGTGAACTGTGCATCCGAGGTGGCGTAGCGGTTACGTGATGTGATCGTCTGCAACACGATACCACCGCACCTGCAGCTGACCGACTTAAGCGCGTCTTTCTCACTCATACATTTGGCTTTAGCAGAGTTGTCCTCTGCAATTTCTGTGTAATAAGTCGGTGAACCATCGTTCGATTTCTGGTGCGAGTCTTACATTACCTGAATGGTGATTTGCAAACCGTCCAGGGTTCAGAGGATTTCAGAAACCCATAGCCTTATGACAGAAGCAAGTCAAGGGGTTCCAAGAGCGTACACAGGTATTTTTCAGTAGAATAATGGAATACGTTACGGATACTGAAAATTCTCCTGGGAAGGAACTAGGATACATTGAATCAGTGTTTTCCACATCTCTTGAGGGTATGTACAAAATCGTTACTAAGCTGCCTGCCACCTTTGTGGGATCGGTATTTGTAGTAGTTGTCTGTTAGGAGAAGAGAATACGGTGAACATACGAGGGTTGCCCAGAAAGTATTGAAGCCTGTTTTTTTCTCCAGTAATCCTTTATTCAACATAATGAGAATTACACACACAAAAGAATGGTGTTTTATCTACACACCCTATTTTTCCACATAATCTCCATCCTGTTCTACTGCCTTTCTCCAGTGCGAAACAAGGGCGTGCATGCCCTGTCAGCCGGTCGCTCTGTCCGTCGGTTCTAGGCGCTTCAGTCCGGAACCGCGCTGCTGCTACGGTCGCAGGTTTCAATCCTTCCTCGAGTATGGAATGTTTGCGATGTCCTTAAGTATAAGTAGTTCTAAGTCTAGGGGACTGATGACCTCAGATGTTAAGTCCCATAGTGCTAACAGCCATTTGAACCATTTGAGCCATTCCCTGACAGTACCAATCCTTGTCCTGCTGCTTCACTGAGTGATTCACCTCATCAGCGTCCTCAAAATGTCTTCCACGAATGGTGTCTTTTAATGGCGAATGACAGCATCATCTCGCTGCAACATTTCAGGCGTGACAGCCGTGGATGGTCTCCGTGAGCGCTGCAAATCGTGGAGCTCCACCAAACCACCTTCTGATGGACTCACCCTCCGTGCCCAGCGACTTACTGTACCTCTGTTGACAGCAGATTCTCGATAAACTTTGCACAAGCATTTGTGAATATTCCCCACAGTTTATTTCTCTACAGTGAGAAATTCAATGATGGCACGTTGTTTGCGACGTACATCACCTACAGATGCCATTTTGAAACTGTCCTGCGGCTACGCTATCTGTCGGAAGTGATGGAAACTTGTCGCCCTCATTCAGGTGACTTCAAACAATACATAACGTTTAGCATTCGTAGCGTTGTTTCCGGATGATAAAAAAAATGAAGTGCATCTCTTTCTGGCCAACACTCGTACATTAGGTTCCCTCCTCGAACTGCAAGGTAATGGACAGGTGTTTCGATTAAGAACTTTTCAATATTATTAATTGTTAGTACCAATGGTTTCTGGTCGTTCAGAGCAGAAGCTACTGGAGGTTTCGCAAAAAGACTACCTTCTGTACAGTTTCTAATAGAGCTTGACAGGAATTAGTAAAAAAGTTGCACTTTGGTGCGCAGCACTCCTGAAAACCATGGAAAGGCTATGTTAATAGAATTACAACCGCTGCTCATCCCTGTCTCTTTCATTTTAAAAGAAAAAACTTGCCAGCAACACATTGGAAGGAATGTGCCCGGCTGAAAGGACACAAATAATGTTTAATGCTTCCCCAGGGAATTTTGCATAACTGTTGTTGTAGTGGTGTTCGGTCCGAAGACTGGTTTGGTTCAGTTCTCCATTCTACTCTATCCTGTACAAGCCTCTTCATCTCTGAATAACTCTGAAACCTACATCCTTCTGAATCTGCTTACTGTACTCATCTCTTGGTCTCCCTCTACGATTTTAACCCACACACGTCTATCCAGTAATAAATTGGTGATCCGTTGATGTCTCAGAATGTGTCCTATTAATCGATCCCTTCCTTTAGTCAGGTTGTACCACAAATTTCTTTTCTCCCCAGTCGTAATCAGTATCACCTCATTAATTACGTAGATAACCCATCTAGTTTTCAAGATTCTCCTGTTGCATCACTTTTCAAAAGCCTTTATTTTCTTCTTGTCGAAACTGTTTGTCGTCCATGTTTCACTTCCGTACATGGCTACACCTCAAAGACCTCCTGACACTTAATTCCATATTCGATGTTAAAAAATTTCTCTTCTTCAGAAACACTTTGCTTGCCATTGCTATTTTACGTCCTATATCCTAGACTTTCGCCATCATCAGTAATTTTCTGCCCATATAGTGAAACACATCTACTATTTTTAGTGTCTCGTTCCAAATCTAAGTCCCTCAGCATCACCTGATTTAATTCGACTACATTCCATTATTCCTGTTTTGCTTTCGTTGGTGTTCATCCTATATCTTCCTTTTGAGACTGTCCACTCCATGCAACTGTTCTACCAAGTCCTTTGCTATTGTAAGGTGGCTATTGTTTCATGATGTTATTGGACGTGTTAATATTTGTAAAGGAAAATGTCATATTTGGAGAATTGTAGTTTGAGAAACAGTTGTTAAGCAGCAGTATCTGTGCCTGCGATGGCAGGACTGTGGAGTCGTAGACTCTTTGACAGTAGTGGAAAGCTGTGGTGTGCATCAGGCGACGTTCGTTGAGTGTACAGTGTCATGCATGGACGCACTTTTGGAACTACGTGCGTCGCAAATTTATTACGAGGAGAAATTGTGACACAGAACAATGACGGGATAGCATACGGAAATAAAAAAGGTTTTGAAATGAAGAACAAGGTTTTATTTGATGAGGTAAAAAGTTAGTTTTGTTTTTGTAGATATGTGTTGTTGGTCCACTTCGCCCTCGTCACAGGCGAGTTCCTGATAGTTATTTTGTCGATTAACCTGAGTTAATTTACTGTACCATGAAATTTATTAGATTAAATGAATTTTCATATTAGAACCTATAATTGTTTTCTTTGATGAGTTCCTTCCTAACTGAAATTTCACTACGTCAACGGTTGAATCATATGTTTCATTGGCACTGTGTGTCAATATTATGAATCCAATTTCCTCGACCAACTGTAGTCAGTTTTTAGCAGTATTTTTTTAGCTGTTGTGGAGTCTTATTGTGTTTCCTTTTCTGCCAATACTTCATTTTGCAGGTGAGATTCATACTACGTGATTGTTTCGATTCCTTTGCGCAGTTCACATTCCCAGGTTTGTATTTACGATTATACGCAAACAACCAAAGGCTATACTCTTACACTGTCTCTGAGAGAATTACAATATGATAGGCAAACGTTAAAGATATTATTTCTCCTCCCTGGGCTTTAGTTCCTAATTTAAACGTTTCTTTTTCTTCTTTTACTGCTTCCTGAACATACAGATTGAGTAACATCGGGGATAGACTTCAATCATATATTACTAAATTCCGAAAGCCGATCTTCGCCGAGGATGTAGTGCATATATAATTACCACTAAGTTTCAAATCGCGCCATGATCACCATTAAAATATAGGGTAAATTAGATCTCGTACTGAGGCGTTGAGGCAGCCGTTTTTCCCTCACGCGATCTGCGAGTGGGACAGAAGGAGGAAATATGACTTTGTCTCGAATTGTGCCCTCCGTCACACACCGCTTGGTGCCTAGCGGAGTATACAGGGTGGTCCATTGGTAGTGACCGGGCCAAATATCTCACGAAATAAGAGTCAAACGAAAAAACTACGAACAACGAAACTCGTCTAACTTGAAGGGGGAAACCAGATTACGCTGTGGTTGGCCCGCTAGATGGCGCTGCCATAGGTCAAACAGATATCAACTAAGTTTTTTTAAAAATAGGAACCCCCATTTTTATTACATATTCATGTAGTACGTAAAGAAATATGATTCTTTAGTTGGACTACTTTTTTCGCTTTGTGATACATGGCGCTGTAATAGTCACAAACGTAGAAGTACGTGGTATCACGTAACATTCGGCCAGTGCGGACGGTATTTGCTTCGTGATACATTACCCGTGTTAAACTGGACCGTTTACTAATTGCGCAAAAGGTTGATATGGTGTTGATGTATGGCTATTGTGATCAAAATGCCCAACGGGCGTGTGCTATGTATGCTGCTCGGTATCCTGGACGACATCATCCAAGTGTCCGGACCGTTTACCGGATAGTCACGTTATTTAAGGAAACAGGAATTGTTCAGACACATGTGAAACGTCAACCACGACCTGCAACAAATGATGATGCCCAAGTAGGTGTTTTAGCTGCTGTCGCGGCTAATCCGCACATGAGTAGCAGATACATTGCGCAAGAATTGGGAATCTGAAAAAAGTCGGTGTTGAGAACGCTACATCAACATCGATTGCACCCGTACCATATTTCTGTGCTCCAGGAATTGCATGGCGAAAACTCTGAATGTCGTGTACAGTTCTGCCACTGGGCGCAAGAGAAATTACGGGACAATGACAGATTTTTTGCACGCATTCTATTTAGCGACGAAGCGTCATTCACCAACAGCGGTAACGTAAACCGGCATAATATGCCCTATTGGGCAACGGAAAATCCACGATGGCTGCGACAAGTGGAACATCAGCGACCTTGGCGGGTTAATGTATGGTGCGGCATTATGGTAGGATAATTGCCCCCCATTTTATCGATGGCAATATAAATTGTGCAATGTATGCTGATTTTCTACGTAATGTTCTACCGATGTTACTACAAGATGTTTCACTGCATGACAGAATGGCGATGTACTTCCACCATGATGGATGTCCGGCACATAGCTCGCGTGCGGTTGAAGTGGTATTGAATAGCATATTTCATGATAGGTGGATTGATCGTCGAAGCACCATACCATGGCCCGCAAGTTCACCGGATCTGACGTCCCCGGATTTCTCCCTGTGGGGAAAGTTGAAGGATATTTGCCATCGTGATCCACCGACAACGCCTGACAACACGCGTCAGCGCATTGGCAATGCATGTGTGAACATTACGGAAGGCGAACTACTCGCTGTTGACAGAAATGTCGTTACACGTATTGCCAAATGCATTGAGGTTGATGGACATCATTTTGAGCATTTATTACATTAATGTGGTATTTACAGGTAATCACGCTCAGAAATAATATGTTCACAAAGGTACATGTATCACATTGGAACAATCGAAATAACATGTTCAAACGTACCTACGTTCTGTATTTTAATTTAAAAAACCTATCTGTTACCAACTGTTTGTGTAAAATTGTGAGCCATATGTTTGTGACTATTACAGCACCATCTACCACAAAGCGAAAAAAGTGGTCCAACTAAAACATTCATATTTCTTTACGTACTACACGAATGGGGTTCCTATTTAAAAAAACGCTGTTGATATCCGTTTGACCTATGGCAGCTCCATCTAGCGGGCCAACCATAGCGCCATCTGGTTTCCCCCTTTAAGCTAGACAAGTTTCGTTATTTGTAGTTTTTTGTTTCACGCTGATTTCGGGAGATATTTGACCCGGTCACGATCAGTTGACCACCCTGTATATTCTGCGCTGGCTATTATGTGCTTTTGACAGTATCGAGTACTCTGGGATGCAAATTTGTAATCAGTGTGGAAATAGGTTGGTTGGTTGATTGGTTAGTTGATTTGGGGGAGGGGACCAAACAGCGAGGTCGTCGGTCCCATCGGGCAAGGTGTGGATGAGTAAGGAAGTCGGCCGTGCCCTTTCAAAGGAAGCGTCCCGGGATTTGCGTGAAGCGATATAGGGAAATCACGGAAAAATTAAATCAGGATGTCTGGACGCAGGTATGAAGCGTCGTTCTTCCGAGTGCGAATGCAGTGTGCTAACCACTGCGCCATATCGCTCGATGTAGAAAGACTACAGGTGACGTACATATTCGTTGATTACAGTGGGAGCGTTTTGCAAAGCATGCAGCTGCTTACAAGCGCCAGGACATTTCATAAAATTGTCTTAAGCCGAGTCACAGTAGTTAATCAACCAGCTGCCACAGAACCGGGAGAGCGAGAAATGACCGTTTCAACACAGTGACGTAAAATACATATTACGGACAGCGAATCATGTAATTAAAAAAGAAAGGACTGCAAAACCAGATAAAAGAATTTTCTCAAGGCACATAAAGTTTCAACAAGAGACTCTGAAAGCACGAAAACAGGTGAGTGAAATGAGGTAGGAATGTAAATAGCCGTGATAATCCAGATTTAATTAAATCCAAATCCTGGAGTAATTCTATTAAAGCCGGTCTGATATCTGCTCTTCTGGCTGCATGAAAAAATTACATTTTTAGGAAATGAACATTTCACAGAAAGAAAGCTTACTTATTTTTCGAACTTAATTAACATTTAACATATAATTAGCCACAAAACATCTGACGAAAACAACACTGTGATGATCACCGAGTGAAATCGTGCAGTGATTAGCACACTGGACTCGGATTCGGAAGGACGAAGCTTCACATCTGCGTCCGACCATCCACATTTAAGAAAATGCTCGGATGAATCCTATGAAAGGGTACGGAAGATTTCCTTCTTCACCTTGAAACTTTCCAAGTTTGTGCTCCAATGACATCGATGTGACGGTCTTTCAACCCTAATCTTCCTTTTCTAATACTGTGACGGTGTTGTGAAATGACGTTTATATCTGCATGAAGCGCACTGTGAAGTTATTGCAGCATTTCTACTTACATAAGGTAGTCGTAAAAGGAAACTTACTAACATATTGTGTTGAACGGCTGTAAGTTCTGTGGCAGGCAATGAAATGGGGCACGCAAGCAGTTGTTGATCATCCAGTGTACATCATTACAACCTACTTGCAATGCATTACACTGAACGTATGTGGCTTTTATTTATAGGTAGATTGTTCTTCAGGTCCCTTATTTAATGATGAAAAATCTTCACACCTCACAAGCGTCTCGTAAATAATTATTAAATTCAGCTAAAAACTTCAAACCTGGCAGTGCATAAGATTTAATTGGACAATTAAAGATGTAGGCAAATGTTAACACAAAAATTAGTACCAGGTGTGTTCAATAAGTAATGCAAGAGATGCTTTTCTCGGGAATTTTCGGTTGAAAAAATGGGGAATTTGTTGTGGAACATGGTGGAATATTTCCGCTTCAGCCTCTTTAGTTTCATGAAGTACCGATAGGTTGGGCCGCTATACGTAGGCCTGAAAATGTCTTTGTAGATATTCATAGAAGCTTGCAGGATGTCTGTACAAGTCACGATGGTGTCAGGTAGGCATCCGGGGTGTTTTTCCGACACGTAAAATGGAAATGCAAGGATTCAGGGAAAAAATGAGTTTTATTCCCAAGAATTACCACTAAGGGATACAATGTTCATGAAAACTGGGTACGGCCGTGGAGTGAACCGCCCATGGCACGGAAAGAACGTTTTGCTCTCAATATCTATCAACATCCATACTCCGCGAGCCACCTGCCGGTGTGTGGCAAAGGGTACCCTGAGTACCTCTATCGTTTCTCCCTCCTATTCCAGTCTCGTATTGTTCATGGAAAGAAAGATTGTCGGTATGCCTCTGTGTGGGCTCTAATCTCTCTGATTTTGTCCTCATGGTCTCTTCGCGAGATATACACTCCTGGAAATTGAAATAAGAACACCGTGAATTCATTGTCCCAGGAAGGGGAAACTTTATTGACACATTCCTGGGGTCAGATACATCACATGATCACACTGACAGAACCACAGGCACATAGACACAGGCAACAGAGCATGCACAATGTCGGCACTAGTACAGTGTATATCCACCTTTCGCAGCAATGCAGGCTGCTATTCTCCCATGGAGACGATCGTAGAGATGCTGGATGTAGTCCTGTGGAACGGCTTGCCATGCCATTTCCACCTGGCGCCTCAGTTGGACCAGCATTCGTGCTGGACGTGCAGACCGCGTGAGACGACGCTTCATCCAGTCCCAAACATGCTCAATGGGGGACAGATTCGGAGATCTTGCTGGCCAGGGTAGTTGACTTACACCGTCTAGAGCACGTTGGGTGGCACGGGATACATGCAGACGTGCATTGTCCTGTTGGAACAGCAAGTTCCCTTGCCGGTCTAGGAATGGTAGAACGATGGGTTCGATGACGGTTTGGATGTACCGTGCACTATTCAGTGTCCCCTCGACGATCACCAGTGGTGTACGGCCAGTGTAGGAGATCGCTCCCCACACCATGATGCCGGGTGTTGGCCCTGTGTGCCTCGGTCGTATGCAGTCCTGATTGTGGCGCTCACCTGCACGGCGCCAAACACGCATACGACCATCATTGGCACCAAGGCAGAAGCGACTCTCATCGCTGAAGACGACACGTCTCCATTCGTCCCTCCATTCACGCCTGTCGCGACACCACTGGAGGAGGGCTGCACGATGTTGGGGCGTGAGCGGAAGACGGCCTAACGGTGTGCGGGACCGTAGCCCAGCTTCATGGAGACCGTTGCGAATGGTCCTCGCCGATACCCCAGGAGCAACAGTGTCCCTAATTTGCTGGGAAGTGGCGGTGCGGTCCCCTACGGCACTGCGTAGGATCCTACGGTCTTGGCGTGCATCCGTGCGTCGCTGCGGTCCGGTCCCAGGTCGACGGGCACGTGCACCTTCCGCCGACCACTGGCGACAACATCGATGTACTGTGGAGACCTCACGCCCCACGTGTTGAGCAATTCGGCGGTACGTCCACCCGGCCTCCCGCATGCCCACTATACGCCCTCGCTCAAAGTCCGTCAACTGCACATACGGTTCACGTCCACGCTGTCGCGGCATGCTACCAGTGTTAAAGACTGCGATGGAGCTCCGTATGCCACGGCAAACTGGCTGACACTGACGGCGGCGGTGCACAAATGCTGCGCAGCTAGCGCCATTCGACGGCCAACACCACGGTTCCTGGTGTGTCCGCTGTGCCGTGCGTGTGATCATTGCTTGTACAGCCCTCTCGCAGTGTCCGGAGCAAGTATGGTGGGTCTGACACACCGGTGTCAATGTGTTCTTTTTTCCATTTCCAGGAGTGTACATAAGACGGAGCAATATACTGCTTGACTCCTCGGCGAAGGTATGTTCTCGAAACTTCAACAAAAGCCCGTACCCAGCTACTGAGTGTCTCTCCTGCAGAATCTTCCACTGAAGTTTATCTATCACCTCCGTAACGCTTTCGCGATTACTAAATGGTCCTGTAACGAAGCGCGCTGCTCTCCCTTGGATCTTCTCTATCTCCTCTATCAACCCTATCTGGTACGGATCCCACACTGGTGAGCAGTATTCAAGCAGTGGGCGAACAAGCGTACTGTAACCTACTTCCTTTGTTTTCGGACTGCATTTCCTTAGGATTCTTCCAATGAATCTCAGTCCGGCATCTGCTTTACTGACGATTAATTTTATATGGTCATTACATTTTAAATCACTCCTAATGCCTACTCCCAGATAATTTATGGAATTAACTGCTTCCATCTGCTGACCTGCTAAATTGTCTCTAAATGATAAAGGATTTCTCTTTCTATGTACTCGCAGCACATTACACTTTTCTGCATTGAGATTCAATTGCCATTCCCTGCACCATGCGTCAATTCGTTGCAGATCGTCCTGCATTTCAGTACAATTTTCCATTGTTACAACCTCTCGATATATTACAGTATCATCCAGTAAAAGCCTCAATGAACTTCCGATGTTATCCACAAGGTCGTTTACGTCTATTGTGAATAGCAACGGTCCTACGACACTCCCCTGCGGCGCACCTGTAATCACCCGGAAGACTTCTCTCCATTGAGAAACACTGATGGACACGTTCAGAGGGTAAGAAAGCCTGGCAGGCAAGAGAGCTACCCGCTGTTTCGGCCGCTACCTCGCAGACGGCACCTGGTCCTATCATTGGTGGGTCTGTGGCTGAAAGTTGGTGTCTCACTCAGTAGCACCTCGGTGGCGTCCATAGCTCCGCAGAATAGCGTGGGAGCCAACTACAAGTAGTGTGTAGTAGTTTACGTAACTGCTCACGCCACTGCCTGAGGCTACGTCAAAACGATGTAAGTATATTACAATAAAAGTTTTAACCATTATTACCTGTTACCATGTACAATTCCTTCCCCCTGCCATGAGAGCCAATTACGGTTCTGTGATTCTTTTAATGGGTGATACTAATAACTCTTAACGACCAATTCAAAACATAAAAAGTTCTTGTTTTGACGTATATGGAAGGCGACCGGCATTTAGTTTTCATTTTTTATTTAAAAAAGGTGTCTTAAAATATATGGTTGAATTCTAATTTTAAAAAAATTCATCGTGAAAGATGCAATAGGGGCAATGGGTGCCAAGTTTGTGTTCTTACTTTACGATATCATTATGGATTGGTGTCATTTGAGTCGTTAATTGAAATCTCTGTTAGTATAATATACACTTATATGGATATGGTGTCTGTTCTTTCGGACATGTCCGAAAGAACAGACATTATTGATGACCTGCAGCCGTCTAGAACGAAATTAGAATTATATTAATACCTTCAGCCGCTAACGGCGTTGATATATATCAACGGGGACAGGTGAAAACGTGTGCCCCGACCGGGACTCGAACCCGGGATCTCCTGCTTACATGGCAAACGCTCTATTCTTTTTATTCATTTTTTATTTTTTTTTTTTTTTACATTTTGTTCGTTGTTGATATTTGTGTTTGGTCGAGGCGGACGTCACATGACATCCGTTAAAGTTCGCTTGTTGATCCTTCCACTCAGTTTTTTATTACAGAGGCAGACCAGCTCTCTGACCGAAGACCCTGAGCTACCTTGCCGGCTCCCCATCTGAGCCACCGAAGGCACAGAGGATAGCGCGGCTGCAGGGAATACTTCACGCACGGCTCGGGGGAGCCCCACATTCTCACCTTGTATGTCCACACACTACATTCGTAGTGTCCCACCCCAACACACTCACTACTCGTGGAAGACATTCTTACTAAGTCCCGTAAGAGTTCGGGGAATATGTGTGCATCCGCACGAAAGAAGAAGGTCATGGCCGTTATTGCCTGAACTATATACTTATATGGAGTGGAGTGGAGACACCATTGATGACCTGGAGCCGTCTAGAACGAAATTAGAATCAATGGTGTCTGTTCTTTCGGACATGTCCAAAAGAACAGTCACCCTCTCCATATAAGTATATAGTTCTGGCAATACCGGCCATGACCTTCTTATTCAGTGTGGATGCACACGTATTCCCCGAACTCCTACGGGACTTGGTAAGAAGTAATGAGAAGTAATGAGTGTGCTGGGGTGGGACACTACGAATGTAGTGTGTGGACATACAAGGTGAGAATGTGGGTCTCACGGCAGGCGTGCGCGAGATAGTCCCTGCAGTCGTACTATCCCCTGTGCCTTCGGTGGCTCAGATGCATAGAGCGTCTGCCATGTAAGCAGGAGATCCCGGGCCCGAGTCCCGGTCGGGGCACACATTTTCACCTGTCCCCGTTGATATATATCAATGCCCGTTAACAGCGGAAGGTATTAATATAGTTCTAATCTCTGTTAATATAATGTCTTTTTCTACACACTTTCCGAAGCCGCCGGAGTCGGTGCAGCGACCGGTAGACGAATGCAAGCGCAGAGCCAAAACGGTGGTGGGCGCAGAGGCGGTGACCATCTGGGCTGCAGCTGAGGGAATGTGAACGTCACCCGGTCACCGTAATACGGACCCGGAGTCGAGATGGTTACAGGGCCGGCTAGCCGAATGAAAGCGTGTCGAGTACTAGTGACTGCAACACTCGCAGGTGGGAATCGCGTCAAGGCTCAAGTGACTCACAATGAACATGGAGTAAACTAACAACAAATGACAGATGCTAATACAGAATGAGCCTGTAAGGGGCCTAATTGGCAGTTGAAGAAACCAGGTATCAAACGTTTTCATTACAGGTAGTTGTAATCCGTATATGCATTCCCTCCACGTGTTTCAGTCAAGTATTATGCATTTTATGCGAGCGGGAATGCTCAGTAGCAGCCAGGCTACATGTGCATTTAACAACTAAGCGTCAGCAAGGAGCATTAGTGATGAAACCATAGGAGGCAATGCTGTGCAACCTTAGTAGGGACAAGATCCGACTATTCGGAAGTAGGATCTTACAGTCTGAGACAGTCTTCCGAGAGAAACTTCCGTCACAATGTCCGCAAACGTGACGTCAGATCCACCTAACAACAGCGATCTGAACGCCCATTGGCTGAAAGTTTTGATATATCATCATCATCATCATCATCATCATCATCATCATCATCATCATCAGCCAATTCAATCATTAAATGATGTGGCCTCTTCGAGACGTGGATTCAGGCAGGCTTTCAGCAGTCTTCTCCAAGTGGGACGGTCTTGGGCAGTTCTCTGCCGGGTGGGTGTTACCAGTGATCTTCTTGATGTCTTTGTCCCATCTGTCTGGTGGTCTTCCTCTAGGCCTCCGGTGCTCTCTCGGACTCCACTCCAGTACTAGCTTCGTGCATCTGTTGTCTTTGCTTCTTGCGACATGGCTAGCCCACTGCCATTTCAAGGAACCTACTGTCTCTAAGATGTCGTTAACCTTCGTCACAGACCGGATGTCATCTGCCCTTTTCCTATCCTTTCTTGTGTAGCCCAGCATTGATCTCTCCATGGCTCTCTGTGCTGTCCTAAGTTTCCCTTTTGTAAATGAGTTCAGTGTCCATGTCTCGCAGCCATACGTCATCACAGGAAGAATGCATTGATCAAATACTGCTTTCTTCAGATTCACTGGCATTTTTGATCTGAATACTGTTGAATTCTTCCCAAATGCTTGCCAGCCAAGCTTGATACGTCGATAGGTTTCTGGCCTTATATCTCCCATCATATTTATAATCTGGCCAAGGTAGACATATTCACTGACCTCTTCTAATAGACTGTCTTTGACTTTCACATCTCCAGCTGGGACCCATTTGTTGGACATTACTTTTGTTTTGGAAAGGTTCATGTTCAAGCCAACCAGCTGACATTCCGATGCAAGATCTGTAACTAAGTTTTGGAGCTCTGCGAAGTCTTTGGCCAGGAAGGCAATACCATCAGCAAATCTCAAGTTGGTAAGCCTTCTTCCATTAATTCTAATTCCCTTACCTTCCCAGCTCAGCTTTGACATAACCATTTCCAATACAGCAGAGAACAGTTCTGGGGAGATGGGATCGCCCATTGGCTGAAAGTTTTGATATATATATATATATATATATATATATATATATATATATATATATATATATATATATATATGAAACGAGAAAAATGTCCTTATTGGCTGAGGGAGAAAGTGTGGGTCTCTCTTGTGCTTCGGGAAGACAGGGAGAGTCAGTCGCGAGGGGCCACTAAAATCGCACAGTCGAGTAACCAGGGCGGCTCTAAAAGAACGATCGCGAGTGCATATTCCAGCTGTTAAACCAGAGATAAAGTGAAGTTATTAGTTACCAGAACGCCACGTGTCATAGGCAGTGTCTATCATTATATAAAGTGAGAAAACTGTGTTAATGTGATGCAAAGGGTCGAATATAACGGCGTAGCCCAGAGCCGCCATAGTGCAAATTCTGATTCTGTGACGTGTTCGACAAAGCAATTTCTGTATTAAAACAGGTATAGTACATGAACCATGGACCTTGCCGTTGGTGGGGAGGCTTGCGTGCCTCAGCGATACAGATAGCCGTACCGTAGGTGCAACCACAACGGAGGGGTATCTGTTGAGAGGCCAGACAAACGTGTGGTTCCTGAAGAGAGGCAGCAGCCTTTTCAGTAGTTGCAAGGGCAACAGTCTGGATGATTGACTGATCTGGCCTTGTAACAATATCCAAAACGGCCTTGCTGTGCTAGTACTGCGAACGGCTGAAAGCAAGGGGAAACTACAGCCGTAATTTTTCTCGAGGGCATGCAGCTTTACTGTATGATTAAATGATGATGGCGTCCTCTTGGGTAAAATATTCCGGAGGTAAAATAGTCCCCCATTCGGATCTCCGGGCGGGGCTACTCAAGAGGATGTCGTTATCAGGAGGAAGAAAACTGGCGTTCTACGGATCGGAGCGTGGAATGTCAGCTCCCTTAATCGACAGGTAGGTTAGAAAATTTAAAAAGTGAAATGGATAGGTTGAAGTTAGATATAGTGGGAATTAGTGAAGTTCGGTGGCAGGAGGAACAAGACTTCTCGTCAGGTGACTACAGGGTTACAAACACAAAATCAAATAGGGGTAATGCAAGAATAGGTTTAATAATTAATAGAAAAATAGGAATGCGGGTAAGCTACTACAAACAGCATAGTGAATTCATTATGGTGGCCAAGATAGATACGAAGCCCACACCTACTACAGTAGTACAAGTTTATATGCCAACTAGCTCTGCAGATGACGAAGAAATTGAAGAAATGTATGATGAAATAAAAGAAATTATTCAGATTGTGAAGGGAGACGAAAAATTAATAGTCATGGGTGACTGGAATTCGTCAGTAGGAAAAGGGAGAGAAGGAAACATAGTAGGTGAATATGGATTGGGGCTAAGAAATGAAAGAGGAAGCCGCCTGGTAGAATTTTGCACAGAGCACAACATAATCATAGCTAACACTTGGTTTAAGAAGCATGAAAGAAGGTTGTATACACGGAAGAACCCTGGAGATACTAAAAGGTATCAGATAGATTATATAATGGTAAGACAGAGATTTAGGAACCAGGTTTTAAATTGTAAGACATTTCCAGGGTCAGATGTGGACTCTGACCACAATCTGTTGGTTATGACCTGTAGATTAAAACTAAAGAAACTGCAAAAAGGTGGGAATTCAAGGAGATGGGACCTGGATAAACTGAAGGAACCAGCTGTTGTACAGAGTTTCAGGGAGAGCATAAGGGAACAATTGACAGGAATGGGAGAAAGAAATACAGTAGAAGAAGAATGGGTAGCTTTGAGGGATGAAGTAGCGAAGGCAGCAGAGGATCAGGTAGGTAAAAAGACAAGGGCTAGTAGAAACCCTTGGGTAACAGAAGAAATATTGAATTTAATTGATGAAAGGAGAAAATATAAAAATGCAGTAAATGAAGCAGGGAAAAAGGAATACAAACGTCTCAAAAATGAGATCGACAGGAAGTGCAAAATGGCTAAGCAGGGATGGCTAGAGGACAAATGTAAGGATGTAGAGGCCTGTCTCACTAGGGGTAAGATAGATACTGCCTACAGGAAAACTAAAGAGACCTTTGGAGATAAGAGAACGACTTGTATGAATATCAAGAGTTCAGATGGAAACCCAGTTCCAAGCAAAGAAGGGAAAGCAGAAAGGTGGAAGGAGTATACAGAGGGTCTATAAAAGGCCGATGTACTTCAGGACAATATTATGGGAATGGAAGAGGATGTAGATGAAGATGAAATGGGAGATATGATACTGCGTGAAGAGTTTGACAGAGCACTGAAAGACCTGAGTCGAAACAAGGCCCCCGGAGTAGACAACATTCCATTCGAACTACTGACGGCCTTGGGAGAGCCAGTCCTGACAAAACTCTACCATCTGGTGAGCAAGATGTATGAAACAGGCGAAATACCCTCAGACTTCAAGAAGAATATAATAATTCCAATCCCAAAGAAAACAGGTGTTGACAGATGTGAAAATTACCGAACTATCAGTTTAATAAGTCACAGCTGCAAAATACTAAAACGAAATCTTTCCAGACGAATGAAAAAACTAGTAGAAGCCAACCTCGGGGAAGATCAGTTTGGATTCCGTAGAAACACTGGAACACGTGAGGCAATACTGACCTTACGACTTATCTTAGAAGAAAGATTAAGGAAAGGCAAACCTACGTTTCTAGCATTTGTAGACTTAGAGAAAGCTTTTGACAATGTTGACTGGAATACTCTCTTTCAAATTCTAAAGGTGGCAGGGGTGAAATACAGGGAGCGAAAGGCTATTTACAATTTGTACAGAAACCAGATGGCAGTTATAAGAGTCGAGGGACATGAAAGGGAAGCAGTGGTTGGGAAGGGAGTAAGACAGGGTTGTAGCCTCTCCCCGATGTTGTTCAATCTGTATATTGAGCAAGCAGTAAAGGAAACAAAAGAAAAATTCGGAGTAGGTATTAAAATTCATGGAGAAGAAATAATAACTTTGAGGTTCGCCGATGACATTGTAATTCTGTCAGAGACAGCAAAGGACTTGGAAGAGCAGTTGAATGGAATGGACAGTGTCTTGAAAGGAGGATATAAGATGAACATCAACAAAAGCAAAACAAGGATAATGGAATGTAGTCTGATTAAGTCGGGTGATGCTGAGGGAATTAGATGAGGAAATGAGACACTTAAAGTAGTAAAGGAGTTTTGCTATTTGGGGAGAAAAATAACTGATGATGGTCGAAGTAGAGAGGATATAAAATGTAGACTGGTAATAGCAAGGAAAGCGTTTCTGAAGAAGAGAAATTTGTTAACATCGAGTATAGATTAAAGTGTCAGGAAGTCATTTCTGAAAGTATTTGTATGGAGTGTAGCCATGTATGGAAGTAAAACATGGACGATAAATAGTTTGGAAAAGAAGAGAATAGAAGCTTTCGAAATGTGGTGCTGCAGAAGAATGCTGAAGATTAGATGGGTAGATCACATAACTGATGAGGAGGTATTGAATAGAACTGGGGAGAAGAGAAGTTTGTGGCACAACTTGACCAGAAGAAGGGATCGGTTGGTAGGACATGTTCTGAGGCATCAGGGGATCACCAATTTGGTATTGGAGTGCAGAGTGGAGGGTAAATATCGTAGAGGGAGACCAAGAGATGAATACACTAAGCAGATTCAGAAGGATGTAGGTTGCAGTAGGTACTGGGAGATGAAAAAGCTTGCACAGGATAGAGTAGCATGGAGAGCTGCATCAAACCAGTCTCGGGACTGATGACCACAACAACAACAACAACAACAGCATAGTACAAACGTTGTTGACAATTAACAACTGGCACCCCTGAACACTCCACTTCAGCAAGATCACCACCTACATGGAACCCGGCGACTGAGCGCTACTACTGTGCTACGAGGGACTTACCGAAGCAGCAAGACACCGGGATGGTGATACCGCCCAGAGAAGCACTTCCTTCTCGCTACATTGTCACTGAGGGCGTTGTATAGTTAGTTTGTTTTTACTCATGGCACCTGAAAACTACTTTCCCATAATTTTTTAACAAATTTGCGAAAATCTTGAGTACACAGCCATACAAAACTCTATGGTTTAACCTATTGGGAAGGGGATGCCCATCAGACGTCACAAACGGTAGTCACCACCTGGCTGGAGATCCGGTACAACCTGTGGTGGCGGCTCGCGAGGTTTACTGTAGCCATATTTATAGAAAATCCATACAATGATGCCAATGACAAGTAGAACTACAGGGACAGATGTAACGCCTGAAATGACCACTCGACTGGAATAATCCTGAGTGTGCTATTCAGCAATGTGCGCGGTAGCGAACAGAGTAACGAAGGAACACATTTTCGTGACAACCGACAAGCAGCAAAGTTATATTTCTATCCTTTAAGATTGTTCAAATGTGTGTGAAATCTTATGGGACTTAACTGCTAAGGTCATCAGTCCCTAAGCTTACACACTACTTAACCTAAATTATCCTAAGGACAAACACACACACCCATGCCCGAGGGAGGACTCGAACCTCCGCCGGGACCAGCCGCACAGTCCATGACGGCAGCGCTTTAGACCGCTCGGCTAATCCCACGCGGCCCTTTAAGATTAGGCGTGCGTTACCGAAATGCGAAGCGTTCGACATCTTTGAATTGCTTTGCATTTATTAGGACACTGTTGACGCCTTACGGCAAGACCTGAGTAAGCGAGACGGATCACTGCAACAAGAGAGGAGAGATACCTCGGTATAATACAGCTGGAAAAGACTGTGATGGTACTGTTGGGAGGCTTAGTACCAATTAATCCCGTTATCTCCTCATCGACAGAAACAGACCTGACAATACGGCAACAGGGTAATTAATGAAAGCGGAAGCGTCAAAATATGAATTGCAGCAGCATGCTGTAATGGGCGCCCACTGGCAATGCCAGGAGAACTGACGCACATGCATCGTCAGTAGCGTATTTAATCGTGTCATCAGACTCGATCCAAGCTTATTCGGTCTACCGTAGAAATCAATAGGTGTTAAGTCTCGCGTCAATCGATAGATTATTCGTTTCAGCGTTTCAATTTGCCTAATGGCGTAGTGGCGTGGCCACTAAGAGTTCTTCTTCCCACGCCCGGGTTCCCGGGTTCGATTCCCGGCGGGGTCAGGGATTTTCTTTGCCTCGTGATGGCTGGGTGTTGTGTGATATCCTTAGGTTAGTTAGGTTTAAGTAGTTCTAAGTTCTAGGGGACTGATGACCATAGCTGTTAAGTCCCATAGTGCTCAGAGCGATTTGAACCATTTTTGAACTAAGAGTTCTTCGAAAGTTGTTGTGCCTTATTTTGATATATGCGATAGAGCTTGTGGCGTCACCGTTAATGACAATGATTCTAAAGGTGTGCTAGTGCTGGTGACCACAGTTTCATGGCCTTTTCTCTTCCTGTCTCCCGCAATACAGAGGTTGCTGCTGTACCTAAATTACTGAAGTAACGTGCGCCATGGCGCGCACACTGCTCTTGGATTCAGCACGAAACGTATTTGTTATGTATAGTGCACTGCATGCAAGTCTCCCAGAGAGAGAAATTTTTGCGATTCATTTGAAAACTGCTGTTTCAAATGAACAAAGCTGCAATAATGTGAAGTATCTATATCTGCCGTTTCTCAGTAGCTCAGTTTGAGCTTCTTCTTTACTGCATTGAACATTTTTATACATAAGAATATGAAAATAAAAATACACTTCAAAGCGGGGAGGCAAGCTTAGAGAGAAGAGGTAGACTGTCGGACATAATGTTCCGGCGTAACGCCAAGCGCCGGCAGGACGGACAAGAACGTTAGAGCAGAGAGGGCTGAGAGACGACGACAGCCAATAGTACGCTGACAGACCCCTCTGTAGGACGACACAGAGACAAGAGCGGCATCTAGGCCAAGAGAATATTAGCGCCGCTCCGCCGGGCCGCAGCAGAGGTTGAGAGTCGAAGTCTAGCCGATCTACGAGCTCTACAGCAGTCGCCAGGACTTGTATCGGACTTCTATATGCTGGAGAGAATTCTTATATTTCATGTTGCCCTTTGCTTGCGACATCTCATTTTACATTTCTCAAATTTAAGTATTGTCATTTATCTTACTATAATAAACTCTATTAACACGAGTTGCTTGAATTGTGGTCTAGCTATCCGAGAAAGCAGGTCTCTTAGGCAACCTATATCAGACGAGTGGGCAGAACACAACATAAAATACATAAATTCATCATAAATTACAAGGACACGCAGGCGGAGCTCCGAAATCTTATGCTAAACGCAATAAACATTTTCACATTTATTTTATAGTAGCTAGAGCAGGGGCTGTTGCAATAACTTTTCCCTCGTTATGTCTGCTCACATTTACTTCTTCATATAGGTTGGTATATTTCAAGTGAAAGAATTGAGGTAGGTGTGCCTAACAGTTCTTCCTGTACGTTAATGTGAGTCATGAATTCCGATATTACTACTTGTTGCTAAGGCACGACCTTCTTAATAATTTTTGGTTCTCCCAAACGCTTTACTACTGGGTGATGTATTCATTGAGGATCTTGTATCACTTCGTGTTTGTTTCTTCTTGCGTGTATCCTTTGTTATAGCAAGTTACAACACCCTCAGTGGCATTGTAGCCAGAAGGAAGTACTTCTCTTGGCGGTATCACTGACCTGGTGTTCTGCTGCTTCGGTATGTCCCTCCTAGCACAGTAGTAGCGCTCAGTCGCCGGGTTCCATGTAGGTCGTGATCTTGCTGAAGTGCAGTGTTTAGGGATGCCAGTTGACAATTGTCAACAACGTTTGTACCATACTTTCTTAACACAGAAACTGTTTTGTCACACACGTTACAGAATCAGCATTTGCAATATGGTGGCTCTGGACTACGCCTTTACATTCGACCCTTTACACACATTAACACAGTTTTCTGACTTTACATAATGATACACTGCCCACGACAGGTGGCGTTCTAATGACTAATAACTTCACTTTCTAGCTTGTTTAACAACTGAAATATGTACTCGCAACCATTCTTTTAGAGCCGCCTCGGTTACTCGACCGTGCCTTTTGAGTGGCTCCTCGCGACCTGTCTTCCCGAAGGACAAGAGAGACCCCCCCTCCTTTCTCCCTCAGCCAATAAGGACACTTCTCTAGTTATATCCAAACTTTCAGCCAATGGGCGTTCATATCGCTGTTGCTAGGCGGATCTGACGTCACGTTTGCGGAGATTGTGACGGAAGTTCGTCTCGGAACACTGTCTCAGATTGTAAGATCCTACACCCGAATAGTCGGATCTTGTCCCTACTGAGGTTGCACAACATTGCCTCCTATGATTTCATCATTAATGCTCCTTGCTGACGCTTAATTGTTAAATGTACATGTAGCCTGGCAGCTACTGAGCATTCCCGATCGCATAAATATGCGTAATACTTGGCTTAAACACGTGAAGGGAAGGCACATATGTATTAGTCCCAATTGATGACCTTTGCGGTGATTCATTCAACATACCTGCAATGTCGTATGAATTTTTACGCTGCGTCGAAGGTTCTCGCAGACGTCGGCAGTTGATTTTCCAGTGACGAACTTACCTTGAAGGCTGAAAACCGCAAGTGGGCGTGATAAATCATAGAAAGGAGATCGACGTATGTTTCCTTTTTTTGTATATGTTTTGTGAGGACACAAATAACTGTGTTCAGTAAAATCGATACGCTATTTTGATGTGCGAAGGGGATGTTGTGACGGTATTCCGAAGTTTTCTAACTGCGCCATGTAAAGGTGCTGGAAGATGTAGCTAAGCGAGGCTTGGCGCAGTCGCTGTGGTGTGATATCAGTGCTACAGCCAGTAGTATTCGGTGTCGCGTCGATAGCGAGCGTACCTCTGGAGCGCGAGATGCTAGTCCGGTGCCTTTATGAAGAGCTGAGAAACGTTGGAAAATGTTCCTGGCTCGTTGGCGCAGTAATAGAATCAATATTGATTGGTAATGCGCGTTAGTTTCCTGTTATCGTTACATATGCAAAGCACGTAATTTATTTCAACTACGTTTTGTGGCTTAAGAATACGGCTGGAGATAATGCAGATTGATAAATTGGCTACGCATAGTCACTTGTGAATGCTCAGGTCCTCATACCGTGATAGCAGCTACAAAATAAATAGCAGCTCTCGCTGTAATCTGAGTGAAGCACAGAACACGATCGATAATTGGTATTACTTACGTCGTACCCTCAGTAGAACTTCATGGTATTTGTATCTTAATATGCGATTTCTGCGTAGCTTGAAAACTCTATTACGAGTAACCTGGCCATGGTTTTACTGTGCTGAGGTATTATATTGCCTCTCACGTAGCAAGGATTTCCACGAAAATGCATATCGTAGAGGGCCCTTGCTAAAATATGGATCTCCGTTAGCCAGTCCTGCTACGGTGACAGGTAGGATGGTCAAATCTGCCGGAAAGTGTTAACTTACATTTCTATTGGGTCTGATATACTTGTGATAACTCAAAACTACGGCCATTAAGGCCCCCCTGCTGGTCCAAAGGTTAGAATAGGCCCGCGGTATTCCTGCCTGTCGTAAGAGGCTACTAAAAGATGTCCCTCACGTTTCGGCCTTTATGTGACGGTCTCCTGTAGGGTAACCATATTTCCAAATTTTCCTGAAGAGCGGACCAACTGGGAAAGGGCGCCTTACATGGTGCATCGTGTCCATAGTGTGTTGAGGTCTTTAGCCCCCTTTCTCGTCGTCGCATTGCAGTCCTGCTCATTCTCCATCTCTTGGGCGCGGATACATTCCTGTGTGCGCTTTCCACCATGCACTATGCAGTGTCGCTTTCTGCGCCGATGACGACCATGGACTTCTTTGCGCCTGACATCCAGCACGGTAGCCAGTCCGTTGTGGTGTGGCCGCAATGTATCCTGTTGGTTGAAGCCCCCTGACAACACAGATGTCTGTCTCCGTGGGGCATCGGGACTCCTGGCAATGGGCATCTGGCCAGGTGGCCCTTGCTGTGGTTGGGTGGCGCCCCGTGGGGAGACCCTGAGAGTGGGTGGCATCGGGGTGGATGACACGCAATTAAACGTGGCACATATTCTCTTGCTGGTGGCCAACCACCAACAGTGACTAAGTGTTCGAGGGCTCAATTCAATGTGGATTATCGTTCCCCTCCCTGGGCACACCATGAGAGGAAGGAAAGGCTGGCTGTGAGGCTTATTCAAACTGGTACCTAGTATGTACGAGAGCTGATGAGGAGTCTTTCAGTTCATTGTGGAGCATTTAGAGGACAAGTTTGGGAGGTGGAGGGCTTGTCCAAAACGCGCTCTGGGTCAGTTTTGATAAAAATAGCATCCTCTGCCTAGTCAAGGGCACCCCGTAAGAGCTTAAATATGGTCCAGGGTATTATATTCCACAGCGACCTTCTTTTGCAATCTAATGACGAGCTGCACGCCAATTGAGAGTGGCGAGGGTTCATTTCGTCCAGCGCGTTCATCGGGGTCGAAGAGATAATCAGATTGCCACTGATGCCTTCATCTTGGCCGTTGAAGGTGAGACATTGCCTGAGAAAGTCAAGGTGATGGTCTACCGTTGTGATGTCAAGCCCTATATCCCTCCCCCAATACGGTGCTTTAAGTGCTGGAAGTTCGGCCATATGTCTTCCCGCTATACTTTCAGCCTCACCTGTAGAGATTGCAGATGCCTATCACATCCCAATATTCCATGTGCCCCACCTCCCATCTGTGTCAACTTCAGAGAGCATCATTCACCTTGCTCGCCAGACTGCAGGATTTTAGAGAAAGAGAGGAAAATCATGGGATATAAGACCCTGGACCGACTGACCTACACTGAAGCTAAGCAGAAGTTCGAACGCCTCCATCCTGTTTGTGTGACCTTCTTTTACACTGCTGCTACAATTGTTCTACCCCCATCAGCTCCACCTACCCCAGTCATCTCTCAGAGCTAGAAGACTACACCTGCCCCCTTGATGGTCAGGCAATTCCCTCCCTGTTGCTCCAGCACCACCTACTTTGGGAGCAACCCTCCCCCAACCATTCGGGACATCCATCCCCACTTCTAAGCCAGAGAAGCGTACAATCTCTTTGGCTTCTCTCACTCGGAAGGTGTCCCTTGGGGCTCTCCCTTCCCAAGGTTTCCACCAGTGAGAAAGATGACACAAGCAGATGGTCATAGGGCTTCATGATCCTCTTCTGTCCCAGAGACTGACTCAGTGAAGCCCTCCCAGGCAGTGAAACTCAAGGAGCCATGAGAGACGTCCAAGAAGAAGACCCCTAAGGGGTCTGTGTCTGAGGATGAGATGGAAATTCTGGCATCTGCTGAGGACCTGAATCTCGTTGGACCCTCAGAGACAATGGATATCAACTCCTCAGGAAATCAGTCAGCGGCAGCAGGTAGCCCTGAGGTGTAAGCTGCCTCATTGAATGTTCAATACCTTCCCAGCTTCCCAGTCTTGTTACCCTACAGTGTAATTGCAGCGGTTTTTTCCACCACCTTGCTGAGCTCCAACAACTTATCAGCCTTCACCCTTTCTTCTGCATTGCTCTCCAGGAAACTTGGTTTCCAGTGATGCGAACCCCCGCCCTCCATGGCAGTCAGGGTTATTGTAAGAATTGGGCAGTTTATGCGGGGATACCTGGTGGAGTCTGCGTCTGCATCCTTAACTCTCCTTGCAGCGAGTGTCTACCTCTTCAAACGCCTTTCAAGGCTGTCGCTGTTAGGGTGTGGACGCCACAGGCTGTTACTGTCTGCAGTATCTATCTTCCTCCGGATGGTGATGTCCTGCAGCATGTATTGGCTGTGCTGACAGCTTAACTGTCGCCACTTTTTCTGTTACTGGGCGACTTAGACGCCCATAACCCTTTGTGGGGTGGATTGGTGGCAACAGGCCAAGGCACTGGCGTTGAGAAAGTGTTGGCACAGCTCGACCTTTCTCTCTTAATTAATGGTGGCTCCACACATTTCAGTGTGGCGCATGGGACATACTCCGCCATCGGCCTTTCGGTCTGCAGCACTGGCCTTCTACCATTTGTCCAATGGAGTGTGCATGATGACTTGTTCGGTAGCGACCACATTCCGAGCTTTCTGTCACTGCCACAGTGTCACGCTTCTAGGCACGTCCCCAGATGTGCTTTGAATAAGACTGACTGGGACTCGTTCACCTCCATTGCCACTATTGAATCTCTTACTCACGATGCCATTGATGTGGTGCTTCACACGATAACCGCTGGCATCGTTTCTGCAGCGCAATCTGCAATTCCCTGTTCTTCTGGGTCCCCTCAGCAGAGGACTGTGCCTTGGTGGTCACCCGAGATCACTGAGGTGATTATAGATTGCAGGCGGGCCTGCAACATCATAAGCTGCACCCATCACTCGAACACCTCCTTACCCTTTAGTGGCTCTGTGCCTGAGCCTGACAGCTTATCTGCCAACTGAAGCAGGAGTGTCTCCACCATTGGCATCCTTACCTCTCCATCACAGGTTTGGACCAAGATTAGGCGACTCTATGGATATCATTTCCCTGAATGGAGCAGTCTGTACAGAATCAAACATGATTGCAGAACTATTAGCAGAGCATTATGCTCAGAGTTCCTCTTCTATGAATTACGTGCTGGCCTTCCACTCCCTGAAAGAGCGACTGGAATCTCGGAGCCTTTCATTCCACACATGCTCCATTTAGTGAGTGAGAATTCCAAAACGCCCCAGCTGCTTGCCCTGATATAGCTCCCGGGCCAGATAGCATCCACTATCAGATGCTCAAACACCTCTCGGTGGACTGCCAGTGACACCTCCTAGACCTTTTCAATCATATCTGGGTTGAGGGTGAGTTCCCATCACAATGGCGGGAAAGCATCATCACACCAGTGTTAAAACCTGGCAAGAACCTACTGCGGGGGTGGACAGCTACCACCCCATTAGCCTTACCAGTGTTAAGTGCAAGTTCCTCGAATGCATGGTGAGCCAGAGGTTGAGTTGGCCATCTAGCTCCATCTCAGGGTGGTTCCAAAAGGGCTGCTGTGCCACCAATAATCTGGTCTGCCTGAAGTCTGCCATTCATATGGCCTTTGCCCACTGTCAGCATCTGATTGCCATCTTTTTCGACATGCAGAAGGCATATGATACAACATGGCGACATCACATCCTCACCACACATCATGAGTGGGGTCGTAGGGGCCCACTCCCGAAATTTATTCAAAATTTTTTGTCTCTTCTTCCTTCCTTGTGCAAGTTGGTCCCTCCTATTGTTCCTCCCAAGTCCAGGAGAACGGGGTCCCTCAAGGCTCTGTCTTGGGTGTCTGCCTCCTTTTAGTTCCTATCAATGGACTAGCTTCAGCTGTGTGAACGTCCAAATCACCTTTTTTGTATGCTGATGACTTTTACCTATACTACAGCTCCACTGGAATTGCAGTTGCTGAACGGCAGCTACAGGGCGCTATCTGCAACACGCAGTCTTGAGCCCTATCTCACGGCTTCCAGGTTTTGGCCGTCATGACTTGAGTCACGCATTTCTACCAGCGTCTCACTGTTCACCCTGAGCTATGGCTTTATCTTGACAGCGAACCTCTTGCTGTGATGGAGGCGCATTGGATTGCTTTTTGATGCCCAGTTGACTTGGCTCCCTCATATTTGGCAGCTTAAACAAACGTGCTGGCGGCATCTTAGGCATCTTAACGATCTACGTTGTTTGAGTCACACCAGCTCGGGTGCCGATCGGTCTACCCTTCCACGACTGTATCAGGCGTTGATTCAGTCTCGTCTCGATTTTGGGAGCCTGGCTTATGGCTTGGCATCACCTTCCGCATTGCGGTTGCTTGAGCCCATACTTCTCTGCGGGATCCGACTCACAACTGGAGCTTTCCCCATAAGCCCTGTAAACAGCAAACTAGTGGAGGCTCGTAGTGGAGGCTCGTGTCCCTCCAATGCGGATCCGGCGCCAACGACTACTGGCTGCTTATGCTGCTCATGTTTGTAGCTTGCCCGGGCATCCAAGTTACCGTCTCCTGTACCCACCTCGGTCGTCCATCTTGCCAAACGGCGGCTCGGGTCAGGGTGTCGTATTGCGGTTCGGGTCCGGTCTCTTCTCACTGGGCTTCAGCTCTCCAACCTCTTTTCCGGGTCCATATACGTATACCCACGTGTTGTGTCCCCTGCCCATGCCTTCATCTGGATTTGGCACAAGGCTCGAAAGATTCAGTCCCTCCAGAGGCCCTCTGCCGACACTTCCTTTCCATCCTTTCCGCGTTTCCCAGCTCTTCCGTAGTCTATACCGACGGTTGGGGAAGAATCTGAACAACGCTCATTGCTGGATGGCTCCAGTGTTTTCACTGCAGAGCTTGTCGCCGTCTCTCACGCCTAGAGTGTATCTGCTTGTTCTCAGGCGAGTCTTTCGTTATCTGTAGTGACTCCCTGAGCGGTCTACGCCGCTAACGACCAGTCTTTTCGTCGCTCTCGTCTAGTGATGACTATCCAGGAGTCCATCCATACTCTTGTCTGTTGCGGACGCTCGGTGGTTTTTGTGTGGGCCCCGGGTCATGTCAGCATCCTAGGTAATGAACGTGTTGACACACTGGCAAAACAGGCTATCAGTGCACCGGTCCTGGTTTGTGATCACCAGTCAGTATTGCAGCAAAAAGTCCTTGGTACTTGGGGTGATGAATGACTTTCCCTGCCTTCCTCCACCAAACTTCGGTGTGTGGCGCTCCACCTAGCGAGCCGCTCGCAAGGAATCTGTTGTTCTCTGCCGGCTACGCATTGGCCACACCTGCCTGAAGCACGGTCATATATTGCGTCGCGAGAACCCACCTCTATTCGCTGCGGACCAGCGTTGACAGTGGTCCACATGATGTTGGTCTGTTCGCTTTTAACTGCGATCAGGCAGACGTTTGTGCTGCCTGATACGCTCCCTGCACTTTTAACGGATGACGCTGCAATGACAGGCTTAGTTTGAGTTTTATTCGCCAAGGGAGCTTTTATCGCTCGATCTGAAGGTTTGTCTCTTTTTTTGTGTTGAGTCTGGCCTTTGGCCTACGGTTTACAATGGGGTTTTTAGTGTGTCTCTTGGTGGTTGCCTTTTCCTTTTTTTTAGTTTCCATGGTCGGCCAACCACTGTAACACTCTGTGTTCTTTTAGTTCCTCTTTTCTGGTCTTTGTTTGTCTTTCTTGTTCTGTGTCGTCCCTTGTCGTCCCCATTGCTTGTTTTCTTCCTTGTGGGTGTTTCATGGTCCCTTAAACTCCCACAAATCAACCAGCCCATTATGGTTCTGCTTCTTCAGTCACACGACGGAGTCAGGTTGCGCGAGAAACTAGAAATATTTTACTCTGGCCAAAAAAAGCAATTAGCGTTAGCGTGCATGCTTGGTTTGATACGGTAGATTCTGCAGACTGGTTTCAGGTGAGCTATGAGCAGTCTGACACTTTACTTAGTTTAACCATTAGCCAAGTCCGTAAACTTTTATTTCCAAATGGATTTTGTTGTAACTTCACATTTTAATAACTCTTTGCCAAGTTGGAACACAGTGAGTGTTTTATGAAGGGAATTAATTTTCCGGTGTGCTCCGATTAGTACAAAAACGCCCGTGTGCAGTTCGTAAACAACAAGCGCGCACGTGGCCGGACAGCTGAGCGGCGTAAAACGTCAGAGAGATGGCCGCCGCTTAACGCTAGAAGTGGTGGGGGAGCCGGTGCGCATTCGAACGTCAGTGCATTGGCGACAATGTGGCGTAGCGTCTAAGCTTTTCCATTTGTAACTTCGTTAATATTTCCTATCAGGAAGGTGGGAAGGCGAATGGTTGCCAGCACATAGGATTGGCAGTAAAATATTAATTCGGATCGAACGATGGGAAAGATACCACTCTCGGACACCAGTTTGTACATGCCATGATGGTATCAGGTGGGCATCCGGGTGTTTTTCCTACATGTAAAATTAGAAATGCCTGGATTCAGTGCAAAAATGGGTTTTATTCCCAAGAACTACCACTAACCGATCGAGGTGGCGCAGTGGTTAGCACACTGCACTCCGCATACGAGAGGACGACGGTTCAATCCCGCGTCCGGCCATCCTGATTTAGGTTTTCCGTGATTTCCCTCCATCGCTCCAGGCAAATGCCGGGATGGCTCCTTTGAAAAGGCATGGCCGACTTCCTTCCCAGTCCTTCCACTAATCCAACGAGACCGATGACCTCGCTGTCTGGTCTCCTCCCGGAAAATAGCCCAACCCCAAATGTACATTTGTATTACACATTGTGTAGGTATATATTGTGTTACATCTGCATTACACTTTGTGTAGGTATATATTGTAATTCTCTCGTGGCAATATATCTAATTAACTGGCAAAAATTCTCGTAATACTTGTAAAGAGATAGAACTGCGCTATGCGTGAAACACTGTAGGAAGAAATAAAACAACTGTGTACTGGTAACAGTTGCTACTTGCAAATGCGAGATTTTTGGCCTCAAGCTATTCAGCGGTACTAGTAACTTTGGGTGAGATGGCAATTAACTTACTCTGTGTTCAATTATGGCACAAGAGGTAGCTTGTGACTGACTCTCGAGTGGAGCGTTGCTCGTGTTCTTCACATGTACCTAACATTTGCACTGACTTGCGACCACAGGTGTTTCTGAGAAAAGGATTACTGTTAAGCATCATAGCCTTTTGCTACATTTAGCGTCTATTGCACTTATAATTACATTGTGCAAACTGACTGTTCCTATACACCTCGTGGAGGTCTTTTGTCTCCCTGGGCCTGCATGTCTTACCGTGGATTCGTAACAACTTATTCTCTTTAGCTTTTCTGTTTATGACCAAATGTAAGTGGTAGGCTATGACTAACTTACGTAACTTCTGACTGCTGTATCACAGACTTGATAATACTTTCACGTTTTCCTGTAACTGGCAGAAATTTACCACAACTGAAAAATCTCTAACTAATTATCTCGGTTATCAGTTAGTTCTCATGATTCTTATCATTTTCCTGGGCTCTAACTTCTGATACTTAACACTAAGACTTATATTACATGACTCAACTAGAAACATAAAGAGCACAAGCAATCCTTGCAATTTTTTTTATTTTAGTTGAGCAGCATGAATCTCTGTTGCTCTTAGTTCTGTCAGGCTAATATATTTCATAGATATAAACAAATAAGTAAATGATTCTTATCTTTCCTACTATGTCGAGACATTGGTATCATTGTGTTCTTCTCATTTAGTCCCTGAACCTCAGGCCGCAGGAATGGTTGTTTCTTAAAGCATAGTGAGGACATGCTGTTAACACCCTATCTTTCTTCTTTTTCTGCTTCGTTGTGGTGACACCTTTACCAGTCGGAGCGAATTTATGGGTAGAAGCAGGCGGTGCTGCTTGAGGCGGCAGAGCTAGTGCGTGATATGGCTTTAGCGGACCAAAGTTTATTATTGTATTGCGATCAGGTAACTGAATTTCGGCATTCACCGGGGAGGTGGGCCCCTCGTACCGAGGAGCGAACTTCCTAGTTCATCCCTTTTTTACCACAGGATTGCGGAGTAATACCAAATCATCGGATTTATATTGATGGAGGGTAGTGCCTCTGTTGCTGCGTTCTCGCTGTTTTTGTGTGGCTTTGAAATTACTGCGTTTTCTGTTGTACAAGTGCCTGTAGGAATGATCACCTCGTCTCCAAGTCCATTTATTGTATATTGTAGCGTGGCGGCTTTAGCACACACATATCATTATTAGAAACAAAAAGAACACTAATTTGAGCTCCAGTGCCTACAGGAATTTTGACAGTCTTCCCTCTGATCTTCCCCTCTGAAACTAAATTTGCCACCTCTGTGGGTTCTCCCCTTACGACAGAGTTCATATAATTCTTTGGGGGCGAGGGTGGGTGGCTGAACCACCCCGGGCTCGTTTCCCCATGGAGTAGTACTCCTATATGACTGATTATTTCTTTTGTTGCCTTCTGGCACATTCCTCTTGGGGGAATTCGGCCAACTATTTTGCGGACAACGAACCTGTTCGTGTCCGACGGTGTGGCATTTCTTAGAACAGGAAACCAAGCAGCGTTTGGCCGTATGGTTGCGCTTCGCGCATCTCTGGCAATTCCTGTCGTTAATAAATACATGTCGCTCTTCGCTGGCGCGCATGGGAGCGGATACAATGCTTCCCGCTCCCTCGCGTAATAGAGCAAGTGTGCTTCATGCAAGGAGGTGGGGGAGGCTATCTTTACCTCTCTCCGTACATATGAACAGATTCCGCGTACGAATACACTGATTGCTCTCGCTTCAGCTTCTTCAGTTAACACTTCATTACGTTTATTGTCCCTTCCCAGGGTGTATGTGCGACAAGATACTGCCCTAACTCTGTCTGCAAATTCTTCAGAGTCCTCCCCGCTTTTCTGTCTAAGAGTGGGCACCGATCACGGCATTAGCTAACCACGCGCTTGTCGGAGAAGCGCTCTGTTGACCGCTTTGCCTAGAATCCTAATGTGGGTGCTTTCCGAACGAGTCTGCCGATTCAACATAAGTTTCCGCATCGTTCTAAGGCTTCATCTTCGTGACATTTAACAACAACAAAAAAATTGTCTGTCCATGCGCATGTGCCTCGCGGAGTGGCCGCGCTGTTTGAGGCGTTATGTCACGGACTGCGCAGCCCCTCACGTAGGAGATTCGAGTCCTTGTTGTTCTTAGTATAAGTATTGTGTAAGTCTAGAGACCGATGACCTAAGCAGTTTGATCCCTTAGAAATTCACACACATTTGAACATTTTGGACATGCGAACGTACGTCCCATGTCCCTGACGTTTTATAAAAATGTTACATTTTCGCCTGGCTTTCCAGTGAAAGAAGGTGCAAAAGTTACGGCTGGAAGCGTACTGGCTATATCCGGTGCTAACTTCTCTGCTTCAACTTTAGGGGCTCTTCAGTGGCTCACAGTTGCCACATCTTCGGCAGATCTGGCCTCATGTTTGCAAGTTATCTCGTTAAGCCGCTTCTGTAGCTCTGTTTTTTTCAAAGGACAGGTTGTTTATCTGCTGTTGCAGTAAAGTAATGCGATCAGGCTCGTTGTCGCCGCAGTTACAGCATACGGACCAGTTTCGATCGTCTCCGCTAGTTGGCGAGGTCGTAAATCAGGCATGGTTACAAAACTGGGCCAGACAAAAAAAGGTCTCGCTTTATTCTATGCGATATAAAGGTCCCTCGGCGGAAGCTCGCCGTAGTTGTTAACTAGCACAGTGTATTGCGGCGACACATCAAGAGAGGAGGCGGCGGCCACCGCGGCGGCGGTGGCGGGGGTGGGGCGAGGAAGGCTGCGGTGGCGGCAGCGGCATCGGGGGCGGCTGCGGGAAGCGGTTGCCCGGTTACAGCACACAGCGGCTGCACCCGGTGCGGGACGCGACGTAGCAGCGCGCGGCCATACAGTGCGCTCGCATGCTTGATTGAACCGTCACGGCCTAACAAGTTGTCGTGCGCACCCGAAGCCGCGTCTATCGCAAACAGTGCAACTAGCTAAGCGGTCCCCGGCGGCAAACAGCTAGGCGTCGCTGCAGCACATAGCGTCGGCAGGAAAATATTGATTCGGATCGAACGGTAGGAAAGATACAATTGTCGGACGCCAGTTTGCACAACTCAGGATGGTATCAGGTGGGTCTCCTGGGCGTTTCTCATACACATAAAATGATAAATGTCAGGATTCAGGGAAAAAATGGGTTTTATTCCCAAGAACTGCCACTAAGGGTGAAAGGGTCCTGTAGCCACCTTTCATTGCCAACTCTCGTAGTGGTCAAGTCGGCAAAGAGGTTTCCGCTACTTGGGAGAAATCCACCTGCGTTAGGTTGGTGGCGGAAATGGCATCCTGGGGTTTTCCGGACCACGCGGAGCGTGGAAGAGGCTGGAGAAGCGGGAGGCAGTCTGCCGCCGGTACGGGAAGCGTACACAGCTGTGCTCCAGTTGAAGAAGGGTGAGTTGGACTGACCGCGTGGCGCGTTGTCACATAGAGAGGGGAGCTTTTAGCTTTTGGTCTCGAATTTCGTCTTATAAAGATTTACTTGCTGGGTTGCAGCAGGGAATGCAAGGCTTTTGTAGACTTTCAGTTTGATTCCCAATGCAGCCTTTTGATCTGTGAGAGGAACGCGGCACAAAGGAGTTGCATATGTTGAAGTGCCCTCGGTTCAGTGTGAATGTTTATGTGCTTACAACTGTGTGTGTATGCTTCTAATCTTTTCCGGAACTTGGTAATTTTTGTGTATTTGTGAATTTTCTTTGTCTCATGTGATTAAAATTTGGCCACGGCCCATAGAAATTGTCTCCGCGGACCGAGTGGGCACGCGAGTCTGTTATGAAACGTATAGTATTTCACAAGCAATTGTACATAGTTAGCATGCAACAGCAGTCTATAGATGCACTACATCAATGTTTTAAGGAATAAATAATTTTGCCTTCAATCTTATCTTGTGTACCGATGTTACGTCGCCGTTACCTTCGCCATTTACCTTGTAGTTTTCCTTGTTGGCCCACCTATAGTGTTTCCATGTGCACAGGTGTAGTGATTAGTGTCCCATTTTTTATCTGAAACAAATGCTCTGGAATAGATCGTGTTTTCACGAATCTTGCTGCAGGCTGCACTTACACGTGGTGTTCACGACCTATTTACTTTACTCGATATTTGATTCACGGGAAGAATGCCTGGATCATATTAATAACTACATCCCATTCTTTATCAATGACTTTACAATGAATGTTCTTTTGTGAGTTTTTCTTATTAATAAATTAAGTAATTTTCCGACTCAGTGCTACCTCTTCTTTGTCGTGTGGCTAGAGTTGGTGGCGACCCTATCTTTTATATTGATTTCAGTGTCAAGTAGCATTTTCTTATTCAAAGTGCGCATGGCTCTTTTAGCTATCAGGATACATTCAAAGGGCGCTTCATACTTCTTGCACATAGCGTCCTTTTATTCACGCCACTTACACATGGCTTACCCTGCTCACGGATTTCGGTAAACCAGAGATCTTCTGATGCGCAGTGAGGATTAGTCATTTTCGGTTGGATGTGCTAATTGGTATATTGTCTTTCTGCAACACAGAATTTACGTGAATTTATGATATAGGTGTGCATTTTCTTACATGTTTTATCTTGTATATGTATTACTGTATAGATATTGTGATTTAGTATTCAATTGTGTTACAAGTGTGGGTTGACTCTTGTCCTGTGGCGTCTATCGGTGTCATATAGTAAATCTTGGGTGCTTTGTGGGGACTGTGAGTCCATTAGGAGACTTTGGTACTATTCTTGTATTTTGGAGCACGGAGTAACTATCCTTATGATGGAGACGCGTAGCTGTTCAGGGAGCCGCGATCGGAAAAACCAGTCAGACAACAACTCTGAACAAGGACGAGATCAGAACGTCGAGTCCGACCAGGAACGAAACGCAGAAAACGCAAGCACAAGTGTTGTCCATCCTGAGCCCGCTGTAGTGTTTTCGAATCAGTCGATAGATGCAAATTCATTACAGACTATGCTACGGCAATTACTAGACAGTAATAAAAGGGATATCGAGGAAGCAAATAAAAGATTGAGTAGTGAAATAGTACAGGGTGTTGGGGAGAAACTTGCGATCATTGACCAACGCATCTCCGCCTTAGAAGAGGGGCAGCAAGTCATTAGCAAGCAAATGATGGAGCAAGAAGAAAGGTTCGCTGGGAATATACGTATACTAGCAGAACAATGCCAGAGTGAACAAGCGGCTCTTGAGTCCCGAGTAGGACGAAATTCCGCCAGGGATCTCCGCGCGTTAGCAGAACAATGCCAGAGTGACCACGCGGCTCTTGTGTCCCGAATAGAGGACACCGCGGCTAAGTGCCCGGTCCACCTTAGCACGCAGGTAGAAACCCTCAGCCAGGCGATAATAGCTCTCGAGCGAGAGCAAGGGCTCACGCAAACAAAACAAGACACGGCCCACCGATAGATGCGAGAAGAAATAGCCAGGATCTCAGACGCAGTGGCGCGTAAGTCTGACAATAATAGGGAAACGATTACCTCGTCATCAGCGGATGCAGACGAAATACGGTCGATAGCGAAATGTCGGCGTGGACAGTGTGAAATAAAAATACAACAAAAAGGGGTTATCGAGGGAATACGTGAGCGCATGGTCCGTTTAGAACTTCACCTAAAAGGGTTAAAGGCCCATGAAGTTGATAGAAATGAACGAAAGGGCCATTATTCCGACGATGATTCCGGGAACGATGGCGAATTTGATCATCGTCACGATCACGGATCTCGTACCAGGTGGGAACGGCGCGGATCCCCTCAGGAACGGTTCGCCAAGGGAAACTCACGAATTTGACTTTAAACATTTTCTGACCGTGAGGAAGTTTGAAGTCTTCCGTAACTCGGCCTCGGGGATTCACCCGCGGTCCTGGTTACAGCAGTTCGAGTTCTCCCTTCCTCCTACGTGGCCCAGTGCGCACAAGATAGAGTATATGTGCGGCTACCTCGAAGGTGAGCCAGCGGCGCGGATGAGGCCAATTGCACGCAATTGCTACACTGTTGAGGAGTTTCGACAACAGTTCCTGTCGATCTATTGGTCAGTGGCAGCGCAAAGTCGTGTAAAACACGGACTCATTATGCTACCAGAGTTAAACAGGTCAAAATTCTCCAGCCCTGTGCAGATGTTCGAGCACATACTGCAGGCGAATGAACATCTTGACGATCCTTATGGACCTGCGGAAATTATTCGTATTTGTCTGGGAAAGTTTCCAATGCAGTTGCGGCACGTTATCCTCGCAGGACGATGTAAGGATGACGTAGAGGGGTTTCGCAATTTCCTTTTAGAGCTTGAGTGCGATGCGAATGGCACCACGCAGAATTACGGTCAGAGCGCCTACGAGCAGCGGCCGCGCAAGCGAAGCCGCAGCCGTAGAGACAGGTGGCAATACAGACGTACAGAGTCGCCTGAGAGTTACAGAATGCGCGAGCGTTGGCAGCGTCGCGACTCCTCACGGAACGCAGGCAGAACGAACTATGCCAATGGTCATCATTCGCCTAGAGGAAATCAAAGACACCCCTGGGAGTTTAGAAGATATGGTAATGAGCAGAGATTTAGGCGCAATTACAGCGGACCCAGGAACGGTAGTCGTGACCGACCCCAGAATAATTATCGAACAAGCATCAACAGGGGTGCCGTAAACAGTACGGGTGGTCCGCCAGTGGGTGTTGAAATTCGTCCCGCAAACCCGCGGCACAATCCGACAAATGCCTCTAATCAAAGGGATCAATGACTGTTGGCTGGCTCGGTTGGCGTCAAACTTAATGAGGACCGGTGCTATTGATGATATTGATGTGCATTTGAATAAAGGAAGACGATATTAGGGAAGATTTGTTGAGGGAGGGCCGCAGTATTGGTGTGCCCGCGGTAAACTCAGTCGCCTCTGTTTCGTAAAATTACAGTGTATATTTTCCAATGTTTTGATTCACTCTGGTGTGATTGAAATTAAAGTTTATATTTTCTATGAATTGTAAAGGGTCCCCTAATATGTGTGTAGTTATTTCTTCTTCTCAGCAGAAAGGAGTAGTGTTGTGCAGTTTCAAAACATCTGAATGTGTATGATTATGAGGCTCATATGAAGCGTTTCCTATTACTGTAAGATGGCTTTCGTTCTTTGATGACTAAAAAGGTATCGGGTGTGTTGGCGTGGCGAGTCAATGGTCGTAAGGTAATTCTTGATGATAAATTACAGTTTTATTGTTCTTATTCCCCTTAGGTGAGCATGATTCAGTGAGATTTTTCAAATGTACTGCGATGTTAATGAAGCAACTTGGTGACTTGTAGGTGAAGGACTTGTGTATGAAGGGAGATTAATAGTGTTTGATTTTCAGAGTTGCCATCTTATAAGATATTTGGAAAGTGTAACTTGCCGTCACATACTACTAGGTACGGTTGAGGACACCAGGGTGTGAAACCCCAGAAGATGTATATGGAAACAGCTTATAACCTCAAGCAGCTTGATATTTAATAGAGAATCAATGCGACTACCTCCAAGCTAAAATAACATGACGGTAGGTGAGGACCCCTGGGGACATGTGGTGAGTAAGTGTGTAATCATTATGAGTATCTTATGATAGCAGTAAGTTGGGTACTCATGGCCCTGGACAATGGATTTCTTTTGACAGTATTTTTTTATGTACTTATAGGACCAAGTGTTTATGTGTTGCTAATAGGATAGGATGATTTTTATTTTCATTTTTATGCCCACTGACCTTTTGCATTAGTCTGATGAATAGATGTTGAAACAGTTACCAATCCAGATGTGACTTGAATGAACCTTCTGTGTCTCTTTAATCATAACTTTTATTATGCAATGTCCATAGAAAAGAAGTCTCGGAAATTTTTCACAGATCAGCAAACATGTTCTGCAAACCTTGGAGGAGCAGTCAATGAACAACGATATGGGTATTGGTGTTGAAAGGAATATTTTGTTTATATGTGGGAATTGTAGTCGGACTATATGGTGATGGTGACTAGTACGAGCTGTGTAGATTGTGTGTGAGAGCGTAGTTAGGAGCAGGTTGAGTTTTGTGTCTGTAGCTAGCAGCGGCGCCAAATCCTATCCAAATCCTGACCAAACTTTGTACAAGATCTACCCTGAATGATTGACAGCAGATGTAATGCTGGAACTATATTTTATAAAAAGGATTCTTTGTTTGTTTGAATATTGGTTATTTAATTTTCTTCATTGTTTTTTTTATTAGTAATGTTAAGAAGGCCCTTTTTGTCAAGTTAATTTTGGGCACTATTCCATGTATTGATCAGGAGTGAGAAACTCCGAAGATTTTGTGGTAATCTGTACACATGATATTTTGTAACGATCCCTGTGAGCGCAGTTCTTAAGTGGGTGCAAGGCCGCCTAGGGAGCCTCCGCATCAGAAAGCACAGGGCTTGGTCCACCGGCAGGCGTTGCCGAACCCTGGTATCAACGGCGAAGCAGTGATGCGGCGAGCGGTCACAGCTGTTTCCCCGTCAGAAGGGAGGGGATGCTGGTCTTCCCCCAGGCGCAGGCTCACACCGGAGCCCGCAGGCGTGTCACCACGGCAGCGCCAGCTGATGGCCGGCGTTCCACCCCATGCGCTAGTCATCTGACAAGCGAAAGGGAAAGTATGACGCACACCAGGCGAGGCCGCCGATCCCTGAGCGCCGCTAGTCCAGACGGCTGCTGCGGTGAGGTAACGCCCACTGCCCGGAGGGACACGGGTCCCACCACTGACGCATCAGCTGAGACGGTGCAAAGAGGTGACAAGCGGGTCTCAAGCACGACACCCGCACGAGTTTACGTCGACCTCGATGCGACGCAGGAGAGCGCGTGTCTCCCCATTGACACGACAGGAGACGGGGGCGTGTGTCGGTAGAACACATTCCTCCACAACACACGGACGACCACCGCCAAGCCGCCTTCTCGATGATGAGGCAGGGCCCACAAGTGGCGATGTCCTGCAAATCTGCAACGCCGAACCATCCCACAGTATGGACGCAGAGGGTGGAAACGGGCACGAGGCAACGTCGCGGGGTGCTGTCTAGGATGAACAACCTGGGTTACAACGGACGTTACAATCAACGCCGCTGCGAACTCCCCAGTTCAGTTTTGTGGTCCCCTAGTAGCTAATCCTCCAAGTCGCCTTTAGAAGAGACGCCCACCCCAGCACCTAAAGAGAATACCCAGTGAAACAACCATCTGGCGAAACTGAAAAATGACAGCGTGTCAACGAGTTGATTTCTGGATGTGTTTTTGTACTCATGTCTTATTTTCCATAGGTGATTATTTACCAGCTGTCATACCACTGGGTTCATTAATGATTTTGTATCACTGTAGTTGTTGTGAATATTGTATTTTGCACTTTCACTTGCATGTTTTTATATATGTCAGCACCAGATGATACTGCTTTGGTTCGTGATAATGATTTTGCATCATTGTACTTGTTTATATATTTATATATATTATGTACCTGTTCACCTATGTCTCTATGTTAACTTTTGATAGTTGGTTAAAGCAATTTTAAAATAATATCTCATGGTTGTGGTCGCAGTAGGTCAGATGACATGATGTTAGCGTAGTATATCACGCTTAATTTAATTTGTTCTGTTTGCTTTGCGAACCACATGAGGTCACAATTATTGACTAAGGTCAGATAAAGCTCACTTGGATATAAGAGATTAATCAACTCCTTTGTGCTGCTGTTTACTGTTGCAATTGTTACACGTTAGGGTATGTTTGTTTCGAAGACTGTTGGCGAATCTCCTAGCATGGCGAGAAAATTCGCGGCACAGTCTTCTCCGGGACGTTTGGGGTGATGAAAGGGTCCTGTAGCCACCTTTCATTGCCAACTCTCGTAGTGGTCAAGTCGGCAAAGAGGTTTCCGCTACTTGGGAGAAATCCACCTGCGTTAGGTTGGTGGCGGAAATGGCATCCTGGGGTTTTCCGGACCACGCGGAGCGTGGAAGAGGCTGGAGAAGCGGGAGGCAGTCTGCCGCCGGTACGGGAAGCGTACACAGCTGTGCTCCAGTTGAAGAAGGGTGAGTTGGACTGACCGCGTGGCGCGTTGTCACATAGAGAGGGGAGCTTTTAGCTTTTGGTCTCGAATTTCGTCTTATAAAGATTTACTTGCTGGGTTGCAGCAGGGAATGCAAGGCTTTTGTAGACTTTCAGTTTGATTCCCAATGCAGTCTTTTGATCTGTGAGAGGAACGCGGCACAAAGGAGTTGCATATGTTGAAGTGCCCTCGGTTCAGTGTGAATGTTTATGTGCTTACAACTGTGTGTGTATGCTTCTAATCTTTTCCGGAACTTGGTAATTTTTGTGTATTTGTGAATTTTCTTTGTCTCATGTGATTAAAATTTGGCCACGGCCCATAGAAATTGTCTCCGCGGACCGAGTGGGCACGCGAGTCTGTTATGAAACGTATAGTATTTCACAAGCAATTGTACATAGTTAGCATGCAACAGCAGTCTATAGATGCACTACATCAATGTTTTAAGGAATAAATAATTTTGCCTTCAATCTTATCTTGTGTACCGATGTTACGTCGCCGTTACCTTCGCCATTTACCTTGTAGTTTTCCTTGTTGGCCCACCTATAGTGTTTCCATGTGCACAGGTGTAGTGATTAGTGTCCCATTTTTTATCTGAAACAAATGCTCTGGAATAGATCGTGTTTTCACGAATCTTGCTGCAGGCTGCACTTACACGTGGTGTTCACGACCTATTTACTTTACTCGATATTTGATTCACGGGAAGAATGCCTGGATCATATTAATAACTACATCCCATTCTTTATCAATGACTTTACAATGAATGTTCTTTTGTGAGTTTTTCTTATTAATAAATTAAGTAATTTTCCGACTCAGTGCTACCTCTTCTTTGTCGTGTGGCTAGAGTTGGTGGCGACCCTATCTTTTATATTGATTTCAGTGTCAAGTAGCATTTTCTTATTCAAAGTGCGCATGGCTCTTTTAGCTATCAGGATACATTCAAAGGGCGCTTCATACTTCTTGCACATAGCGTCCTTTTATTCACGCTACTTACAAGGGATACAACGTTCATGAAAACTGTTTACGGCCTCGGAGTGAAAAAATGGTTCAAATGGTTCAGAGCACTATGGGACTTAACATCTGTGGTCATCAGTTCCCTAGAACTTAGAACTACTTAAACCTAACTAACCTAAGGACATCACACACATCCATGCCCGAGGCAGGATTCGAACCCGCGACCGTAGCAGTCGCGCGGTTCCGGACTGAGCGCCTGAACCGCTAGACCACCGCGGCCGGCGCCTCGGAGTGAACCGCACATGGTGTGGAAAGAGCATTTCGCCATCATTAAGAAAGACTTGCGGTCACGTCCCTGGGGTAATGAAGCTAGCAGGCAAGAGAATTACCCGCTGTTGCGGTTCAAAATGGTTCAAATGGCTCTGACCACTATGGGACTTAACTTCTAACGTCATCAGTCCTCTAGAACTTAGAACTTCTTAAACCTAACTAACCTAAGGACCTCACACACATCCATGCCCGAGGCAGGATTCGAACCTGCGACCGTAGCGGTCTCGCGGTTCCAGACTGTAGCGCCTAGAACCGCTCGGCCACCCCGCCCGCCCGCTGTTGCGGCTACTGCCTCACCTACCCTGTTTCGTACCTCACATGACGGCATGCGGTCTCCCCATTAGAGTGTGTGTAGCAGAAAGTTGGCGTCTCCCACTCAGCAATACCGTGGTGGAGTCCCTAACTCAGCTGAACAGCGTGGGAGACAGACTCAAGTACTCTGCAGTATTCACGTAACTGCTCAAGCAACTGCCTGAGCCTGTCAAAATGACGGAAATGGGATACTACAAACTTGTTAACCATTATAACCCGTTAACATGTACGGGGTATGTTCAAAAAGTAAGGTGACTTTGTATTTTTATGACAAAATATTTACTTATCCATCAATATTCATGTTGTCCCTTCCAAAGTAGTCTCCCTCAGATACAATAAATCAATGACAAAGCTTCTTCCAATTCTCGAAGCCCTTCTCATAACCACCTTTTGGTATAGCCTTGAGTACTTCCAGCGATGCAGTTTTTTTCCCTCAGTTGTTGAAAATCTTCTCCCTTTCATAGGTCTCTTCAGTTTTGGAAACATGAAAAAGTCGCAGGGGGCCAAATCCGTTGAATATAGTGGCAGAGGCGTGATTGTCCTGCTGTTTTTTGCCCAAAAAATCTCTCTCAACGATGAATGAGAAGGTGCATTATCGTGATGCAAAACGATGAATTATTTTTCCAAAATCCGGACGTTTTTTGCGTGTTGTTTCTCGTAAAAGGCGCGTAACGTCAACGTAAAACTCCTTATTGACCGTGCGACTTTGAGACAAAAATTCATGATCCGCTACGCCACGGTAATTGAAAAAAAAGAACTGTTTCCTTTAATTTACGTCTATGGTCACAAACTTTTTGTTAACAGATTACCGGTTTCAGTCATTTAACGACAGTCATCAGTTCTGTTGATGGTTATTAAATAACGAAACCGGTAATCTGTTAACAAAAAGGTTTGTGACCATAGACGTAAATTAAAGGAAACGTATTACGTATACAGGTCACTGTTTCTTTCGCGACGATGTCGCAGCTTGTGGAAAAAGAACAGTGTGCTAAACTTTGACATCTGATAGAACTTGGCGTGCTTCTTTTGGTCTTGTTTCTATTGGGACGATTGGGCTTTGGTTTCGACGTCATAACCGTAAACCCATGTTTCGTCACCAGTTATGAAGCTTTTGAGCAAATCAGGATCATCACTGACGTCATCCAAGAGATGTAGAGCGATGCTCATGCGACGGTTCTTCTGATCAAAATTGAGAAGTTTCGGAACAAACTTAGCTGGCACATGTCTCGTGCCCAAAACACTGTGATGTCACGAGCCGACCGATATGCCAGCATCCTCAGAAATTTCTCTTACGGTAATTTGACGATTTTCCAATAAAATTTTCTTCACGCTTTCGACGTTATCATCAGTTTTTGACGTGCTGCGACGTTCAGAGCGAGGTTCCTCATTGGCATCTTCTCGGCCATCTTGGAAGAGCTTGTATCACTTGTAAACATTTTTTTTTTAAGTTGAAGCAGACTCTCCGTATCTAGTAATTCTAATTTTTCACACAAAATGTGATGCAAATTCTTTGCTCCATTTTGATAGTAGTGGGAAATCGCTGAGCACACCAAGACACGTCTAACCTTTCTATCTATCAAAAACAAACGCACCATGCTGTACACTTGAAACTGTGAACATATTGAGAGGGAACAGTTTGTTCCCTCTCTTTACAAAGTGGTTCAAATGGCTCTGAGCACTATGGGACTTAACATCTGAGGTCATCAGTCCCCTAGAACTTAGAACTACTTAAACCTAACTAACCTAAGGACATCACACACATCCATGCCCGAGGCAGGATTCGAACCTGCGACCGTAGCAGTCCCGCGGTTCCGGACTGAGCGCCTAGAACCGCGAGACCACCGCGGCCGGCCCTCTCTTTACATTTAGTTTCTTCGTAGCATTATACTGAATATACTTTCAACATTTTTTTAGTTTAACTCGAGTGAAGAAGTGTACAACCTGTTTATTTAATTCATAATAACATAAATGCACTCCCTTTCCTTAATCCCTCGACGTTTCCTTGGGTTAATTAACTTTGGGGTTTGTATTAAGAGTTCGTCTGCTGGTAGTTCCAAGGCAGAGATATGGTCACCCTGTAGGTCGGTTAGTGCCAACCTAAGCCTGGAGTAAAGACAGCGATGATGCGCCTGTTTCCCAGGGCCGGTCCTCCTCCCCTCCATATAAGGGAACGGCCGTTGAGAGCCGCTATGAAAGTCACTGTTCGGGTAGCGGCTGAACTGAGCGGACGGAATCGTGGGCGATCTCCGTCTTTGTGTTACACTGTTATTAATACGCTCTTTTTCAGGACTTAATTAGTTAGCGTGTCGTTACTCCCATTCATTCATTTCTTGAGAAATTTTGCCTGTACAATTAAAGTTGTCAGTTAGGGTTTCTTTTCCAGAAGTGTACATTGGG